>NW_011494661.1:202223-221954 GCF_000754665.1 Bison bison bison | reverse complement strand
TCTCATCCTCTGTCGTCCCCTTCCCCTCCTGCCCCCAATCCCTCCCAGCATCAGAGTCTTTTCCAGTGAGTCAACTCTTCGAATGAGGTGGCCAAAGTACTGGAGTTTCAGCTTCAGTATCATTCCTTCCAAAGAAATCCCAGGGCTGATCTCCTTCAGAATGGACTGGTTGGATCTCCTTGCAGTCCAAGGGACTCTCAAGAGTCTTCTCCAACACCACAGTTTAAAAGCATCAATTCTTAGGCGCTCAGCCTTCTTCACAGTCCAACTCTCACATCCATACATGACCACTGGAAAAACCATAGCCTTGACTAGACGGAACTTTGTTGACAAAATAATGTCTCTGCTTTTGAATATGCTATCTAGGTTGGTCATAACTTTCCTTCCAAGGAGTGTCTTTTAATTTCATGGCTGCAATCACCATCTGCAGTGATTCTGGAGCCCCCAAAAATAAAGTCTGACACTGTTTCCACTGTTTCCCCATCAATTTCCCATAGTGTGTACATGTCCATTAAAAAAATTAAAAAATGAGACATTCAGCTGCATTTGAATTTTAGATAAATAATGAATAAAATGTGAAGATCTATATGTCCCAAGTTTGCATCCTGTACTGGTAACCTCACCTGGGTCACACACCAACCCCACAACGTGGGGGATGAGGTCAGTCACACCCAACCACTTAGTTTGGGTGTGAGAAGCACAATCTCAAAAGAAAAAGTGGAAGTGCTGTTTCCAGAAAGAAGCATGGATGTGAGCTGCACAGATGATAGCTGACCTTGACACTGTGCACACCCAGTTCACTGCCACCCATTAGCCCTGCCCCAGCTCCTTTATGGGCTCCCTCGATTTTAGGAATACAGGCTCTGCCCTCAGCCCTGGGGGATAAATTATGATTACTCTAACCTACCAATGAGATATATATATATATATATATATTTTTTTTTTTTGCCAAATGATTGATGTTAAAGGAAAAACCATTCATTACATTTGTTGATGATCATCAGGTGGACTTTTCCAAGGAGCTACTACAATGAGGGTTTGTATTAGGGGTCAACTTCAAACACAATAAAGAAAAGTAGGGATTTATAGCCAAGGATCAGGGTAGGGGTCAGTGAATGGAAAATTACTAAGTGGAAAACTCAGGGGGTAAGGGCAAGATTCTGGCTAGACCAACCCAACAGATTCTTGTTAAAACTGAACGATGCAGAGATGAACACAGAAGTCCAAAAGTCAGGGCACATCTGAGAAGAGGCTTCAAAGGAGCTTGATTGGAGTTTGTCAAGGAAGACTTTTTGTCACCGATACAGATCTTTCTAGCTCCCTTTGTGTTCAGCGATGGTCAGGCAGCCAGTTCTGGCCCATGAGAGGCAATGGGAAATTTGCTGGGGAGTTTCTGAAGATCTTGCCTTCCAGATAAAAAGACAGAGCCCCTGCACCTCACTTCTTACTTGTAATGCTGGTGTGAGCACATGATATTTGGAGCTAATGTCAGTAATGAGACAACAAACACAGAACTAAAAAACCAGCCCGCAAGAAGGGATGGAGCGGAACAGTGGGAAGAGTCTGGGAAAACTCAGGGAACTCTAATCTCTGGGCTTCTTCTGTAAACAATAGACAGTCTTACAGTTCAGCCTCCGCCTTCTGGTGCTTGCAGACAGAAGCTCCCTAGTTGATCTGCTCCTCGCCGGCCCCCTCCCCGGCCCCAGGCAGCTTTTCTCCTGATGTCCCAGGGCTCAATGAATAATACCAGCAGCTTTCCTTTCCTGCAAACCAAAATTTCAGTGTCATCACTGGAGCATCCCTCTCCTCCCCCTGTCCCTCCCCTGTTTTTGTTCAATATCCTCATGGACTGTGGACTCTGCTTCCTTTTTACATTTCAAGTATGTTGTTGCATTGCTGGCAGCTCCTCAGTTCTCTCCTGGTCCCATTCAAAGGCTTTCTATCTACCTCGTGCCTCTATTCTTTTTCTCCCTGCAATATATTTTCACAGTTGTCTTTTCAAAATATAAATCTGATAATGTCAACCCCTGCCGCACCCTGACCCCCCGCAAATGTTTAAAACCTCCTCTTGTTGCAGCAAGGGGGATCTCTTCCAGGGTCTGAAAGGGGGCTCATTTCTACTGGGAAATGGATTGTCCAAGGAGATACATGTGCTGACCAAGCAAGAGACTTTATTGGGAAGGGGTCCCTGGGCAGAGAGCAGGAGAGTAAGGCAACCCAGGAGAACTGCTCTGCCGCGTGGCTCACAGTCTCAGGTTTTATATTGACAGGATTAGTTTCCGGGTTGGCTCTGGCCAAGTATTCTGACTGAGGGTCCTTCTTGGTGGCAGGCACATTGCTCAGCCAAGATGGATGCCAGTGAGACGGATTCTGGGAGGAGGTAGGACATGTGGAGTCTCCTTTTGACTTTTCCTGGATTCTTCCAGTCGATGGTGGCTTATTAGTTCCTACTAGTTAGGATTCTTTACCAGGACCTCCTGTCGTAAAGTAACTCTTGCAGATGGTTACTATGGTGCCTAGTCTGGGTGGGCAGTTTCAGTCAGTGTATTTCCCCTAACACTCTTGCTTTTAGAAAAAAGACTAAAATCCTTAACAAAGCCTTTAAGACCCTGCATGCTTGACTGTGCCTCAAGCCATACCTCACCCATGCTACTTCCCTCTTATGTGAGTCTGTCCCCTTCTACTACAGAACCTTTGTACATGCTGGGATGCCTAGAATGGTCTTCTCCACCTCCATTCCCCTTACCCACTCCTGCCCTGCCTTCAGATCTCTCCATTACCCTTGCTTTTCAGGTGAGTCTTTTCCTGTCCTCAGAGACCCTCCCATTGCTCTCAACACCTAGGAGATGTCCACAGGTAGTCAGGTATGGATGTGAGAGTTGGACCATAAAGAAAGCTGAGCGCCAAAGAATTGATACTTGGAACTGTGGTATTGGAGAAGACTCTTGAGAGTCCCTTGAACTGCAGGGAGATCCAGTCCATTCTAAAGGAAATCAGTCCTGAACATTCATTGGAAAGACTGATGCTGAAGCTGAAGTTCTAATACCTTGGTCACCTGATGTGAAGAGCTGACTCATTGGAAAAGACCCTGAGGCTGGGAAAGATTGAAGGCGGGAGGAGAAGGGGACGACAGAGGATGAGATGGTTGGATGGCATCACTGACTGGATAGCCATGAGTTTGAGCAAGCTCCGGGAGTTGGTGATGAACAGGGAAGCCTGGTGTGCTGTAGTCCACGGGGTCACAAAGAGTTGGACACAACTGAGCAACTGAACCGATGATGAACTGATTTCTTCCCTGCTTCCTCTGGAATCCCCACCAGGATTCCCTTCAACAATTGAGATCCCTCCCCTCTGGAACAATCCTTCCACCTTGCTTCTGTGAACCCAAGTTTTCAAATCAATGACCTACTAATTCTCCCATAACAGTGAAACAAAAGACAAATTAACATTTCAGTACATTATTTTGACATACGAATAAGAAGGCAATTGAAAGAAGTAAAAGTGTCAGTCCAACTTGAAAAGAGCACAGGACTCACAACTGAGCACACACGTGCACTTGGAGACCATCCCAGATGTGGGAGGTCCTTGAAATGCCTTGCTTACTCAGTCGTGTCCAGCTCTTTTGTGACTCCATGGACTGTAGCGCGCCAGGCTCCCCTGTCCATGGGATTTCCCAGGCAAGAATACTGGAGTGGGTTGCCAGTTCCCTCTCCAGGGGATATTCCAGACACAAGGATCAAACCTACAACTCTCTCCTGAATTGGCAGGCAGATTCTTTACCACTGAGTCACCTGGGAAGCCCTACTGGTAACCTAAAGAATGAGGAAGTTGGAACCAGGAATAGAGAGAGAAATGCACTCCAGGCAGAGGGCGCTGTATATGCACAGCCTCCTCCTTGAGGGGTCCTGGAGTGCTGGTGGTGAGAGACCAGAATAAGGGGTAAGGTGGGCTGTGAAGAATGGGTTCTGATTCTGAGGGCAATGGGAAGCCAGTAGGGGGGCTTTAAGCAAGGGAGATACTGCACCAGATTTGCTTTAGAAAGATCATTGTAATGCTGCGTGGAGAGTGGGTTGTAGGGGACGACACTGGGGAAGGGAGATAGAGGAGGACAGATGATGCTGTTAAATTAATTCAACAAGGAGGCCATTAGACTGAGGGGGCTCTGATGCTTCACCATCTATGGAAAGTGAAAGTGAAGTGAAAGTGAAACTCAGTCATATCCAACTCTTCGTGACCCCATGGACTATACAGTCCATAGAATTCTCCAGGCCAGAATATTGGAGTGGGTAGCCTTTCCCTTCTCCAGGGGATCTTCCCAACCCAGGGATCGAACCCAGGTCTCCCACATTGCAGGAGGCTTTTTTACCAGCTGAGCCACAAGGGAAACCCCCATCATCTACGGAAGCAAAGCCAAATCTAAGCCTGTGAATACATCAAGGTCATGAAAGCAGAACCTGAGGACAAAGAGCCAACTACATTTAAAAGTACAGCCAATCAATACTTTCCTTACTTTGTTTCCAGTTTTTCTGTATAAAAGCTTTTCTTCAGCTCTTATCAGCAAAGCACTTCTAACTGCTTCCAGTTTGGCATGGCCTTATTTGAATATATTTTTGCTCAAATAAATTCCCTAAAAATTTAGTATGCCTCAGCTTATCTTTTAACTGTTCTGGTGTCAGAAGTGGGATCCAAAGCAGATGCCAAATTGCCCCAGGAGCAAGCAACCAGGCAGTTACCCACTGAGCCCACTGGGCTCACTGCTTTTTTGCTACCTCTGGAAGTTGTAGGTAAGTTACTTTCCCATTTGAGCTTTGCAGTTTTTGTGTTTGAAAGAACTCTCTGAATTTATTTGAGGATTTCTTTCTCTGGACTAGGCCTGGGGATCAGCTGACTTAAAAGGAACTGGACTGGGGGAGTCTTCCCTGGTAGTCCAGTGGTTAAGACTCCTTGCTTCCACTGCAGGGGGCACAAGTTTGATCCCTGGTTGGAGAACTAAGATTCTGCATGCCACATGTCATGGACAAAACATAAAAGAAAAAAAAAAGAGAGAGAAAGAAAGAAAATTTTCCTTGAGTCCAAAAAATCTGGGACTTCTCCACCTGCGGTTCTGGCTAACTATATGTATAAAATTATGGGCCCTATATTATCTTATCAGAGACAACCTTGAATTACAGTGGCTACAGCAGGACATTTTTAACATAGATAAGCTTTATCTTTAAAGCTTTACAAGGTGCTCCAGAGAAAAAAGAGTTCCAAATCTCTCCCAAAACAGTGTGGTGCATTCTTTTTCTTACTGGTATTCAGAAGCTTCTTAGAAATGAAAGCAATCAAAATTACCTTTTTAAAAGGTTCTTTACAAGACGCAATTGAAAACTTTAAGCAACAAGTTGGTGGTGAATCTAAAAAGAAGTGCATACTGCCTGACTTGACTCCAACTGTTCCTTCTGGTATCCCTCCCCTCCCTAAATTTCCTGAACCTACTAATCCCTTTACTCAATTGCTTTCTATTTTCTAAATATATTTATTTATTAGGTGGCTTCTCTGGTGGCTTAGTGGTAAAAAAAATCCACCTGCCAGCACAGGAGATGGTCTGGAAGATTCTCGGAGAATGAAATGGCAACCCACTTCAGTATTCTTGCCTGGGAAATCCCACGGACAGCAGAGTCTTGTGGGCTACAGCTCATGGGGTCGCAAAAAGACTCAAACAGAATGTAGAGACTAAACAACATCAGCATTAATACCTTGCAGGGAACCGGTCCAGAATTAGGATACATTTATGCCCAGTAGTCTATACCCTCCTTGGAAGCAAGGGCCGTGTCTATCTTTCTTTTGGGCTTCCCAGGTGGCCCAGTGGTAAAGAATCTGCCTGCCAAACAGGAGATGTGGGCTTGATTTCCGAGTCGGGAAGATCCCCTGGAGGAGGGCATGGCAACCCACTCCAGGATTCTTGGCTGGAGAATTCCATGGACAGAGGAGCAGGGCAGGTTGCAGTTCATGGGGTCGCAAAGAGTGAGACATAACTGAGCGTGCATGCATATATTTATGTGGCTGCACCAGGTCTTGGTTGCGGCACGTGGGATCTCTAGTTGCGGCATGGAGGATCTAGTTCCCTGACCAAGGTTTGAACTCAGGTCCCCCGCATTGGGAGCATGGAGTCTTAACCACTGGACCACCAGGGCAGTCCCTCAGTGGTCTTTTTTTTTTTAATAACTTTATTTAGTTTTGGCTGTGCTGGGTCTTTGCTGCTGCACGGGCTTTTCCCCAGTTGCAGGGGCTGCTCTCTAGTTGCGGTGCGTGGACTTCTCATTGCGGTAGTTTCTCTTGTTGTGGAACACAGGGTCTGGGCCACGCGCACTTCAGTAGTTGCCCGTCTCGGGCTCTAGAGCACAGGCTCAGGTAGTCATGGTGCATGGGGTTAGTTGTTCCAGGTCATGTGGGATCTTTCCAGATCAAGGATCAAACCTGTGTCTCCCGCGTTGGCAGGTGGATTCTTTACTGCTGAGCCACCAGGGACGTCCCCTCAATTACCTTTTAAAGTGAGGCCCTTTGCTAAGCCTGGAATACCAAATGTAACCATCTTTTCTCCTGGTCAAAGGCTGAATCCAGGCCATCATCAAAGTTCTTGAGACCCTCAAGAGAATCCTCAAAATTTTTATGAGAAATTTAGAAGTCTAACTAGAGCCTACCATATGGGGCTCCTGGACCTCTGCCAGTTTATTTAAATGAATCAGGATGTGGCAATGCCCCAAAACGGATGACTGAAGCCAAATGGTAAGATCCTGAGACTGATGATAAAGACCTACATACAAATTGTGGTTTGCCACAGATGGCCCAGAAGGCACTAGAAATACAGCTGAAGACCTACTTGAAAGTATGGATAAGGCATTTCCCAGAGAGACTGACTAGTCTATCAATCTTGCAAACAAACAAGAAAAGAAGGAATCAGTCTCAGATTATAAGACAAAAATTGGAAACCCTGTGTGTGAAACATTCTTTATTAAATGCAGGTTCAGAAAACACTCTTACTTCCTTAACCATTAGGAAGCTCTGGCTGAACCAAGTAGCCTAGTTAAGAGACACGAGCTGCAGGGAAGCTACTTTTCTTGCTGAATTAATAGACCTAGCTAAGCATTTTGAAAAAAACCTTGGAGAAAGATAAAATTCAAAAAGCCAACCAATTTATGGCCCTGAAGTTATAACAGCTCCAAGGGCCAAGGGGACCTCCACAAACACATTTCAAGCCAGAACCTAGAGATCCCCCATTCAGGAATAGTCTGCTCTGAAGTGTCTGCCTTCACTGTAGAGAGCTGGGGCACAGAAAAAAGCAATGCCCCCTGCAGAACCCATTGCTTCACAGACCTCCATTTATTAATCCAGACTGCTTTTCTATTGGGGGAATTCAGAAACTTTGATTACTGAAGTAATAATAAACGCTGATGGGGCTCTGAGGGGTCCTCCTGTAAGTTGCTCCCCAGGATTCTTCTAAATGAGCAAATGGAACCAAAGATAAACCGTGGAGAATACTGCACAGTATTGGGGTTTACCATTGCCACTTCATCGCTATTAAAACTTCCTTTCATAAAACAGCAACTCCCTTGGAGTAAAGAGCATATTTCCATATTGGGGGTTTCTAACCAAGTGCAAAGGGTATTTGTGTCTAACCTAAACTGAACCAGATGACATTTTTGGGAAACCATACTTTCCTTCTGAGTGACATGGCTCCCATAAGCCTGTTAGGATGAGGTTTGCTTTCTAAAAAGGAAGAGTTATATAAAATTTAACTCAGAAGGTAAAACGATCTTAGAATTTTCTGATCCCCCTGAACCTGAGGGGTCCTACTCTCTGCAAGCGGGCACTGATGCAACTGAGACTCTAAAAGTATGAAAACCCTTAACTCTCAGAAGTGCCTGAATGCCTGTATGCGTCTTCCTCAAGTGACACAGGCAAAATTAAGAGCACTGAATCAATAAAAAATCCAAAGAGAACATTCCAAACTCCTGCCTAAATTGCCTCACTATCCTAAAACCAGAAGCTATCCTAGGGCTCTCACCAAATACGGACTTAATTAAGGAAGAGCTTACCATTCCATGCAGTAGTCTCTGTAACACTCTGATCTTGCTCATCAGAAAACCAAATGGCTGAGGCTGGAGATCTGTCCAGGGTCTGCATGCAATTAGTAAAATTATGATGCCAAGTTTCCATTTCAAATCCCAAGACCTTGTTATCTAATGTACCTACAAGCTCAAAACGGTTCACAGCAGTGGATCTTAGCTCTGCTTTCTTTAGTATTCCAGTTGACAAGGATAATCGATATTTATTTGTCTTCACTTAGGAAAATCCAACACCATACCTGGACTGTAATGCCACAAAGACTCACTGGAGCCCCATCTTATTTTTCACAGGTTTTATATCAAGACTTGGCAATCTTTCAGTTCCTAAGAAATCTACACTCATTTACTATGTAGGTAACTTATTGCTATGTTCCACTACAAAGGAGAACTCAGAAATAGACTTGATTTATCTATTACAATAATTAGCTGGTAAAGGCCCTAAGACCTCAAGGAAAATCTCCGATTCTCAAAGGAAGTGGTCTACTACGTAGAAGACAATTGGAGTGCAGAAGGCATTTCTTTTTCACCTGAAAAAAGAGAGACTATCCACAACTTGCCCAGACCAATGACCAAACAACAAATAAGAGTTTCCTAGGATTTGCAGGATATTGTAGATATTGGGTTCCAAATTTTTCTCTGATCACCAAGTCCCTTGTATGAGCTTGCAAGGATCTCAGTGCCAGAGCTTAACACTGGGAAGATAATCATGAGCAAGTTCATTGCCAACTAAAATTAGCCCTGCAATGAACTCCAGCCCTAGGGCCCCCAAACCTTTCATCTTATTTGTCCACAAGGATCCAGAAACTCTAGCACAAGAACATGGAGGAAAACAGAGCTATTGCTTCCTGTAACTTACAGTTAGACTCAGTAGCCAGAGCATATTCAAATTGTTTGAAAGCAGCAGCCATAGCAGCTAAATTAGTGGAAGACTTAGGTGAATTGGTATTAGCATATGACTTATGCTTTCAAGTACCTCATGCTGTTCAGTCTATTAAACTCCCATTAGACTCAACAGTTTTCAGCAAGCAGACTCACATGAGACCCCTCTCCTTTCACTTTCTAAGCATCTTGAGCACCACAACTTTCTCAGCTGTGCCGCCCTTGCAGATGATGGTACAGATCATCGTAACTTAGAGACACAGCGGTATGGTTATTGACCCCTTGCATTGACATACAGGATACATCATTAAAAAACCAAGATTCGATACTTGTCGTTGGGTCCTATGCTAGGACTGCAGAGGGGAAAAATCAAGCAGGATATGCCATGACAGCTCAATAGGACTTATGGCAAAGGGGAAGCCTTTCCCAATTTAACTCTGTTCAACCAGCAGAACTATACGCTCTCACTCGGAGTTGTCAATTATCCAAAGGAAAATCAGTAAACCTTTATACCAACAGCAAATATGCCTTTGGGGTGGAGTATGACTGGTTTATTATGGAAACAGGTTCCTCGCTACGAGTGGAAGGCTGATGAAAAATGCGCCCCTTATAAATGAAACTGCTCTCCGTCATGCTATTGTGTAACTGAATTATAATTATTAAAACTGAAGCTCATACTAGAAAGACAGAACATGATTATCAGGCAAATGCTGTGGCAGACTTCCATGCTAAATCAGCCAGCGCTAAGACTGTACCAAGACACAACCTGAATGAACTCTGTAATATCGATTTAACCAAATTATTTATGATAATTTATATAAAAGACAAAATCAGGCATCTGGGCTGCAGCAACAATCTTGGGACCGACCAGGGTGCAAATTTGACATTATACAAGAATTTATTGAGGGCCTGGACAGTTCTTCATTCTTCCTGAATCCTTGAAAATGCCATTACTAAAAGCCCTACATTCTGCATCTCATCATGGCACAGATAAAACTATCTGAATTATGAAAAAGAATTGGTGGAATGACTACTCCAAGGTTACAAATCTGGTTCACCACCGATGTCTGATTTGTCAAATCCATAATCCTGGCAAGACTATTAAGGTATTAGATGGGGCATGAGAAGGAAATGGCAACCCACTCCAGTACTCTTGTCTGGAAAATCCCATGGATGGAGAAGCCTGGTAGGCTACAGTCCATGGGGTCGTGAAGAGTCAGACACGACTGAGAGAGACACTTCCTATCATCTACTGAGCAGGCCATTTGAACACTTACAAATGGATTTAATTCAATTGCCTCTCTCAATGAGTCATCAATTGTTGTTCAGTCCCTAAGTCACGTCCGACTCTTTGTGACCCCATGGATTTAGCATGCTAGGCTCCTCTGTCCTTCACTATTTCCTGGAGTTTGCTCACATTTGTGTCCATTGAGTTGATGATGCTGTCTAACCCTCTCCTCTGCCATCCCCTTCTCCTTTTGACTTCAATATTTCCCAGCATCAGAATCTTTGCCAATGAGTTGGCTCTTCACATCAGGTGGCCAAAGTACTGGAGCTTCAGCTTTAGCATCAGTCCTTCCAGTGAATATTTAGGACTGACTTCCTTTAGGATTGATTGGTTTGATCTTCCTGCAGTCCAGGGGACTCTCAAGAGTCTTCTCCAGCGCAATTCAAAAGCATCAGTTCTTTGGCACTCTGTCTTCTTTACGGTCCTGCTCTCACATTCATTGCCTGACTACTGGAAAGATCATAGCTTTGACTATATGGACGGTTATCAATATGTTCTTGTAATTGCTTGTATGTTCTCAGGATGGATTGAAGCCTTCCTATGCAGAAAGGCTGATGCCATTACTGTAGCTGAGAAACTTTTAGAAAATATATTTCCTTCATGGGGCTTCCCCAGAGAAATTTCCAATGAGAGGGGAACTCATTTCGTCAGACAAATAATTAAACAAATAAAGCACTGCTGACTCAAAGGCATTATCATTGTCCTCAGTGACCTGGTGAAGTTGAACAAATAAATGGCATCTTAAGACTAAAGCTAGCTAGGGCTTTGCTGGTGGTCCAGTGGTTGAGAATTTGCTGTGCAATGCAGGGGACAAGGATTCAATCCCTAGTCAGGGAACTAAGATCCCACATGCTGGGAAGCAATCAAACCCCTCAGCCACAACTAGAGAGTCTGGGTGCTGTAAAAAAAAGATCCCATGTGCTGCAACCAAGCCCCAACACAGCTAAATACATAAAATAAATATTAAAAAAATACTAAATCTAGCTAAATTAACGGAATCAATTGGACAGCCCTTCCCTAGAATTCCAGTATTGGAGATAAAGACCTTGATCTGTGATCTTGGGAGAGCTGTCTACCACCTCAAGATGTCACTTGCCTCTGGGGAGGAATCTTCTGGGCATGGCGATTAGATCAACACCTATGGGAAAGGATAAAGGAATGCATTATGAAATAGTAATGGGAAGATACCCTTGATGATAGAATCACATCTGTCTCCTGGACTCAAATTCTGATATGATTCAGTATTGTAAAGCTTTAATGCAAATTTCCACCTGGTAAAAGAAGCTTTCCATGACTTTTCTACAGACGGTTGAGGCTTCTACATTTTAGAACCTGGAGGGTGGGTATTCTGGAAACATCTAAGAAAGACTGACCTTGAACCTCATTAGAAGAGATCATCCTTAGTAGTCAAACTTCAGGGACTCCAAACCTAGGTCCACATCTCCCAGTTGTAAGGTGGTCCTCCAGAGTCTTGGAACTACATCCTAGCCAGAGATGTAAAGCTAAAATTGACCAGGGAGATCCCTCCCCAGAAGCAAATGACATCTTGAGATAAACAGCTCTCTCTAGATTACAGATCAAAATCCATATCTCCAATATGCAGTCTTTATCTCTTTTGCCTATTTGCTGTCTGCTTTCTATTAATGCATGGGAAGATAACACTATAATTAGGATTTCACCAACAATAGCTACTGTAGGAAACTGAACTAACTGCTGGATTTTTCATGTTAAACCAAAATCAGCCCATGAAGGGAGAGATGCCTCAGTTTACCCTATAAGTAATTTCACTGGAATCCCAAATGCCACTGTGTACCTAACTTGTTCCACAGGTCTTTTTTATAAAGTTAAAATACTAATTCCACATATTCGTGTTTCTTGCCTCAATTTAACCCAATCCTGGGATGGAAAATGAGATTCACTAAATATATACATAAAAGACACTGTAAAGCAGCCAATGTAAACCAAATCATTTATAAGTCTGCTGACAGGCCTATACATTTAGGTGGTCTTTTACTATGTTGGGTCTTGGTAAAATGATGCTAACCAACCAATGGGTCCACAAATGATCATACTTATGAAGCAGTCCTAGGTATTCTTCCTGGCTTTGTATGCAGAAGTTTTGGTATTAGCCCTCATGCTTGAGCAGCTCATTGTCTTGACAGCTGGAGAACGAAACGGCACCATGCTCTTGCTGCATTTACTGTTTCATTATCCCTTTTTAATACCTTAGAAACTCAACAGTGGCCCACTCCCTTGAACTTATACTATAGACGGAAAAGAAGTTTGTCAGCAGATGTTAATATCTTCAGATGGGGATCATTTGGACAGTCCCTTCTTCCACGGCTCAGAGTTAGTACAAACAAACATGTGATTAGAAGTTTATCTTTAACTCTGGCTGTGATAGCTGAGCCTACCACCGCGAAGGCCTTGGCTGCACAACAAAAGTACCTGGGCTCTCTAGCTAAGGTGATTTCAGATAGTAAGAACTGCTTTAGATTATCTGTTGACTGAACAAAGGGTCTGCGCCATAGCTAATACCTCCAGCTGTACCTGAGTTAACACCTCTGGTATTGTAAAAACTCAAATACAAGAAATTAACAAACAAGCTATTTGGTTAGAATGGATTGGTACCACATCAGGTACATTCTTTGATTTATTTGATACTGGGTTCATGGGGCCCTGGGTAAGAAGTATACTTCGGTCTTTTGGTATTATCCCCTAGTAGTCATCATTATTTGTAGAAGGGAATGGCAATCCACTCCAGTATTCTTGCCTGGAGAATTCCATGGACAGAGGAACCTTGCAGGCTACAGTCCATGGGGTCGCAGAGAGTTGGACACGACTGGGCGATGAACACATATACACACACACACAGAGTCATCATTAGTCTCCCTGGTGGGCTATGTTGTGTCAAAGATCTCAAATGCATATTTGCAACCAACAGCAGCAAATCAGATGGTCTCACTGAGCTTGGAGAAACAGAAACAAGATATACAATGGGATAAACAGCAAAAGCAATTCACCTATGGATCTGACATCATTAACTGATAAGAGCAATTTAACTCTCATAGTGACTGAGATTGGAGCTAACAGCAAACTCTTGTTCATCCTCTGAATGGCCAAAAGGGGGAATTGTTAAATTAAACAAAGGGGCCATTGGATTGAGGTGGCTCCAATGTCTCAGCACCTATGTAAGCAAACCAAAATGTAAACCTGTAAATACCTCAAGGTTATGTAAACAAAACCTAACAACCAATCATTAATAGCCAACCAGCATTTCAACTAGAGTCAATCAATAATTTCTTTACTTTGCTCTCACCTTTTCTCTATAAAAGTTTTTCCCCAGCTCCCATCTATGGAGTGCTTCTAACCACTTCCACTTGATGATGACCAATTCAAATGGATTTTTGCTCAAATAAATTTCTAAAATTTTAATATGCCTCAGTATCTTTTAACAGTGGACTGTGCAATGGGTTTGGTCAGTAGGGAAGAGAAGCTTAGGAGTTAGAATCTAAAAGCATTTGTGTGATCGAATGTTGGGGACAACTGACATTCCCCAACATTATAGAACCCGTAGGACCTCTCCCCCTCAAATGTGAATGTCCCAGTAGTTCAAGTGGCAGCTTCTAGGTATCCCTGCACTGCCGTCAGCTTTGCACACTTGGTGAGTCCTCAATTATAGAGAAAATGTCATTGGAGGGCTGCTGTTTCATAGAACTTCTTGAAGGCCACATACCAGTAATAGCAATTGGGTATATACTACAGAAGTAAGTGGAGAGATAGACAGAAAAGTGTCTCTTGCCCTAAGAGTTGGCTGATATAACCTAATGAAATACAATGACTTTTTTAGTGAACAGTTAAGGAGAAGAAAGAAAACAGATAAATAGACAAGAGGAAGCATGCCCAATGGGCAGAGAGTGCTGAGTGCCCAAGGGGGCAGAGCTGCCCACCTGCCCACAAGTCAGCCCCAGCAGCCTCCCCGAAGCTCCAGCTCCTCCTACTCTTCCCATTTGTCTCATGATAATATTTTATTGAATAACTTAATCCTCTGTGTCTTACTTTTATTACTTTTATACACATAGCTCGCCCTCATTCTTTTTTACTGCCACATAATATTTATAGTATGAACATTCTCTGGCTTATTTAGCTCTTTCCTTACTAAAGGACAGTTAGGTAATTCCTGAGTTGTCATCACCTGCCATGCTGCAGGATGAATAAAGGGAACACCCTTTATTCATGATTCCGGTACATGTACGTTTCTCTAGTATCACAACTGCTGGATGTGAGAATATGGGCATTTTGCAAATAAATTTTTACAAAATTTTGGAACAATTTTAGATTTACAGAAAAGTTGTAAGAGTATTGACAGTCCCCATATATCCTTCACCCAGTTTCCTCTAATGTTATTATCTTACATTATCATGGTACATGGGTCAAGACTAAGAAACCCGACATTTGCATATTACTGTGAACTAAACTCCAGCCTTTAGTTGGATTTCTTTCTTTTTGTAAAGTATTTATTTATGTGGCTGCACCAGGTCTTAGCTGTAGCACTCAGGATCTTTTTAGTTGTGGCACGCAGGCTCTTCAGTTGGGGCAAACTCTTAGCTGCGGCATGTGGGATCTAGTCCCCTGACCAGGGATGGAACCTGGGTCCTCTGCATTGGGAGTGTGGAGTCTTAGCCACTGGGCCACCAGGGAGGTCCCTATTTAGATTCCGTTAGTTGTATTATCTTCTCAGGCTGCCATAATAGAATATCATAGATTTTGGTGACTTAAGCAACATACATTTATTTTCTCACAGTTCTGAAGGCTGGAAGTCTGAGATCAGGGTGCCTCCAGGGTTGGTGTTTGGTGAGGTCTCTCTCCTTGGCTTGCAGACGGCCACCTTCTCACTGTGTCCTCACATGGCTTTTCTTCTGTGCACATCTGCATGGGAAGAGTGAGCGAGCGCTTTGGTGTCTCTTCCTTAGAGGGCACTAGTGCTATGGGATTAGGACTCCATCCTTCTGACCTCATTTAACTTTAATTACCTCTCTCAAGGTTGTATCCACACACAGTCCCATTGGAGGTTAGGTCTTCAACATATGAATTTAGGAGGGGACACAATTCAGTCTATAGCACTGGCTTTTCCACTGATGTCCTTTATCTGTTCCAGCATCCAATCCAGGATACCACATTGCCTTTGGGAGTATGCGCATTTTTAGATTTATTAATAAATCAATTTGGCCAAATTGCTTTCCAAAGTGGCCCTATGAGCTGCCACATTCTCAGCTGGGTGTCCCCCTTTCTTCATACGCTTCCCATTTCTGATAGTATCAAACTTTAAAATATTTGCCAATCAGATAGGTGGCTAATAGTATCTTGCTGTTTATTTATTTATTTTTTTGCTACACTGCGGAGTACGTGGAACTTCCACAACCAAGGATCAAACCTGTGCCCCCTGCAGGTGGAGGTGCGGATTCTCAATTATTGGACTGCCAGGGAAGTCCTCTTACTGTTTAATCAGAAATTCCCTGAACGCAAGTAAAGTCAAGCTACTCTTACCTGGACACCTGTCATTCCTCGACTGTGAATTACCTATTCTTAACCTTTGACCTTTTTTTTTTCTTTAAACTGTATGATGAGTTTTTCTTACTGAATTGTAAGAAAATTGTACTTTTGTGAGGGGAGGGGCTATGTCTTATAGTCACTGCTGGCACATAATAGGTGCTTTTTGTTCTAAGAACCAGAAAATACTTTGAGGAAATGAAAAATGTGTCCCAGGAAACCCAAGTAGGAGAGTAACGAGGCTTCTTCAGGGTTTGGAAATGGGAAGGGTACATGGCCTCTTCTCCCCTTTCCACAGTGTAGGTCTCCTCACTCTGTTCCTCACAGTGCGAGAGGGCTGATCCTGATCGATATACCCTCCGACATCATTCAGCTGCCTGGAAATCCTGAAAAGTGTTAGGAGAGAGAATCTGATTGGCCTTGCATGGGTCAGGGTGACATTCCTAATGGACTGCTACTTCTAGACTCTTAAGCTAGAACGTGTGGAGGAAAGATGGTTGCTGGGAGCTCCCACTCTGGGTGGGGAGGGGTGAGCTGTGCAGATAGCCAAAGGAGAGCCAGGTCCAGCTGGACTGTGATGGATAGAACAGGAGACATGACCCCTGCATGTGCCTTTCCCCTCAAATGTACCTCATCCTTGTTTTGCTAGTAGCTGGAATGACAATGTATCCTCAACATGAGTGACTAGACAGCTGTCATTTCTGTTGTTCAGCATCCCTTCTTTTGTTAACTTCATATGGTTTTTCTTTACAACATCTGCCCATCTCAGTCCACATGCTGATTCCTCTGGGAATGGGTGTCTGATCTCAGGCATAGGGGAATGGCACATCCTGTGTGCCACAGTGATTGGTTGAGGGATAAGCATGTGACTAAGCATGTGATCCAGATCAGGCCAATGAGAGTTAGACCTTGGATTTTGTTCACACTGCTGGAGAAAGGAAGATCTGTTTCTTTTCTGAGGGTCTTGGCGTGGTGAAGTCATACATTTGGAGCTGCTAGGGGCCATCGTTTGAAAGACCTGTCTGAAAGGGAACCAATAAAGGGGGAAGCAGGGTAAAAGCAAAGAGACACAGACAAACACTGAGATCATGGTTACACTGCTGAGCCTTGGGTCAAGTCACATCTGAAGATACCTCTTCTGTAGTTGTCAGTCCCATTAACAAATACACGCTTCCCCTCCTTAAAAAAAATACTGATCCAATTTGTGTTTTCCATCATTTACCCCCTCAAGGTGTGCTGACTTATACTGAGACAGAATTAATGAAACAGGTAGCATTTCACATCCCCCTCTGGGATGTGAAAAGGATCCCCCCCTGTGTGCGGTGAAGACGGCACCATGATGTGCTGGGACCCTGCTCAAATCTTTGGCTTCTTCTCCATCAGCCCTGCAGCTGCTGCCTTTCTGTGGCTCGTGTGGATGGCTCCAGCTGTGCCCAACCTCTCTCTTCACTCCCTCCTCCCTTGTAGTCTCAGGGCTGCCTCCTGACTGCCCAGTGCCCTGGCTCCAGGCACTTTCCAAACCTTGGGGACAAACTCAAGGGCTTGCAGCAAGGCACCCCAGGCTCTTGTCCCCTCTCTTTCCATTTCTTCTTCTGCCTTGTGAAACTCCTTCACCCTAGATCTTCCTTGCCTGTGTTTCTCATCCTGGCAACACCTCCTGGTCTTTCAAGACTTGGCTCAAGCCATACCTTGCCTAAAATTCTTCCCTAGTTGGTTGGGGACCTCTTCCTTGGCACTTGTCACCCTGTTATTGTGTCAAGGCTGGCTAGCCTTTGGGCACTGGGAACACAGTGCCCAGAGTCCTCAATAATCTTAGAGGTCGTGAGAATGGTTTAACTTATTTAAAGGTCAGAAGAAAAAAAGCACTTTAAGGGTCAAAGAAAATGTTATTTTTTCTCACATCAGAAAAAAAAAAATTGTTGGGCCCATAAAAATCCATTAAATCATTTAAAAATGATTTAAATTTTCTTTAGAAGATTTTCCCACGGAGGCAAAGGCTTCCCAGGTGGTGCTAATGGTAAAGAAATCTGCCTGCCAGGGCAGAAGACACAAGAGATGCAGGTTCAATCTCTGGGTCAGGAAGATCCCCTGGAGATGGAAATGGCAAACCACTCGTTTTTTTTGCCTGGAAAATTCCATGCACAGAGGAGCCTGGTGGGTTGTAGTCCATGGGGTTGCAAAGAATTAGATATGACTGAACACACACACACACTCGGAGACAAAAGTTCCTAGGACCCAACAAGAGTCATAACATGATCTGGATTGCGTGGTTTTCCCAGAGTAGACCCAGTAGACTGAGAGCTCCTAGGAAGTGGGGAACAGAACGTTCCAGGGCTGTGTTATGTAATTTTAAAACCTCTGTATCCCTAGTCCAGTACTTGGTACTCAGGACAGGCTCAGTCAATGCTTTCTGAATAAGTGGATAAGCAAATGAACGAATAGCCTTGAGTGAGACTCTAGATTCTGAGCCTCTGTTTCTTCATCTGCAAAGCAAAGCTTCTTCGTGGATGGCTGTGAGGATTAAATGTGGGTGGAAGATGGCTTGGAACCATGGACTTGGAGCTGGTCCTGAAGCTATGCTCACAAATGGGAGCAAGGAGAGGAGCCAGAGGTTGTTAAAAATGCCTCCAGGTGGTGTCCATACCTTTTTGTTGGTAACAAATAAGATTATCCTATTTATAGTGAGAAAAAGAACCAGAAGGACATTTACCAAAAGCGTCTCACAGAGGTCAGCCCTGAGCATGGGTTATCTTCGTAAATTTTTTTTTTTAAAAAAACATGCTTGGAGGACTTCCCTCCTGGTCCAGTGGCTAAGACTCTGTGCCCCCAATGCAAGGAGCGGGGGTTCGATCCCTGGTCGGGGAACTAGATCCCACTTGCTGCAACTAAGATCTGGCGAAAAAATATAAAATGAAAACCATACTTAGGAACAGGTGAAGGCCAGGTCTGTGTCTTATTTCACCTTTGTGTCCCTGGCCTGGCAGAGTTGAAGAACGCATGAATGAGGGAATCTTCCATCACATGGCCCCATCTGGCACTACATTAGCATCAGGGTCCCTGCCCTCGAGTAAGTCAGGGAGCGTAGGAAGGCCAGCAGTGGACAGAATAGCCCTGCAGGAGGGAGACCGTGTTCACCCAAGGAGATGTCTCTCGCAGGTCATCATGGGGACTGAGGAAGAGATGGGACATCTCCTGTGGTGACAGCCACCTTTTAGATACTACAGAAATTTTAGTTCCCAGCCCCTCTTCATATTCAGGAGACGGGCTTCCTGTGCTGAAAGTACTTTAGAATTTCCCATGGCTCCCCAAGGGGACTGTTTCCTTTTCATAAGCCGTGGGTGTTTCGTCAGTATCAGACTTGTGGGTCTTGCTCCCTGCTGTCTGCTCATCGCCTAGGGGCATGCTGGCACACAGTAGGTGTGGAGTGAGCAAAGGAATGTGTGTCAAGCGTGACTTTAACGGATTGCTGGGCACGTCCCCAAAGAAGAGAATAAAACCCATCTCGAGATAATAAGACCCTGCACGGCCTCCCGCACCCTGTAATTTGGATCTCTAGGAATCGCCTTTGTTGTGGGCGACCAACCACAGGCAAAGAAAGCACCTGCTCCTCCAGCCGGTCCTCGAGGAAGGACCCCGGGCTGCCGAGCCCCTGGCTGCTTCTCCGGGCCCCTTTCCTTTGCTTCCCGGGACCTGGGGGCTCCGAGGCATCCCGGGGCTCGCAGGCAGGGTCAGCCCCAGTGCTTCCCAGCCGTGGTGGGGCGCGTCCTCAGGTGCCGACACCTCGCTCGGGGTCAGCGTTCTTTGCCTCCTCGTGCCGGCCAGAGGGCCCAGGGCCGCGTCTGCCACCCCCAGGCCTGCGAGGGTAGGAGCCAGAGACAACCGCGGCGCACCCCCTCTTCCCGGCTT
>NW_011494661.1:201668-202031 GCF_000754665.1 Bison bison bison | reverse complement strand
TGCCAGAGCGGGTGCGGGAAGCCGGGCGCTGAGATGCCCCGAGGGGGAAGTGGCTGCGAGCTGAGCCTGGGTGGAAGCGCGTCGCAACGGACGCTGCGCCCCTGGCCACCTCGGTGACCCTCTAGGAGCCGGGACCGGAGCCTCGGAGGCGGCAGCGCGGGCCCGCGAGGACCGCGAGGTCCATGCTCCTAACGTCCGCGGCGGGCCCCGGATACGGAGCCTCGGTCGGGCTCTTAGCCTCCCGACGCTCCCCCCAGCCCCCCGCGAGCTGGCAGGAGGAAATAGCGTGCGGCCCCTTTAAATTTACCCAGGAGCCCTTAAAGGAGCCCCAGGGGCCCCAGACAGGAATCCCCACCCCGGTCC
>NW_011494661.1:198662-201015 GCF_000754665.1 Bison bison bison | reverse complement strand
CCTCGGAGGCAGAGCTGGAGGGGCCCCGAAGGACCTGGCCTGGCGCCGCGGGGTGCGCGCTCTAGGCTGTTGGGACTTGCGTCCCCCGTCCCTTTCTCTTTCAGACTCCCAGGTGGTCTCCCTTAACCAGCTGTCTCTTAAAAAGTCTGCCCAGACCGTGGGTCCCTTTCCGGGGCTTCCCTCCAGAGGAACTGAGCTGGGGACTCCGCTGCTTTAAGTTGGGCTGTCTTCTCTGGGGCCTCTCTAGAGAAGGGCACCCTTTTTCTTTTTCCCCTATGTTCTCCCTGGAAGAGAGCATAGCTTGCGCCTCTTGGGGACCTATCAGTACCTTCCCCACGGGCGGGCAGTTTTTAAAGAGATGGGCTCGCCCACAATGTCATCACTCCCCTTCTATCCGCGCGTTACCCCTCCCATCTTTTCAGAAATTTTGCCACAATCTGTCAGCTATAGCGGGACCAGCCAGTCCTCCCCGTTTGCTCTCAAAGGAGGCTGTTTCTCTGTGCGGGGTCAACGGTTTAAGAGCCCTGAAGCTTGCGTCCAGGCTCTGGAGCTTCACCCCTAATCCCAGAGCTCCCCTCCCAGAAATTCCCCATCCCCTTTTGTTTTTAAAGACTCCCAGCTCCTCCCCTTTTTTCGGCTCTTAAAGGGCCAGTCCACCTTAGACTAACAGATCCGGCGCTGGAAGGATGCTGAGAGACCAGCTAGCTTTCCAGTGCCTTTGCAGACAAAGACACTCAGGCCCAGAGAGCGGACATCACCTACCAAAGGTCACAGAGCAAGTTACCAGTGAAGCCCGGAGTCAAACCCAGGTTTCTGACTGAAACTAGCGCTTTCTTTTTCTTCTATGTACTTAAAACAAAGCCAAACAAAAACAGGGTGACAGGAGCCCCCTCTGATCCTGGCTTTTGTTTTCCATATGGTGAGATTCTCTACTGGGAGGATGACCACACCTGTCTATTCCGCCTATTTGGCCAGGAGACCCTTTTCTAAATGAAATACGGTCCAAATTGTAGGGAAAGTGGGGGGTACTGCTCAGGGTCTCGGTTTGGCAAAAGGGGACACCACTGGGTTGGTGGCCTCTCCACTGCCTGCCCACTGATTGCTGGGCAGTGGCCAGCTCCGGGCCAGAGCAAAAAATAAATCCCCAGAAAGACTTAATGGATTCCGGTGGGTGGTGGCCACTCCCTGCTGCAGTATCTTCAGTAGCCGCTCAGGTGGCCCTCCGGCTGGTCCCTTCCAGTCATCAGCTCTCCCAGACTCTAGTCCTAAAAATTCCTTTCTCTGGAGGTGCTGACAGCTTTGTCATGGGGTCCCTTAATTTGGGGACCTGACAATGCTTAGTACCCCTTAAAATGGGCCTCTTAGGAGGGTGTATTTGAGACATTATTGCAGAAAGGGAAAAAGATCATCTTTGGGTGGGGCCCTCCGGGCTGGGGCCTCGGGCAGTGGGTCCTGTGTGCAGACAGATGCCCCCTTTGTTCTCTGGCCCCGCTGCCCGCTCTGCTCCGGCTATAACCGCCGCAGCAGGCTGCTCCCCTGGCTTTACCCAGACAGTGCTCATCCAGAAGGGGTGCCTTGCAGAACCTGCTGCCTCCTTGGCCTTCACCTTTGTTTTTTGAAAAAAATTAGAGCTCTGCCCTGCATTCTTTTGTTCCTGATCCTCTCTTAAAGGGGTCTCACTCTTTGTAAAGGACCAATGTTTTGACTCCCTGCTCTGCCACCTCCCTTTGATTGCTCTTGCAGTCCCTTTCCTGCCCCTGAACAGACCTCTCTCCCACCTCCGTTCTCTTGCAAAATGGAAGCCCTAGGCTCTTTCCCTAGAAATCTTAGAGACTGAGAAACTGTCTCCCTTTCCCCCTCCCCCCCCTTCAGGGCAAGATCTTCAGCTGGAAGGGGGTGCCTTAGGGTCCTGGGGGAATGCCCCCCTGCCCTCCTCCAGGGCCAGGGGACCAGCATCTTCAGGCAGGAAATACTCAGACCACTGTGAGGCCCGGGCCTCGAGGCCTGGAAAAAGCCGCATTCCTGGCCGTGACCATCGTCGCTACTACCATGACCACTGGCGGCTGGAGTACCTGATGGACTTCAACCCTGCCCGGCACGGCATGGTGTGCATGGTGTGCGGCAGCTCCCTGGCCACTCTCAAGCTCAGCACCATCAAGCGACACATCCGTCAAAAGCACCCTTACTCCCTGCACTGGAGTCCCCGGGAGAAGGAAGTCATCAGCAACAGCTGGGATGCCCACTTGGGGCTGGGGGCCTGCGGAGAGGCTGAGGGGCTGGGGGCCCAGGGGCCTGAGGAGGAGGAGGACGACGACGAGGAGGAGGAGGAGGAAGGGGCTGGCCTCCAGGCTAG
>NW_011494661.1:196093-198562 GCF_000754665.1 Bison bison bison | reverse complement strand
AGCCTGCCCAAGGGCCCAGGTAATGTCCGACTTGGGGAAGCTGGGGCCTGGGTGGTGGATGGGGCCAGGTGGGGCCAGCCCGGGCTTCCTGGCCAACTAGCTGGTTTCCTGGAGCAAGCTACTGCTTGCTTTTGGGGTGAGCTCTGCTTATTGGACAGTAGTAGGTGAGGGACCATAGGACAAGATCTCCAGTATTGCAGACAGTTTTGACATTCTGTAGTTTTAGAAGGATCCAGGGAGTGGAGGCTGGAGAGAGGCCTGGGAGCAGAGGGTACTGGAAAGGTATGACAGTGAAGTCTAGGGAAGGGTCTAGAATCTGGACCTGGGGGGGAGTCGGGTCGGGCTGAGGGTTTGTGTGCAGGCGGATTAGGAGATGAAGGAGTTAAGACTTGAGGGGAGAGGAAGGGAAGGGCAAAGTTTAGGCAAAGGACTCAGAGTCAGAGTGAGGGAGAGGCCTGTGGCTGGAGGTCCTGGCTGTGGTCGGGGGGGCTCTCCCAGAGGGCCAGTATCTCAGTCCCTTCCCTCCCTCCAACCCTTTCAGGCAAAGCCCCAGCTGGTGGGGGCAGCCGGCGCCAGAGGCGAGGGGGCCCAGGGGCACCCCGGGCTCGGCGTGGGTGCCTCTCTGCCTCCCGGAGGGCTGGGGGCAGCAGGGGGCTGGGTGCCCGGCGGCTGGAGCGGAGGCTGAAGGAGTCCCTGCAGAACTGGTTCCGGGCAGAGTGTCTCATGGACTATGACCCGCGGGGGAACCGGCTGGTGTGCATGGCCTGTGGCCGGGCACTGCCCAGCTTGCAGCTGGATGACATCCGTGCCCACGTGCTGGAGGTGCACCCCAGCTGCCTGGGGCTCCGTGGCCCCCAGCGCAGGGCCCCCCAGCGTAGTGCCCTGCTGCAGGCCTCGGGTGGCCAGCCGGAGGCGCTGTCTGAGCTCACCCAGTCCTCACCAGGTGCGAGGCCCCTCTCATGGCCAGGACCCCTTCATATAAGGGCTGCAAAGTGAGGTCTGTGGCCAAAACTGGGAGTGACTCATCTCTCCCTGCCTCCACATAGATACACACACACGCCCCTCCCCCCACATAGACACCCACACCTCCCAGACACACACACAGAGGTCCTGGTTGTGGCGGGGGACTCATCTCGCCCCCCTCAACACAGACACACATACCCCTCCCACACCACGGTGCCCCCATAGACACGCATACAGATTCTGGTGGGGCTTCTAGCTTAGGGCTGGGATGAGAAGCAAGGGACCCCCTCTTCGTGGGTAAGGGCAACCCAGCCAGCAAGCTGAGCCCCTCTCCCTCACCCCTTCCCCAACAGACGATGACCTCGTCCCCCAGGACCTGACCAGCAAGAGCCGGGACCCGGCCCCCGCTGCTGGAGCCCAGTCCTCTCAGGATCTCAGCCTCCCAGACGTAAAGGAAGAGGCTGGCTGGGTCCCTGAGAGGGTGCCCGGGCCGGCAGGGGAGGAGGAGCCGGAGGAGGGCGAGAGGGTGGGGGTCCCTGGCCGGTCTGCGCGGGGCCGCGACCCCCGCCGCTACTGCCCGGAGCGCTGGCGGCTGGAGTACCTCTTGGAGTTGGACGGCGGCCGGCGCGGCCTGGTGTGCCTGGCATGCGGGGGCGCGCTGGCCTCGCTCAAGATGAGCACCATCAAGCGGCACATCCGCCGGCGCCACCCGGGCTCGGCGCGCCTCGGCGGGCCAGTCGGGGCCCTCATCGCCCAGGAGTGGAGCGAGAAGGCCGCCCACCTGCTGGCCATGGGGCTGCCCTGCCCCGAATCGCCCGGGGACCCCGCCGCACCCAGCACAGCCGCAGCCTCCGAGGAGGGGGGAGGGGCAGAGAAGGAGCAGCCAGAGGAGGAGGAGGAGTGGTGGGGTGAGCTGGGTCAGAGCAGGTGGAGAGGGAGAGGGGCTAGGGGTAGAAGGCGGGTGGGGGACAGTAGAAGGTCGAAGGGGAGACGGGAGGCTGGCAGCACCGAGGGGCACGGTAGGGGGGGTCGACGAGGCCGGGACGCTCCAGCGCGGTCCTTTGTTCCGTCCTAGGCGACGTCCCGCTCTCCCCCGGGGAACCGTCGGAGCGGCAGGCGGAAGAAGAGGAGGACGACGAGGACGGCCCGGATCCCGGGGCGACTCGCCTTCCCTCCGCCGCCGCCGCCGCCGCCCCCACCTCCCCCGCCCCGCAGCCGAGAGCAGCGGCGGAACTACCAGCCGCGCTGGCGGGGCGAGTACCTGATGGACTACGACGGCAGCCGGCGCGGCCTGGTGTGCATGGTGTGCGGGGGCGCGCTGGCCACGCTCAAGGTCAGCACCATCAAGCGGCACATCCTGCAGGTGCACCCCTTCTCCATGGACTTCACGCCCGAGGAGCGCCAGACCATCCTGGAGGCCTACGAGGAGGCGGCGCTGCGCTGCTACGGTCACGAGGGCTTCGGGCCGCCCGCCCGGCGGCGCCGCGCGACGGCGGCGCGGACCTC
>NW_011494661.1:195220-195715 GCF_000754665.1 Bison bison bison | reverse complement strand
GGCCCCCGGTCGCACCCCGCCAGGCCAGGCTTGGGCGGGCGGGGCGCCGTCAGTATTAGGGTCCCAAGTAGGTGGAGCGGAGAGGGTGTAGAAGGGACGCGCCGGTCCCTTTTCCTTGGCTTGGGTGGGCGCCCAGGTTTCACAGAGGCACGCCGGCAGGCACGGCTCTCGGGGATCGGGGCCGGCTGACCCCCAGCCGTTCGTTACTGGCCGTCGCGGCCGCTCGGTGGCCTGGACTGCGGACGAGGGCCTTCCTCGGGAGGAGGGGCAGTGGGGGCCTGGGAGCCCGCCGGCCCGCGGGCGGGAGGGCGGGGCCAATCCCTATCCCCGCCCACGGGGCGGGCCCTGCGGGGACCGCCCCGCCCTCCTTCCCGCCCCTGCCACGCCCGCCGGCGCCGCGATCTTGTAAAGGGATTAGCACTTTTCTTCCTTTGCTCGCCTGCTCCGAAGGTCTCCCTGTACCCCTAAGCTCAGTCAGGCGCGCCTGCTTCAAGC
>NW_011494661.1:152271-195024 GCF_000754665.1 Bison bison bison | reverse complement strand
TTTTGCTCTTTGTATTTTATTTTGAAACTGTATTTAATGCTTTTATATGAGAGGGGGAGGGGCGGGAAGAGAGCTGTCCGTCACCCTTATGTGCAAATGTCTTATTTATTATGCGTGTATCAGAGATAAGCTGTGAGGTGGTGGAGGAAGGACCTAAAGGTAGGAGAGAGGAGGCGCGGACGGGAGGACCCCAAACATCATAGACTAATGTGTGCCTCACCAGGTTCCTCCGAGGAGTCTCTAGTAACCCACTGGCGCTCTTCACATAGCCAGGCCGGTTCCTTTGGTCTTAAAGGCTGAGTGGGGAGATCAGCGGGTGGGGACTTCAGGGCTGGGTCTGGAGGGGTAGCGGCCCTGGCAGCCGCCTCTGTGGATGGGAAAGCAGAGAGCAGAGAGGAAAGCCTTCCTTATCTCAGTGCTCCCAGGCCAGAGCCCACGGTTCAAGTGCCTCAGGCCCAGTCCCCTTGACTTCTGATTGGGAATTGAATTTTATACCACGGATTTTGTAGCATTTTTTATATAACTCGATTGTCTGAGCTGGAAAGACCTTGGAGATCAACCAGTACCTGCCCCAACCCCTTTCACAGATAGGTAAGATGGAGTCCAGGAACTGAAATTATCACACACCAGGTAGGAGCAGTACTAGGACTAGAATAAAAACCTCAACTCCCAGTTCAGTGTTCTTTGCACTACACCACATGGCCTCCCCATCTCTGGTAAGTTAAAATTTCTTTTACGGTTAGGCCTGCCGAAGGATGGCGTGTGCAGCTGGGCTCCGCAGGCCCTCCCAGTGCAGTTGTGGGCTCCTGGGAGTGGCAAAGAGCAGCACACTCCTAGAACAAGTATTCAACAGGGCAGTCCTGCCACCATTGGCTTCAGCTGGAGGGTGCCAGCAGCAGCTTTCCTGACCAGAACTGCACAAGTAGGGCTGACTGCCACCTGGCCCAAGGCCTCCCTGCTGGGCAAAGGCTCTGGCATTGTTTTGTTGATGCCACCAGGGGTTCAGGAAATACTGCATGGGCTGTCACTCACCTAAAAAGTGAATTCCTAGCGTTTGAACCTCCAGGTTTTTTGAGACAGTATTAAAAAGAGAGCAGGGATTATGGATGGCCCCAGGTTGGGTACTGCCATTCTTTTATTTTCCTTCATGCATGTTGTTTTCAGATCCAGGAGTGCTCTGCCACTTTCGCTACTCTGCCTATTCAAAAACAGGCAGACTGGGGCAACTATCATAGTCATCCACACCCTCTGCCGAAGTTCAGGTAAGCCAGGGCAGAGAGCAGGATGAGAATGGTTTTTGCTCTCAATAGGCAGGGAGAGGCCTTAGGAGGGCAGCAGTGGATGTCTTCATTGAGAAGCAGCCCCAAGCACTCCACTGGTTCTCAAAAGTGTAGCCAACAGAAATTAGGAAGTTAGTAGAAATGCAGATTCTTGGGTGGCAACTTATGGATCAGAAACTGGCGTGGAGCCTAGCAATCTGTTTTGATAAGCCCTCCAGTGATCACAAGGCATGCTGAAGTTCTGAGCACCAGTGAACTGCGCAGTGGCACTGTGGTTGTTACTACTTTGCAGCTATTATAGCCTCTTGAACTAACAGTCAGGAGATTAGGTGGTTCTCATCTCTAGGTGCCTCCTCCTTGCCTTGGGAGTCTGATATGAACAGGTGAAGTTTCTTCATGAATTTTGTTAATGGTATGCTTGCTATTATGGCCAATATGTAAATGTTACTCTGAATACATATTTATATACCATGTTAGTGACATTATTTGAACATTTGTATGCGTATTTGTGAAGTTGTTCGCATCAGTTACTTTTTTAAAATTTCAGCCTAAGTTTTCTAAGAGGTATGTTGAATTAAAAAAAGCAGCTTAAGGGTCATGGCAGCCTTAGTTTTGGGAAAGAGCAAAGACCTGATGGAAAAGTTTCCATTTTCCATGGTGACTGAGTCTCATTTGAAGTACATTGTGACTGTGGGGGTTACAGGCTGCTTCACTCATGTTGCAGGTGGGGGAACCCTCCTAGGTTGGTGTGAGCTGGGACAACAGACCCCCCTGGCCCTTTCCACTCACCATCTTTCTCCTGCGGTCCCCTCTTAAGAGGATCTCTTATTTTCTTTCAGAAACCAAATGCACAGCTTTGTTCTACTATGGAAATTCTGCAATCTTGGAAATCACTACTAGTATCAACTATTAATCACTTTTTAAAGCCTCGAAAGTGGAGTGGGGATGGGGGCCAGTGGAAGCCTTGTTTGGTTCTTACTTTACCCAAACTGTGTATAAAGAATAAAGTTAGCAGAATGACAGCACAGTCACTGTTCTTTTTTTCTTTTTTATTAATACCACATCAATTTGCATTTTACAGGAACCAAGATTCAAGCTCCTTGGTGCTACTGTACTTTTATGTTGCACGCACATATACGCACACAGTTTCATTAGTAATTTTTCACCTATAGATTTTTCTTAAAAAAAAAAAAAAAATTCCTGTGTGGCACAAAGATCTGTCCAATCAATCTGAACACAGCAGTGACAAAGCAAAAGCTAGGTGTGGAGGCTTCCTGTGCAGGGAAAGACCCTTAGGAGGGGAAGCCCAAAAAGACAATCAGTGCACTGACTTCTTGGGAGGGCAAAGGAATGAAGGTGGAGAGTGCATTTCCTACCATGACGTGAAATGAGTTAAAACATTTCAGAAGGAAAGGGGGCTAAGAAAATAAGAGTGGAGTAAGGCAAGGTACCTTTACCCATCTAAATTCCTAAGTAATTTTCTCAACAAAGTAGAAAGAAAAGATCCTTCCACTACCTTCTACAGAGCTGCACTGCTTTGGGACCGTCAAAGATTATAGCCCTTACTTTAAAGTCACAAGTGCATATTCTGTCTGGATTATCACGACTGTCAGTTACAACCTGAAAGAATTCGCAGATGATTTTCTTTCAAGTTTACTGAATTTTAATGTTGGAAGGGGAGGAAGACGTTAAGTCTCAAGTGGGAATCAAAGATTCCCAAATGCCCTCCATCTGTTATCAACGTGAACTGTTTGTTGTCTTTTAATTGCGCATGGAGCCCGCCAACACAATCTGCCCTGCCTGGTCACCCTTACCTACAGCTTCTTGGAAAACACTCTCAAAAGGAGGAACCTGCACCACGGTACAGGTGCTGAGACAGCTTAAGTGCCTGAAGATGGAAGGAATCCTCAAATAACACACGCCCAGTAAGCCAGCCTCTAAGTTAAAACCCCACCTGAACCACAAAGTGCACCTCCCTACACTCATCTGTGGGGTCTCAACCACAGATACGGTCTCCGCGCACGCCAGCGCAGCTTTGGTCCTCAGGGTAAAACGATGAGCACAGGTAAAGATGGAGTGTGCAGGGAAAAGAGAAAAAGGCCTTTGTGTTTCTGTAGCTCACCTCTTGAGAATGTTTCCCCGCCACGGACTGAGACAGGATTACAATAACTCAATAACGGAGGAGCCCACATGCAGATTAATTTTTTTTTTCTCTAACAAGTTTACAGCAGTGTACAGCAGTTACAGACATTTATTTTATAATAAGAAAAGTACAACCATATTTATTGAACTTGAGGGGAGGAAAGAGGGAGGAAAGCACATTCAGGAATAAGCTCTCCAACTACAGCTCAGAACTGGTGTCCAGAACAAACGACACAGACACCACCGTCCCCCACGCGGAGCCTTTCCTTCCTGAGGACGCGCGGGAGTCACAGCAGCGCTCCTGTGCGCTCCTCCGTCCGACCTTCCAACTCCATTCCTGGTTATCAGATGGTATTCTGGGAATCAGGAATCATCACTATCAACTATAAGTTATTCACAGAGTTGAAAGTTATATCATTTAATGAAAAAGAAGAAGATTAGGAGTAGCTGCTCACGTCGTGGGGCAGAAAGATGGGATCAGGACTGCAAAACAACAACAAAAACAAGGGAAGGATCCCATTCTTGTCCCCAGATAATTTCTTCATAAGTTAATCATTATTTCTTAACTTAAAAATAAGGGCAAAACTATGATGGGAAGCTCTAGAAGACTGACTAGTCCTTGAAATTTGGATACAAGAACCCAAGAGATGTGTTTTTATTTTTCATTTTCTCCTTTACCTCCAATTTTCCCCTTCCTTTCAACTTACAGGTAAAAGCTCCACCATCATTAAGGTACTGATTTATCCTATTATTTTGACTCTTTCTTTATTCTTTTGGGTTTTCTAAGGTATCAGTTCTTGTTTAAGTCCAACAATTCTTGTGCTTGATACTGAGGGTAGAGGGAAAGGAGGGGAGAAAACACCAAATAAAAAAAAGCTTGGAATGCAGGCTCAAGCTGACACCGAGCATGTTCCTTCATAGTACAAGTAACAACGTTATAACTATTAAATGGTGTTTTAGTAACTGTTGTGTTTCTGGTTTCCATGTACTTATTCTGCCTTTTTTTTTGCAATTCCAGGGAGTTTTGCTTGGATCCTGTTGGGAAAAGGAAAGAAAAAAAGAGTGAAAATACAGACATTAGTTGTAGATTTTTGTTTTAACACTGATCCTAGAAGACAGCTCTGGGACTCACTAGTGTCCTGAGAACAACACTCCCATTTTCACTGGGCAGGGGCTGAGTCTGGCCTGGGATGAGCCGAAGAGAGCCCCCAAGATCCACCCGCTCCCTGCCACTGAGCCTGCTGCCTGTCCTCTCTCGCTGCCCAAACCTCCTGGCTCCCTTCTCTGGGGATAACAGAGAATGAGGCACACGTAAGCACACTGCCTGCTGGCTGTGCTCTGTAGGAATAAGCAACAACCATATACAAATCTGTGTGAACTGCCCTTGCTGGGCTTTAGCTCCAGTGTCTACCTAAGAAAGCAAAAAAGTAGGTAAAGATTCTGCATTAAGTCTGGGCTGTCTGGATATAGACAAGGTTTCCTCATATCAAAGCTAGAAAAAGCACTGAAACCTGGGGTGTGAAAGGTGGGGGGCGGGCACAAAGAGAATTTAACTGCTGTGATGCTTTGTTTCTTAAAGAGTATCTGAAGAAAATATGGAAAAATATTAACTTACAGTTCCTTGATATAGGGAGTCATAAAAATTCTACCAATATTTTATTATTTGATTTAAATATGAAACTGATTAAAACAGAAGGATATGTAGTCTTAGAAAAGAGGTAGTTTTGAGCTTTAATATATTTATTTACTACAAGTTTTATTTCTGAAAAGGGAAAGAAGAGTTTGGCTTAATATTGATATTTGTGAAACTAAATGGTGAGTAGACAACCACAAACATTTAAAAACCAGTTCAAAAAGGCAGACTGGTCCTAACTCTGTTGATCCTTTTCAGTTTAAGATACAAAGAATGCTTTACAAAGGAGCAGATGAAATAATTTCTAGTAAAATGAAACCATTAACCAAGCTTTTCCTTTTCCCCAGGATAAAAATTACTTTCTTTGGTATTAGCATTTTACATAGGAGACTAAAAACAACTGGGGGGAAAAAAGCTCATGTCATGATGAAATGTGGAACCTAAGCATACTCACTTTTCAACAATTGACTTGGTCTGATCGCGGGCGATGCCAACATAGTGATCAATCTGGGTCTTCAAGGAAGAAAAGTCATTCAGTTGTGGCAACACACAGATTAACAATTTTCCTGAAGGTAAGATTCTTTAGCCTAGTTTAACCATCATTTTCTCAATACCAGAAACTGTGTGTCTAATCTACATTCAGTAAACACAAATATGTTCTGACTCCTGGTGAGACTAATTCATTTAATACCAAAAAGCCATGAATCAAGTCAGATGATGGACAACAGTCTATCAAGAACAACTTCACAGCAGCCAGTACACTCGGTATAAGCCACTCTACAATGCAGACGTCTGCTCACACTCACGGATTCCCACAACTCCTTTAATAGTTTGTTTCTTCACAGATACCAGCTCTTATTTAAGCATTTTTTTCAACTTTTTTGGGGGAATAGATCCATCTGATAAAACTCAAAAGACACATAGCATGGTAACACAGTAAATTCCCTTTCTACCCTTATCTCTTCTAGACATTCAGTTTCGCTTCTTAGAGGAAACCAGTTACCAGTTTCTTGTAGGCACTTGACTTGTAAAATTAGACTGTAAAAATGGCTAGGAAAAGATTGCTGTGCACTTTCAATGCCTAAAAAATGAACTAAGGACTTCCCTGGTGGTCAAGTGGCTAAGACTCTGTGCTCCCAATGGAGGGGGCCCGGGTTCAATTCCTGTTCAGGGAACTAGATCCCATATACTGCAACTAAAGATCTGATGTAGCCAAATAAATAAAGAAATAAAAAAAGAACTAAAATTAGTCATACATTAACTGGCATATCTGACTCAAAAACAGACAAATGCTTACCTTGTACTTCTCATAGACAATTGGAATGCTGAAAACGAGTAGTTCAGCTGTAAGAAAGAATCATGAGACACGGCAAGTGTCAATGGAGACAGTCACAAAGTCTGAGTAACAGGGATATTTTTCCTCATGAAATACAGGGAAACACAGAACTTCATCAATATGAGAAATCCTGGCCAGAGCTCTCAACTAAGGAGAGTTAGATACAGGTATATAGTCTTCCCTCTTGTACCACTAATAATTTCCAAATTATGAAGATCCTCATATTTAAACCAAATCTCGACAACTCTCCTTTATTTCTAGTTATCTGGATGTTTCTTTATAGGTGGGACCATTTAATAAACCTGTGCCCACAAACACAGGTTCCTCCAATAACTAGTCAAGGCCTTTATGGATCTTAAAGGCTGGGCCAGTGTGAAAGGACTGGAGCCACGCTGAGCTCTCTTTGTTCTTACTCTTACCAATTACTTCATAGAGCCTGAAGACATTTTCCTTGCCACCTTACCAAGAATCAGAAGGGTGATCCCATTGAAAACGGCACCAACATAGGTCATCAGCCACATGAAGACAGCAAGCTGTGAAGGCCAACATCAGAGGGTTAAGCAGGAATAATCATAATGCAAAATTCAGGTTTGGCTGTGTGAAGTCACTCAGTTTGGAGAAGGCAATGGCACCCCACTCCAGTACTCTTGCCTGGAAAATCCCATGGACAGAGGAGCCTGGTAGGCTGCAGTCCATGGGGTCGCGAAGAGTCAGACACAACTGAGCGACTTCCCTTTCACTTTTCACTTTCACGCATTGGAGAAGGAAATGGCAACCCACTCCAGTGTTCTTGCCTGGAGAATCCCAAAGATGGGGGAGCCTGATGGGTTGCCGTCTATGGGGTTGCACAGAGTCGGACACGACTGAAGTGACTTAGCAGTAGTAGTCACTCAGTTGTGTCTGACTCTTTGCGACCCCATGGACTGTAGCCCACCAGGCTCCTCTCTCCAGGCAAGAATACTGGAGTGGGTTGCCATGCCTTCCACCAGGGGATCTTAAAAAATTCAGGTTATTTGATGTTATTCTTTTCTAGCTAAGTCCTCATAAATTTAGTGATATATGCCATTAATAATTTCAAGATGGTTACCTCATTTCTATTATACATTTGAGGGTGCATAAAAGAACTCAGTGGTTCTCTCAGGCCCCCAAACAGACTGTAACTGCATTTCTATCAATTACATACATTATCCTTATTCTGATGTTAGTTCTCTTGGCGCATAAAGTACCTTCTTTACTAACCCCTACTTCCATTTTTATAGATTGATTGAGACAAGCATACATTTTGCTTTTGTCTGATAAAACCTTATTTACTGCCTTTCCTCTGAATTATAACTCAGTCCCTGGTTTTCCTCAGCCTCACCACCAAAAGCTGTAGAGGCAACTAACCTTTAAGGAGTCAACTAGATCCTCCACCAGAAAGAGACGAATGATGAGTTTCAGGGCCCTGTTGATGTGCACCATGGCAGCGTTCACATAATTATGGAAAGCTTCTGAGGACAGAGTGATGTCGACATCCAGGTAGGCTCTTCCAGAAGAAGAAACAACAGTCACACATTTGACATGGCAGGAGACGACCTGTTTCTGTTAGCACAGAAGTTCCTCAGAGGGTGAAATCCCCCCAAGGGTGTGTGACATCTGCAGAGGCAGATTTTGCTAACATGGGGTGGGGGGACATGGCTGTCATTTGGTAGGTAGAGGCAAAGCTGCCCTATGTCTGCAGTGAGGGATAGTCATGTACAATAAAGAACTGCCCAATGTCCTGCATAACTTTTACTATCTCATAGGATATTCATGAAGGTGAACCTATTTATAATTATCAGGAGCCCAGAACATACAAAAACAAAGTATTTTCCCCACAATTTTAACATATCCCTAATTGTCTAAAACTGTATTTTGTTTATACTGAAACCTTAAGATTTTTTTTTTTGCCATTTTGGAAAATCACATCTGTAAGGGAGATTATAAATGTACATGCAAGTATCTGATCTAAAGTATCTTTAGTTTCTTTTTTGGTGTAGTTATTTCTAAGAAATTAAAATATTGACTGAAATGCTTGTTGTAATAGTTTACCAGTAATATTATCTACGAATTTCATTTCAAAATGATAAAGGAGGCATTATAAAATATTTGTTAAAGAAACACAAAGACCTGCGTTCTGTTCCCAGGATGCATTCTAGAACTGAGATGTAACCACCTGCTCACAATCTGTCCATTCACTCAGCACTTACTGCGTGCCCATGAGTATCAGACCCTCCACTAGGTGTAGGGATATCAGAAAAATAAAACTGCTTCTGCCTCAAACAGCCTACAGTCTTGCGGGAAAAATCAGAAGAGTAATAGGCATGTTTTTCTTTTCTGTTTATTAAGGAAATATTTACTATCAAACACAAAAGTTATAAAAATTAGATGCTGTAATTAATACAACCCAGCAAAACACATTTTATAAATCTATAACAGCGTCATGCGAAAGGAGAAAAAAAAAAACACAAACTTCTACATTGCAGCTTGTGGCAAAACAGTAAAATTTATCCACTCAATCAATCAACAACTACTGATTTGTTAAAACCAATTTGCAAGTAATTTTTAACATGCCACATAGAGCTTAAATCATTCCTTCTATTTTCACCAGGAGAAAAGACAAGGACCAAAGCTGCAGTCAGACACTATTCTGTCATAGTTCTGAGAGACCACAGAAATACTTCTTTTTCCACGAGAAGGGGTTTTAAAAACCTGCTATTTGAAAATAATAAAATACTGCCATTTGTTGATGTTAAAACTTTTTACAGGCCAAGACTTTCAAGAGGAAAGGGGTGAGAAAACATTTGTTAAATCATAGCACAGTTGGAAAAGCTAGCAACTGGATTCTACAAATGCATGACCTACTGACTTCATCATGACTTGCCCCTGGTATTAAGGTAACTAAAGGAGAGATAAAACCAAGAATATACACACTGAGTTCTGATATTGCCAAGAATGCATCCTCAACGACAACATTCCAAGGCTGTTTTAAGTATTAACTATGTGGGGCTTAAACATGTACCTGGGACCCCCTTTCACTGAGCACTGTCCAGATGCCCTGCTTGCTCTACAGGACGACCCTGCCCAGGAATTCAGACAGTCCTTTTAGGTGAACCTCTAGTTTATCAAAGAAGTTCCCGGTGCCTAACTTGGTCACTTCATAAAGGAGTCTCAAGCTGACGTTTCATGCCACTGATTAGCTGCATTAGGCCCTATAATTCCTGATTTCTAATCAGGTCTGATTTGAATCTGACCAGCCTCTGCAAACCCTTTCCTAAGTTGTAGAGCATTACTTATGATACTTGAACTCACTTGAATGGATGGCCTTCTTCTGATTTCTGTACAGCTTGGATGACAGACTTGTAGACCCTGAAGCTGATGGTGACAGACAGAAGAGCCAGGATGAGGTAAGAAACCACACTGATGACACTGAAAGCTGCCAGGGACAGCAGCATGATCAGTGTGGTGCCAAAGACAAAGCCAGTTTTCTTCACATCTCGCCAGAAAATCAAGTCGTGCACTGCCAACAGAAAAGGGAGGTTAAGTTAGACAACCTCTCACAGGGCCGGGACTGTCCACTCCATGTTCTGCACGCCTGACACGCCTTACACTAGCGTGCAGTTACAGGTGCACCCCTCCTCAAGACAGTAAATAAAAGCCAAGGAGAATCAAACTACATCAGCGATGATTCACACTGCCAAAGGTTTTTCTGGTTTCTGGATAGGTTTATAGAAACTTAGTTTTTAGTCATGGCTACTCAAGTACAATGGAATAAAGTGTCATTTACTTTAAATGTTTCAGTAGAGCAACTGTGGGAAAAGCTTGAAAACTGTTGACTAAATTAAGCAAACCAGGCTTATAAATTATCAACAGCTGGGTCAACAGACTAAAACCAAAGGTAACTTGACATGTGGGCCTTAGGAAGCCTCACTATGAACAAAGCTAGTGGAGGTGATGGAATTCCAGCTGAGCTATTTCCAATCCTTTCAAAGATGGATGCTGTTGAAATGCTGCACTCAGTATGCCAGCAGATTTGGAAAACTCAGCAATGGACACAGGGCTGGAAAAGGTCAGTTTTCATTCCAATACCAAAGAATGTTCAAACTACTGCACAAGTGCACTCATCTCACATGCTAGCAAAGTAATACTCAAAATTCCCCAAGCCAGGCTTCAACAGTATGTGAACCAAGAACTTCCAGATGTTCAAGCTGGATTTAGAAAAGGCAGAGGAACCAGAGATCAAATTGCCAACATCCGTCAGATCATAGAAAAATCAAGAGAATTCCAGAAAAACATCTATTTCTGCTTCACTGACTGTGCTAAAGCCTTTAACTGTGTGGATCACCACAAACTGGAAAATTCTTAAAGAGATGGGAATACCAGACCCCCTACCTGCCTTCTGAGAAACCTGTATGCAGGTCAAGAAGCAACAGTCAGAACCAGACATGGAACAATGAACTGGTTTCAAATTGAGAAAGGAGTACATCAAGGCTGTATATTGTCACTTTGCTTATTTAACTTATATGCAGAGTACCTCATGCAAAACGCCAGCTGGATGAAGCACAAGCTGGAATCAAGATTGCCATGAGAAATGTCAATAACCTCAGATATGCAGATAACACCACCCTTATGGCAGAAAGCGAAGAGGAACTCAAGAGCCTCTTGATGAAGGTGAAAGAGGAAAGTGAAAAAGTGGGCTTAAAACTCAACGTTAAAAAATCTAAGATCATGGGATCTGGTCCCATCACTACATGGCAAATAGATGGGGAAACGATGGAAACAGTGACAGACTATTTTCTTGGGCTTAAAAATCACTGCAGATGTTGACTGCAGCCATGAAATTAAAAGACACTTGCTCCTTGGAAGAAAAGCTATGACAAACTTAGACAGTGTATTAAAAAGCAGAGACATTATTTTGCTGACAAAGGTCCATCTAGTCAAAGCTATGGTTTTTCCAGTAGTCATGTATGGATGTGAGAGCTGGACCATAAAGAAGGCTGAATGCCGAAGAATTAATGCTTTGGAACTGTGGTGTTGGAGAAGACTCTTGAGAGTCCCTTGGACTGCAAGGAGTTCAAACCAGTCAGTCCTAAAGGAAATCAATCCTAAATATTCATTGGAAAGACTGAAGCTGAAGCAAGAAGAAAATGGACTAGGATGGGGCAAGAGCACAGGCAGAGAGACTCCCTAGGCGCAAAGGTTATATGGTAGTTTTTTGTTTGACTTCTTTAAGTCTGAAATATTTGAAAGAAAAGCTGGGGCCTAGACAGAAAAAGACCTTGATGCATCAGAGAAGGGAAAGGCATAAAAATGCTAGCCTAAATGCAAATCTACCTTGGTGCAAATTAGAAAAAGCCTCCCTTTCTCATGAAAACTGTGACAAGAAATAGTCAAACCTACAATGATAACCACTGTCAAACCTACAATGATTTCTCTGATGAAAATGGACTGGGATGGGGCAAGAGTACAGGCAGAGAGACTCCCTAGGAGGCTAACACAGGGGGTTCAAGTCAGAGATGATGGGCGTTTAGATTAGGTCAGGATGGAGCGGAGTGGAAACACAGACTGTATTTTGGAGGCAGGACAGTCAGAACTTGATGATGAACTGATGTGGGAGGTGACAGAGGGAAATAAATATGGATGAGATCTAGTTTTGGGGCCTGAGCAAATGGACCAATGTGGTGTCATTTACTGAGATGAGAAAAAGCAGAGTAGAGAGCATGTTAGTTCTGGATGGATGTCTAGAGATATACACAGAGAAGGTGGTCAGATCTAGCAGTATGGAGCACACACGACAAGTCTGAGCTGGAGATGGCACATATGGAAACCACCAGCACACAAATAATATTAAAAGTCATGAAAATGGATAAGGTTATCTAGTTTATAGGGAAGAAGGCCTAGGCTTAATTCTGAGGTGCTCCAATATTAGTCGCTGAGTAAAAGTAGAGGAGCTGGAGAAAAGATACAGAGGAAATAACCAAAGAAATGGGGATAACTAGGAGTATGGAGTCACAGAAGCTGACCCAGGAGTGCTTTGTGGAGAAGGGTGTGGAAACTGGCTAATTGTGCTGAGGCTGAAAAAGGGACTTAGCAATATGGAGATCGTTGGTGTCTGATCAGAGCGGTTCAGTGAATAGCTGGAGGGGGTTGAAGAGGAATTACTGGTGAGACATGGAGGCAGTGTGAGAGAAAACGCTTAAGAAGTGTGGGTATGAAGGGGAGTAGAACATCTGGAGCCAAGGGTTTTCAAAGATGGGAAACACTAAGGCATGCTTATATGTTTTATAAGAATGCTAATAAAGCTTGCTTTAGTTACAAACAAGGAGAGACTGAAGATAGGGAGCAGAAGCAGTGAAGTCCTGGAGAAAGAAGGGATGCAGAAGAGCCCAGGCGGAGGTGGGTAACCTTGAAGAGGATGAAGAGAGACACAGGCCCATTCACAGATCTGAAGAATGGAAGAGGAGAGATTCCCTTCTGGATGTTTCTGTTTTCTCAACAAAAGGGAGATGAGGTCATCAGCCGGAATTGGGGGCAGGGGGGTGACAATGGTTTATCGAGTGAGGAAAAGATATGAAATGGTTGTTTCAGAAAACTCCAAGTGGAAATTCCCTGGAGGTCCAGTGTTGAAGACCCTGCACTCCAACTGCTTGCATAGGGGGCACAGGTTTGACCCCTGGTTGGGGAACTAAGATCCCACATGCCATGCAGCATGGCAGAAAAAAGAAAAGAAAATCAAGTGTCTTAAAACTGTTAAAAGAAAAAACAGGAGTAAATCTTTGTGATCCTGGATTAGGCAATGTTTTTTCAGATACAATACCCAAGGCACAAATCACACACACACACACACACACACACACACACACACACACACACACACACTAAACTGGGCTTCCCTGGTGGCTCAGATGGTAATGAATATTTCTGCAATGCGGGAGACCCGAGTTTGATCCCTGGGTGGGGAAAATCCCCTGGAGAAGGGAATGGCAACCCACTCCAGTACACCAAAAGAAAAAAAAGAACAAAAAGATAAATTGGACTATATCAAAATTAAAAACCTTTGTGTTATAAACAGTACCAAGAAAATGACAAGAAAACTCATAGAATAAGAGGACATATTTTCAAATTATTTATCTAATAGGGTTAATTGAGTTATAACTCAATAATAAAAAGAATAGCTTAAATGAAAAAAAGTAAAAAAATGAGAAAGGAGCCAAACAGACATTTCTCCAAAGATATGCAAATGGCCAATAAGTATATAAAAAGAGGCTTAACATCATTAGTCATTAGTGAAATGTAAATCAAAACCACGATGAGCCCACTAAATTGGCTATAATAAAAAATATAACAACAAATATTGGCAAGGATGCAGAGAAACCTCATGCATTCCCAGTAGGAATGAAAAATGTTGCAACTGCTTTGGAAAACAATTTGGCAGTTCCTCAGAAAGTGCAACAGAATTATTATATGACCCAGGAATTCCACTCTTAAGCAAATGTGCAAGAGAAATAAAAACATACAACACAAAAATTTATGTACACCAGTGTTCACAGAAGCATTATTCATAACATGGAAAATGTAGAAACAATCTAAAAATCCATCAACTGATGAATGGACAAATAAAATGAACATGTCCATACAATGCGATTATTATTTGGCCATAAAAAGGAATGAAGTTCCAATACTACATATTGTAACATAGATAAAATGTAAAAACATTATGCCAACTTTAACACATGAATTACAAAATCCCACATATTGTATGATTATGTTTATATAAAACATCTGCAACTCTGTAGAGAGAGAAAGTAAATGAGTGGTGGTTTAGGGCTGTGGTGATGACCAACCTAGACAGCATATTAAAGAACAGAGACATTACCTTGCCAACAAAGGTCCATCTAGTCAAAACTATAGTTTTTCCAGTAGTCATGTATGGATGTGAGAGTTGGACTATAAAGAAAGCTGAGTGCCAAGGAACTGATGCTTTTGAACTGTGGTGTTGGAGAAGACTCTTGAGAGTCCCTTGGACTGCAAGGAAATCCAACCAGTCCATCCTAAAGGAAATCAGTCCTGAATATTCATTAGAAGGACAGATGCTGAAGCTGAAACTCTAGTTCTTTGGCCACATGATGTGAAGAGCTGACTCACTGGAAAAGACCCTGATGCTGGGAAAGATGAAGGTGGGAGGAGAAGGGGACGACAGAGGATGAGATGGTTAGATGGCATCACTGACTCAATGGACATGAGTTTGAGTGAACTCCGGGAGTTGGTAATGGACAGGGAAGCCTGGTGTGCTGCAGTCCATGGGGTCGCAAAGAGTCGGACACGACTGAGTGACTGAACTGAACTGGTGCTGGTTAGAAATGGGAAATGACTGCTAATGGGTATGGGGTTTCTTTTCTGTGGGGGAACGAAAATATTATAAAATTGGATAGTGGTGATGGAAAAATCATTTAGTTGTAAACCTTAATGGATGAATTGTATAGTATATGAGTTATATCTCAAAAAAGGTATTAAAAAAAAAAAGAAATGAGACAAACTTGCAATTATAGTCAGGGATTTCATCATTCCTCTCTGAATAATGGCAGAATAAGTAGACAAAAAATCAATAGGGATATAAGACTTAAACACTATCAATTTGACATTCAAAAGAACACTCTACACTTTTAACAGCAGAACATACATTCTTTCCAAGTACGTGTAGAACATTTACCAAGATAAACTTAATTCTGGATTCAAGACACTTCTCATGATTTCTGATTATAAGGTAGGTAATTACATCAGAAACAATAACAGAAAGATACTGAGAAAACCAATGATAAACTTTGTATAAATTAAACGATATACTTCTAAACAGCTAATAGACCAAAGGAAAAAATCAACAGGGAAATTACAAAGTATTTTGAACTGAATGAAAATAAAAATCTGTGGTGTACAGCTAAGTGCCTATATTATAAGAGAAGAAAGATAAGAAATCAGTGATTTCATTTTCAACCTTAAAAAGCTAGAGGAAGAACTGATTGAATTCCAACTAAACAGAAGAAAGGAAAGAAAACCAGAGCAAATGTCAATGAACAGATAACAGAAAAACAACAGAAACATCAATGAAACCAAAGTTGGTTCTTTGAGAATATCAATAAAATAGATAAAACTCTAGCTAGACTGATCAAGAAAAATGAAAGAATACACAAATTGCCAATATCAGGAATCAGAGAGGTGACATTGCTACAGATTCTAAAGACATTAAAAAGATAAGGGGATATTAGGATCAATGTTATGCCAATAAACTAGACAATTTAGATGAAGTGGACAAATTCTCCAATGACCAGACCATCAAAGCTCACTCAAGAAATAGACAGGGCTTCCCTGGTGGCTCAGTGGTAAAGAATCCTCCAGCCAATGCAGGAGACATGGGTTCGATTCCTGATTTGGGAAGATCCCACACGCCACAGAGCAACTAAGGCTGTGCGCCACAACTACTGAGCCTGTGCTAGAGCCCGTGAGCCTCAACTACTGAGCCCACGCGCTCAGCCACCATGGCCCGCGTGCCCTAGAGCCGTGCTACCCAACGAGCAAAACCACCGCGACGAGGCGCCCTCACACTGCGCCTAGAGGGCAGCCCCTGCTGACCGCAGCCAGAGGAAAGCCCACGCAGCAACAAAGACCCAGCACAGCCAAATTTAAATAACATTTAAAAAAGAGTATATCATGACCAAGTTTTTTTTTTTTTTTTGCAAGAATGTGAGACTTAGTATTCATAAATCAGTCAATATAATTTACTACATCAACAAACTAAAGAACCATACGATCATCTTAAGAGATATGGAAAAACAAAATCCAATGTCTTCTGATAAAACTTCTCAACAAATGAGGTTATAGAAGGGAATTTCCTTTAGTTAATAAAAGTAATCTGCAAGAAACCTAGAGCTAACATCGTATTTAATGAAAGAAGGCAAGGATATTCTCTTTTACTACTTCTACTGGCTTTAGCCAGCACGGTAAATCAAGAAAAATAAACTAAAAAGCATCAAACTAGAAAGGATGAAGTAAAACTGTCATTATTTAAAGATGGCATATTGCCTATGTAGAAAATCTGATGGAATCTACAAAAAAGCTAATAAATTTTAGCAACATTGCAACTTACAAAATTAATTATATTTCCAAGTATTAGTATTAACCAATAAGAAACTGACCTAAAAACACCATTTAAAATAGCATGAAAACATGAACTACTTAGGAATAAATCTGACAAGAGATGTATAAGACCTGTACTCTGAAATCTATAAAATGCTGCTGAGAGAAACTAATGACGACCTACATTAATGGAAAGCTACATTGTTTTCAAATAGATGGGGAAAATGTCACATTTCATCTTCTTGGGCTCCAAAATCAACGCAGACGGTGACTACAGCCATGAAATTAAAAGATGCTTGCTCCTTAGAGGAAAAGCTATGACCAACCTAGACTGTGTATTAAAAAGCAGGGACATCACTTTGAGACAAAGGTCCATATAGTCAAAGCTATGGTTTTTCCAGTAGTCATGTATGGATATGAGAGTTGGTCCATAAAGAAGGCTGATCGCTTAAGAATTGACACTTTTGAACTGTGGTGTTGGAGAAGACTCTCAAGAGTCCCTTGGACAGCAAGGAGATCAAACCAGTCAGTCCTTAAGGAGATCAACCCTGAATATTCATTGAAAGGACTGATGCTGAAGCTCCTTTACTCTGGCCACCTGATGCAGAGCCGATTCACTGGAAAAGACCCTGATGCTGGGAAAAATTGAGGGCAAGAGAAGGGCGCAACAGAGGATGAGATGGTTGGATGGCATCACTGACTCAATGGACATGAGTTTGAGTAAACTCAGAGAGACAGTGATGGACACAGAAGCCTGGAGTGCTGCAGTTCATGGGGTCACAAAGAGTCAGACGTGACTTAGCAACTGAACAACAACGTTGTTTTCATGGCTCTTTGCAACCCCGTGGATTGCAGCACGCCAGGCCTCCCTGTCCATCACCAACTCCCGGAGTTCACTCAGACTCACGTCCATCGAGTCAGTGATGCCATCCAGCCATCTCATCCTCTGTCGTCCCCTTCTCCTCCTGCCCCCAATCCCTCCCAGCATCAGGGTCTTTTCCAATGAGTCAACTCTTCGCATGAGGTGGCCAAAGTACTGGAGTTTCAGCTTTAGCATCATTCATGGCTTAGAAGACTCAAAATTGCTAAATTGTTAATTTATCTATAATTCTAAGTAATTCTAGTCTGAATTTCAGTAGGTTTTTTGAAAAATAGAAATAGACAAACTGATTTTAAAATTCCTATGGAAATGTGAAGGACCTAAAAGAGCCAAAACAACTTTGAAGAAGAATATAAAGTTAGAGGACTAGCCCTATCTGATTTCAAGGGTTGTACAAAGTTACCACTATCAAGACACTATCGTACTGGCTTAAAGACACAGCAGAGCAATAGGCTGTCTACAAAGTTCAGAAACAGGTCAAATGGACAAACTAATTTTTGACAAAGCTGCTAAGACAGTTCCCTGTCTTAGGTAAGACAGGTTTCCCTGGTGGCGCAGACTGTAAGGAATCCACCTGCAATGCAGAAGACCTGGGTTCAACCCCTGGGTTGGGAAGACCCCTTGGAGGAGGGCATGGCAATGTACTCCAGTATTCCTGCCTAGAGAATCCCTCGACAGAGGAGCCTGGTGGGCTACCGTCTATGGGGTCGCAGAGTCAGACATAACTAAGCGACTAAGCAGAAGACCGTTCATGGTAGAACCGAGTCTTTAAAAAATGGCGTCAGAACAATAGAATATACATATGCAAAAATCTCCAAACTTTTATCAATACCTTGCATGATATGTAAAAATTAACACAGAAGGATCACAGACTTAAATGTAAAACTTAGTACTATATAACTACTAGAAGAAATCAAACAAAAATCTCTGACCTTGAACTGTGAAAAATTTCTTATATATATCAATTTGATACATAACAGGAAAAACTTTAAAAACTATACTTCATCAAAATTAAAAACTTCTGCTCTTTTTGAAGGACATTGTTAAAAGAATAAAAAGATAAGCCAGAGACTGGAGAAAGTAATCTTCAAAGAATATACCCGATAAACAACTTGTATCCAGAATGTGTGTGTCACACACACACACACACACACACACATTCTTTCTCAAAAACAAAACACAATAAAAACTAGTCAAAATGTGAACAGACTTTTCATCAAAGAAGCTATATGGATAGCAAGTAAACACATTAAAAGATGGTTAACACCATAACACCATTAGTCATTAGGGAAATGCATATTAAAACCACAGCAAGAGCCTACTCTGTACCTGTCACGATGTCTACTCTTAAAAGACTGACTACAACAAATGTTGGCGAGGATATGGAGGAACCACAAGTCTCATATACAGCTGGCTGAAATATAAAATAATGGAAACCACTTTGGAAAAAAATCTTGACAGTTTCTTACAAAGTTAAATCAATTATCCTATGACCCAGCCATTTCACTTGTAAGTATTCACCCAAGAGGAAAGAATACATTGTGTCCATATAAAGATGAAACATGGATGTTCATAGCAGCTTTATTTGTAAAATAAATTAGCAAAACTGAAAATTCAAAACTTCAGCAAAAACTGAAAACAACCCAAGTGTCTGTCAATAAATGGTATATCCATACAATAGAGTATTACTCATCAACATGGATGAATCTCAAAAAAATTAGGTTGAGTGAAAGAAGCCAAACCAAAAAAAACAGCACATACTTTGTGATTCCATATATATACAAAATTCTAGAAAATGCAAACCAGTCTAATGACAGCAGGCAGATCAATGGTTGCCTGGCAGGAGGGAGAGATTAAAAAAAGGGAGCAATGAGATTTTTGTGTGCTGGAGATGTTCGAAGTAATAGCTTCATAGGTGTAGACATATATCAAAACTTACCAAGTTACGTATTTTAAATATGGGCAAATTATTGCACAGCAATTAAGCCGCAATAACACTTTTTTTTTTAAGTTAAATGACCATGAGGTAATATGTATTATTTTTGGTCTTCAAGTGGTTATTCTAACAAAAACTTAGCAATGATTCATGAGACAGAGTCAGAGGAAAAGGAAGAATAATGAACAGAAAAGCCTTTTTAATTTGAAGTCTTTTACTATGAATTCAGACTTCATAATATTCCAAGCTTACCTCTGTATTGGCTATAAGTAAAAATGTCTGATAAATAACAGAACAGTTTCCCAACCTCTTAAACTACTCAGAAAAGTACGATTTATAAACAACAAATGTATACATTCTTATGAAGATTAAATTTAAAAATTACCAACAAAGGAAACTTTACTCTAGCAATCTGGTTACTGTGTCATTCAGAGAGAAGCAACCTATGGTCTTGGATGCTAAAGGCAACATTAGAGATGATTATGAAAGGCATCAGTTAGATCCAGCTTTAGGTACGACAGTGAATTAAGCAGTGCTTATTTTAGGTATTATTCTGCTTTCTCTCTGGAGCCCCTTCATGCCTCCTGGCTTCCACTTGGCTCCAGATCCCTACCTGGTGACACACTTTATCCTCAGCTCTAGCTTCAGCACAGCCAAGAACAAACCCTGCTCCAGACTGCCTGGGTTTTCATCCTCTTACATTTACTAGCTGTGTGATGCTGAGCAAGACACCATCTCTCTGTGCCTTGGGTTTCTCATCTGCAAAATGGAACAGTACAGTTCCTGGTTTATAGTGATGTGGCCTGCAGTAAATGGGTTAACGAGTAGAAGTGCTCAGAACACTACTGATTAGGCAGTAATACAATGTTTGCTATTATTATTATTCATTTGACTGCCAATCCCTACTACCATTAAAATGAAAAATTAAGAACTAAAGTTAAAATCCGCTACAAAGAAATAAAGATTTTTCTTCTCTTTGTTGCTATATTTCCTATAAAAAAGGAGTTGCACTGTCAGCACTGATTAAATAAAGAGGATGGTGTGTAAAAAGTTAGAGGAAAGCAGAGGGCAGGAAGTAAACACAATATGACAAGGGGGCCTACAGGGTAGACTGAACTGGCACAGATGAGAGGTGCCGGCATAGATGAGAGGTGCTGGCACAGATGAGAGGTGCCGACACAGATGAGAGGTGCCGACACAGATGAGAGGTGCCGACATAGAGGTGGAAACCCAAAGCCATGAGAAGAGAAGACGTCACCTAGAGGCATCTTAGAACACCTCAAAACCCACTTATTCTACCCTCCAAGCAGTAATCAAAAACAGTTACAGAAATAGGGCTCATCTCTCCTTCTCCCTCATCCCCTACACTCAAACACCGTGGGCTGACAAAGCCTACCTCCTGGAATCTATTCACAGGAAAATAGGATCCTAATTGAGAGTCAATGGCTAACAAACTGCTACTCTAGTACACTATCTTACTGAGACAGAATTAAGCCTTGGCTAGTTTTTTCCAATGATAATGAACACAGCTGGGAGGCTCCCTTAGATGTGAGGCATCCAATTCTAATTGCCCCAACAGGAGCCCTGGAGAAGGAAATGGCAACCCTACTCCAGTATTCTTGCCTGGAGAATTTCATGGACAGAGGAGCCTGGTGGGCTACAGTCCATGGGGTCATGAAGAGTTGGACACAGCTGGGCAGCTAACACTTACACTTACTTAGCCTCTTCCAATGTTCGAAGCATCACTACAAACAAAGCTAGTGGAGGTGATGGAATTTCAGTTGAGCTATTTCAAATCCTAAAAGATGACGCTGTGAAAGTGCTGCACTGAATATGCCAGCAAATTTGGAAAACTCAGCAGTGGCCACAGGACTGGAAAAGATCAGTTTTCATTCCAATCCCAAAGAAAGGCAATGCCAAAGAATGCTCAAACTACCGCACAATTGCACTCATCTCACACGCTAGCAAAGTAACGCTCAAAATTCTCCAAGCCAAGCTTCAACAGTACGTAAACCATGAAATTCCAGATGTTCAAGCTGGTTTTAGAAAAGGCAGAGGAACCAGAGATCAAATTGCCAATGTTCTGCTGATCATCGAAAAAGTAAAAGAGTTCCAGAAAAACATCTACTTCTGCTTTATTGACTACACCAAAGCCTTTGACTGTGTAGATCCACAATCTGTGGAAAATTCTTAAAGAGATGGGAATACCAGACCCCCTACCTGCCTCCTGAGAAACCTGTATGCAGGTCAAGAAGCAACAGTTATAACTGGACATGGAACAACAGACTGGTTCCAAATAGGAAAAGGAGTATAGGCTGTATATTGTCACCCTGCTTATTTAACTTATATGCAGAGTACATCACACAAAATGCCAGGCTGGACGAAGCACAAGCTGGAATCAAGATTGCCGGGAGAAATATCAATAGCCTCAGATATGCAGATGACACCACCCTTATAGCAGAAAGCGAAGAACTAAAGAGCCTCTTGATGCAAGTGAAAAAGGAGAGTGAAAAAGCTGGCTTAAAACTCACCATTCAGAAAACTAAGATCATGGCATCTGGTCCTGTCACTTCACGGCAAATAGATGGGGAAACAGTGGAAACAGTCAGAGACTTATTTTTTGGGGCTCCAAAATCACTGCAGATTGTGACTGCCGCCGTGAAATTAAAAGACGCTTGCTCCTTGAAAGAAAAGCTATGAACAACCTAGACAGCGTATTAAAAAGCAGAGACATAATACTTTGCTGACAAAGGTCCATCTAGTCAAAGCTAAGGTTTTTCCAGTAGTCAGGTATGGATGTGAGAGTTGGACTATAAAGTAAGCTGAGCGCCCAAGAATTGATGCTTTTGAACTGTGGTGTTGCAGAAGACTTTTGAGAGTCCCTTGGACTGCAAGGAGATCAAACCAGTCCATCCTAAAGGAAATCAGTCCTGAATATTCATTGGAAGGACGGATGCTGAAGCTGAAGCTCCAATACTTTGGCCACCTGATGCAAAGAGCTGACTCCTTGGAAAAGACCCTGATGCAGGGGAAGACTGAAGGCAGGAGAAGGGGACGACAGAGGATGAGATGGTTGCATGGCATCACTGACTCAGTGGACATGAGTTTGAGTAAGCTCCGGGAGGTGGTGATGGACAGGGAAGCCTGGCGTGCTACAGTCCATGGGGTCGGAGTTGGACACAACTGAGCTGAACTCAAGTGAGCCTCTTCCAAAGTCCTGAGCTAGTACAGTGGGTGCTGGGAAGAAAATGAAAAAAAGTTCCCAGACTACAAAGTTAGTGTTTTCCTAACTTTTCAGTTGTAAATTTATTTTATTATCACATAACTTAAAATTTAGTTTTTATTTGAAAGACCCTTACTTTTTTCTAGTTATGTTTCAATCTGTTTAAAGTATCATGTTATACTAAGTATTTCTTAGAATCCATTTCCAGCTTCTTTGTATAAGTTTATGTAAACTAAGTCAAAAATTTCTGTTATCTTATTTTGCTACTGGCAGATTAAGCATATGACAGTGAACGTCTATATTAACCAAGAGTGTTTATGTTGCTGGTAGAATTATGAGTGATTCATTGCTTTCTTTAATTTTCCAAATCTTCAGCATATTTTTTACTTTAAAAACTTTAAAGGATGTTTACCTTTTGCCCTGGAGAAGGAAATGGCAACCCACTCCAGTAATCCTGCCTGGAGAATTCCATGGACAGAGGAGCCTGGCAGGCTACAGTCCATGGGGTTGCAGAGTCAGGCATGACTGCGCAATTATAAATCACCTTTTGCCTGTATTATTTAAGGATGCAGTAACCTTCTTACACCAAAAGAGGGCACTAAAATATCCAATGGTAACTTCAAGACTGATGGAAAGAAATCGGTTCTTGCCAATTCCAATGAGAACAGCCCCAAACCTTGTTGACTCCTTGCCTATTGACTTTTATTACTAAACCAGGGAAACATCTTGGTTTGATGCCAATGTCAACCATTCCCAAAGCCATTCTCAAACTTTACTCTCCCAAGTGTACTCCTCAAAGGAAGAAAAGAAAGGCTGCTCAAACGCTTATTCTGAAAAGGAATAAATGTGCCAAGAAATTTTAAGGTTTGGTAGCCCATAAGCTTTAACTTCATTTTCAAAAATAACTCTCTAACTAAGGATCCATACAACATGTTCTACCTTCTAAGCACTAATTTTCCAAAATTTGTTAATACAAATCTTTAAGGTTTAAAAGTGACTGCAGTAACTACAAGAAAAAAAATTCATGACCACAATACAAAAACTTCTTTAACAAATGGGGAAATTGAACAGTTAAGTTTTTTATATGAATAATTATTTCTGTAAAGAAAAGTATACAGACATTTCCACACTGATTATTTTCTTTGGTTACTTTTGTTATTAATAATTCATTATAAGTGAAGCCGTTTTTTGAGTTATAAGACATTGGATAATGCATTTATAAACTTAGAGCCAAATTCTATGGCTGCTGAAATGGGTTAATAGTCTGCTCTGCTACAGACTGATCGTTAACAAAGACACTCCCTCAAGACGGCACAGAAGGGTCACTGACAGAACACAAACTCTGTCAAGGACAAACATACGTGCTTTTGGTCATGCATACACTTGGCAGCAGGCCAAGGAAATTTGTAGGAACCCCTTTCAAGCCAGTGTTCCTCTCAAAGACTGTCTGGAAAGAGTTTTTCATTTATTTAAATAATCTAACATCCCCTTCCCCCAAGCCTTCAATTTTAGATTTTAGAAGCACAGAAGACAAAATGGTACTGACTACCCTTCCCCAACAAAATCGATGGATCTGAACATGTGAACTTTTGAACTAAGTTATCTAAAGAATACAATTAAAGATAATAAAGGTAGTGCTAAATCATGATGGAAAGGATAAAGACACAAAACCCTGGCTTTAGTTTCTTAGCTTTTTTCTTTCCTTCTAGGTCCAGTTGGTTATTTCCACATGCTTGACAACCACTTAATTCTCCAACTAAGAAAGTTTAGACTTAAGTCTGCAGAAGTTATCAGATCAAATCTAAAATTAAAACAAAATACTAGTTAACGTGAAAGCCCAATCAAACTTGAAAAGTGAGTTTATGCCCTTCGTGTGTATTTATCTGTAATTCAATCTTCCATGCTAGTCATGTTATGGTAACGTGACATTTCTCCTATGGTTACAATACACTTGGATTTGTATGCTTCTCTGACAGTCCGTTAAGTAATGCAGATAAGTGGCAGAATTTCAGACTATCACAATAAGTAATACAACTATTTTCTTCTTTTAAAAAAGCTGACACTCCCTAAAACCTTTACCAGTAATAAGCAAAAGAAATTTTAAACATAAAAGTATTAGGTATTATATTAATAATACACATACCCTTGACCTTTGAGATACTCTCTCCATTTTCCTTAGCTCTACTGAATGTTTCCCTCATGGGAAAATGGGCTGCGACGGCTTCCCTCCACTCTGCTTTATTTCACAACCCGCTGACCCCGCCGGCATTTAATTTCCTCCCAACATACGGCAAAGCTGAAAACAGTTTAGAGTAAACACCCATATAATCACTAACTAGATTTTTACTAGCAATGTCTTATTTTAACTTTTTTTTAACATGGTAAGTATATGTAAGAAAACTTACCATCCTAACCATTTTTAAGTATGCAGTTCGGTGACATTAAGTACAGCCATTGTTGTGTAACCATCACCGTGATCATTAATGGTTTGCTACGCTTACTTACATATTTGTTCCTCTTATCTGTCCACTAGTCCATTTTAATTTAATGTGTTCCAAAGTAAATGGCAAATATCAGGAAATCAACATGCACTCACCCACGTAACTCTATCAAACTACAGAACATTATCATCACCCCAAGAAGTTTACTCATGTACCTTCCCAGCCAACACTCCGAGAGGTAGTCACAGCACTGATCTGATTCTTTTCTGTACACATAACAGTCTGCTTGTTCTACAATTTCATATAAATGGAATTGTGCAGTATGAATCATTGCTGTACTGCTTCTTTTACTCTTCATAGTTTCTGAGATTCATCCGTAAGTGTTGCAAGTATCAAAAGCTAAGTAGCTACACCACAGGTTATCTACTCCTTTACTGATGAATGGCTGTGATGAAGAAAACTGCTATGAACACACACAGTGTTCGTGCGAATGCTTTCATTTCTCTACAGCAGAGTTGCTAGGTCACGGGGCAGGTGCATGTTTAGCTCTTTAAGAAACTGGGCAACATTTCTCCGAAATATCTGTACTATTTTGCATTCTTGCCAATAGTTGGCTAGTTGTCAGTCTTTAATCATTCAGGTGGATGTGTAATGATCTTATTTTAATTATATGAAGACTTGTGAGGGTGAACATTTTCACTGATTATAGGGTTATTTACCTTTTGTGAAGCGTCAGAATCTTTTCTGCCCACTTTATTTTCTTGTGTTATTTGCCCTTTTATTGTTGAAATGTATTTTAAGTATTTCCTGGATACTATTCCATCATCAGATACATATTTTGTAAACACTTTATCCTCGTCAATAGCTGGCTTGTTAGTGGTGTCTTTTAATGAGCAAGCTTTACTTCTGATGAAGTCTAAATAACTCATTGATTCTTTATGAGTGCATTGACTTAACAAACCTTTGGCTACCTTCAAGTCATGAAGATATTCTATGCTTTCTTCTAAAAGTTTCATGATTTTAGTTTTTATGTTCATGCCTCTGATCCATTTTCACTTCATTTTTGCACATCATATAAAGTAGGGGTTGTGGCAGGCAGAATGCTAAGATGGCCCCCAAAACTCTTACTTCTTGGTGTACATGTCTTCTATATTTCCTCCTGCCCCCAAATGTGAGCAGAACCTGTGAATATGATGGGATAGTCGCTCTCATGTCTAAAGTTTCAGTTATGTAAGACCCTGTAGCAGCCTGGAGAGAAATCCTCCTGACAGCTTTGAAAAAATAAGCTAGCATGTTGTGAGAGAGTCCGAAGACCGGGGATCTGAGCACAGCCTCTTGGAGCTGAGCCGAGACTGCTGCCCACAGCCAGTAAACTAGAAAATGAAATCCTGAATAGAGGATCCGGCCTAACCTGTGCCTGAACTCCTGACCCTTGAAAACTGTGTAAGTACAGTGTTAGTCACTCAGATGTGTCTGATTCTTTGCAACCCCATGGACCGTAGCCCACCAGGCCCCTCTGTCCATGGAATTTTTCAGGCAAGAATACTGCAGTGGGTCGCCTATCCCTTTTCTGGGGGATCTTCCCGACCCATGGATCGAACCCAGGCTTCCCGCATTATGGCAGATTCTTTACCGTCTAAGTGACCAGGGAAGCCCTTGAGATGATAAACTTGTGTTAAGTTACCAAGTTTTTGGTAATGTGTTATTTCTGGGTTCTTTGTTTCTTTCATTTATTTGTTGACTCTTCTGCAAGTTCCACAGTCTTTATTAGTGGAGTTTTATAATGTCTTGGAGTAAGTATTCCAAGTCCTCAGTTTTGCCCTTTTTCAAGATTGCTTTGGGTGTTAGGTCTGTATTTTTCTAAAGAAATTTTAGAAAAAGCTTGTCAATTTCTATTGAAAAATTCTTCTAGCATTTTGAATTGTACTGAATCCATAGGTTAATTTGGGTAGGACTGACTTCTTTACAATATCAAGGTTTCCAATCCATGAATACAGCATGGTTCTCAGACAGTTCCCTGGCTTCTTTCTGCAGTTTTGTAATTTTCAGGATAGAGGTCCTGCATATTTTTTTTAGTTATGTTTATTCCTATTTTGTGCTTTCATGTTATTGTAAATGGAACTTTAAAAACATGTTGTTTTCTCATTATTTGTTGCTAGCATATAACAAATAAAACTGAATTTTGTGTATTAACCTAATATCCTGTAACTGCTGAATAATTCATTTGTTAGTCTTAGCAGTTGCTTTGAAGATCCCTTAGGATTTTTCTATGTACCCAATTATATAATCTTCAAATCAAGACAGCTTTACTTTTTTTCCAATAGTCATTCCTTTTATTTCTATTTCTTGTCTTAATCCAAAGGGGAGGATCTCCAGTATGATGGTAAATACAAATGGTGAGGGTGACATCTTTACCTTGTACCCAATGTCAGGGGAAGTGTTCAATATTTTGGCATTAACTATGTCAGTTGTAGTTTTTAACAGATACATTAGACTGAGATTACCTTCTATTCCTGGTTTGCTGAAAGCTTTTATCAGAAAAGGATGTTGAGATTTTTCAAATCTTTTCTGTATCGACTCACATACTCACCTAGATTTTCTACATGTTAATGTGGCAAATTATGTTGATTGGCTTCTGATCTTAAAACCTATTCCAAGAACAAACCCCACTTAGCCATGATACATTAACATTTTGATATAGTGCCTGATTTGATTTGCTGTTAATGTTTTTTTTTTGCTGTTAATATTTTGTGAAGGACTTTTCTTTTTATTATGTTTCTGAGTGATATTAGTTTATAATTTTCTTTGTGGTGTCTTTCTCTACTTTGTGTATCACTATACGAGTCTGAGTTGGAAAGTTGGCCTCCTTTTTCCCTAAATGCTTGAAACACATTCCACCCTGCCTCACTCCCACCCAGTGAAACTGCTGGGTCTGGACTTTAATATGTAACTGTGTTAGTTTTGGTAAACTGTATTTTTCAAAGAACTTGTTTAATTTAAGCTGGCATAAAGTTCATAATATTCTGCTGCTGCTAAGTCGCTTCAGTCGTGTCCAACTCTGTGCGACCCCATAGACAGCAGCCCACCAGGCTTCGCCGTCCCTGGGATTCTCCAGGCAAGAACACTGGAGTGGGTTGCCATTTCCTTCTCCAGTGCATGAAAGTGAAAAGTGAAAATGAAGTCACTCAGTCATGTCCGACTCTTAGCGACCCCATGGACTGCAGCCTATCAGGCTCCTCGTCCATGGATTTTCCAGGCAAGAGAACTGGAGTGGGGTGCCCCTGCCTTTTCCCCATAATATTCTACTGACCTTTTAATACCCATTGGATCTGAAATGACAACTACCTTTTCATGTTTAATATTGGTAACCTGTGTTCTTTTTACCTGAATCAGTTAAGAAATCAATTTTGTTAAATTTTTCAGGAACCAAATTTTGGCTTTGGTCATTTTATTGCATTAATTTTTGCTCTTATCTTTATGATTTCCTTCCTTCTACTTCTTTTGGATTTACTTTGCTCTTTTTCTAGCTTAACTTGAAACCTTCAGTTCAGTTCAGTTGATCAGTCATGTCCGACTCTGCGACCCCATGGACTGCAGCACGCCAGGCCTCCCTGTCCATCACCAACTTGCAGAGTTTACTCAAACTCATGTCCACTGAGTCAGTGATGCCATCCAAGCATCTCATCCTCTGTCATCCCCTTTCCTCCTGCCTTCAATCTTTCCCAGCATCAGAGTCTTTTTAAATGAGTCAGCTCTTTACAACACGTGGCCAAAGTATTGGAGTTTCAGTCCTGAATGTTCATTGGAATGAGTCATGTTGAAGCTGAAACTCCAATACTTTGACTGTGTGGATCACCACAAACTGTGGAAAATTCTTAAAGAGATAAGAATACCAGACCACCTGACCTGCCTCTTGAGAAATTTGTATGCAGGTCAGGAAACAACAGTTAGAACTGGACATGGAACAACAGACTGGTTCCAAATCAGGAAAGGAGTACGTCAAGGCTGTATATTGTCACCCTGCTTATTTAACTTATATGCAGAGTACATCATGAGAAACACTGGAATCAAGATTGCTGGGAGAAATATCAATAACCTCAGATATGTAGATGACACCACCCTTATGGCAGAAAGAGATGAAGAACTAAAGAGCCTCTTGATGAAAGTGAAAGAGGAGAGTGAAAAAGCTGGCTTAAAGCTCAACATTCAGAACACTAAGATCATGGCATCTGGTTCCATCACTTCATGGCAAATAGATGGGGAAACAGTGGAAACAGTGACAGACTTTATTTTTTGGGGCTCAAAAATCACTGCAGATGGCATTAAAAGACGCTTACTCCTTGAAAGAAAGTCGAAATCTTAGATTACTGAATTTATTTTTCTTTTCTAATATGTGCACTTAGAGCTATAAATTTCCCTCTCAGCACTATATTCCACAAGTTTGATTACTGTATTTTCACTGTTATTCAGTTTAAAAACATTTCAATTTTTTTCTCATGATTTCTTCTTTGAGCTATAGATTATACAAAAGTGACTAGCTTAATTTTCAGATATTTGGGAATTTTCCTAGGTATCTTATTTTCACTGTTTAACATTTTTGTTTCATTATGGTCTGAGACCATATTGTGTATGATCTTAATCTTTTAAATTTACTGCTTTGTTTGATGCCTAGCATATTGTCTATACTGGTGAATGTATACCTTGTTCATCTGGAAAAGAATGTATTTTATGCCGCTGTAGGGCACAGCGTTCTGTAAGTATCATGCAGGTCAAAGTGGCTGGTTGTGCTGTTCAGATCTTTGTGTGTATGTATAGTTGGTTTGTCAACTGCTGAACAAGAGGTATTAAAGCCAGTAATTATGATTAAAGAATGGGCTATTTCTCCCTTTAACTCTGCCAATTTTTGCTTCATTTCTTTTGAAGCTGTTATGAGGTACATACACATTTAAAACTGTCAAGACATCTTGATATCTTTTACCATGGTAACATGTCACTTTTCATTTCTGGTAAAACCATTTGTCTTCCTATGCTTACTTTTGCATGGCATACATTAATATACATTTTTGGTATACCTTTGCCCATCCATTTACTTTCAACTAATGTGTCTTTACATTTAGTGCGTATCTTTTTACAGTTAGTATGTAAGTAGTTCTTGCATTTTTATGCAGTCTGTCACTCTGCTGGTTGTAATCTGTAGCCACTAACATACTGATGATGACTGCGTCAGGTCTCCCACGTCGTTACCATGTTTTCCTCTTTTGTTCCCTCATTCTTCCTTTTTGCCTTCTTTTTGATTATTTGAAAGTTTTAATTTAAACTATATGTCTCTGCATTATTATTTTAGGAAGCACAACATATACTCTTGACTTTTCAACCAACTTAAAATATCATACACTTTATAAAAAATGTAGAATCTCATCCTACAGTTTAGGCTCACATACTCTTGTTATAAATTGTTCTATCAAATAAATATTACCATCCCTGCACACAGTATAATTTCTCCTTTAAACAGTCTTAAGTATTTTATAGAAGAGGGAAAAGAGTAAGTCTTTGGTATTTACTCAGATATTTACCATTTCCAATGCTCTTCATTCCTTCTGAAGGTCTCAGTTTCTACCTGGTGTCAATTCCCATCAGTCTGAAGACCTTCTTTTAGTGTTTCTTGTAGTGCAGGTCTTCTAGTGACAATTTTCTTAGTTTTCTTTTATCTGAACATGTTTTTATTTTGCTTTCATTTTTGCAGGGTATTTTTGTTGAAAAGACAAATCTGGATTGACTTTCCCCCCCGTTTGGCACTTTAAAAGGTGTTATTTCACTCTCTTGGCATCCGTGGTTTTGATGTGTGTGCACGCTAAGCTGCTTCAGTCATGTGACTCCTTGTGACCCTATGGACATAGTTCATCAGGCTCCTCTGTCCAGGGGAGTCTCCAGGCAGGAATACTGCAGTGGGTTGCTGCGCCCTGCTCCTGGGGCCTTCCTGCCCAGGGGCTGGAGCCTGCGTCTCTCATGTCTCCTGCGCTGGCAGGCTCTCTGTCCAGGGGAGTCTCCAGGCAGGAATACTGGAGTGGGTTGCCACGCCCTGCCCCTGGGGCCTTCCTGGCCCGGGGCTGCGCTGGCAGGCGGCTGTTTTACTACTAGCGCCACCTGGGAAGCCTATGGTTTTCGGTTAAGTAAGCTCTAATTACAACTGTCATTTCTTTTTGTCTTTTCTCCTTATCTTTCATTTCAAGCAATTTGACTAAGATATACTGGGCAGGAAAGGATTAACTCAGCAGTTCTGGAATGCTCAAACCCTGCACATGCCAAAGAAAGGACTGGGAGATGAAATCTGAGCCAGTGGCATATGCTGGCTGATAAGTGTTTCTGTGTGCCTGGGGCCTTGTGCCACGCTGCACCAGTGTGACCACTTAAGTCTATCTGAACAATATGATTTATGGCAAACACTTGTTCCTGCTCTGGATGGCTGGGGTCTGAGTAGCTGAGGTGAGTCACGGGGGTCAGCACACTGTCCTGAATACCCAGGACTCGGTGAGCTTCCCTAGTTGGCAACACTTTGCACATGCTGTCATGGATCACTGATGGGAAGATTAAGGACAGCTCTGTGTGAGTCTGCTGGATACCAGGAAGCTTGTACCTGGTTCCTCTTGGACTTTATCCCATGTGCCTTTCCCCCTTGCCAATTCTAATCTGTGTCCTTTTGCTGTGTACGGTGAGTGTAACAGCTTCTGAATCCTATCAAGTCCTTCCAGCAAACCACTGAAACTGACAGTTGTCTTGGAACCTCTGACACATGTACCAAGGCATGCATGGTTTTCTTCATCCTTATCCTAACAGGTGTTTGCCAAGCTTCTTTAATCAGTAAATGTGTTTTTCAAAAATTTTGATTTTTTTGTCATATTATCTTCAAGTATGTTCTTCCCCAACTTCTCACTTTCCTCTCTTCTGGGACTCCAACTATACAAGTTCATTCAGTTCAGTTCAGTTCAGTCGCTCAGTCATGTCCGACTCTTTGCGAACCCATGAATCGCAGCACGCCAGGCCTCCCTGTCCATCACCAACTCCCGGAGTTCACTCAGACTCACGTCCATCCAGTCAGTGATGCCATCCAGCCATCTCATCCTCTGTCGTCCCCTTCTCCTCCTGCCCCCAATCCCTCCCAGCATCAGTCTTTTCCAATGAGTCAACTCTTTGCATGAGGTGGCCAAAGTACTGGAGTTTCAGCTTTAGCACCATTCCTTCCAAAGAAATCCCAGGGCTGATCTCCTTCAGAATGGACTGGTTGGATCTCCGTGCAGTCCAAGGGACTCTCAAGAGTCTTCTCCAACACCACAGTTCAAAACCATCAATTCTTCGGCTCTCAGCCTTCTTCACAGTCCAACTCTCACATCCATACATGACCACAGGAAAAACCATAGCCTTGACTAGCTTGACCTAACTATACAAGTTAGGTCTTATAATATTGTCCCAAAGTTCCCTGAAGCTTGGTAATAAATTTTTTCTTTCTGTTCTTCAGATTGGATAGTTTTCTGTTCATCTATCATTAAGTTCACTGATTCTTCTATCATCTCTGTTTTACTATTAAGGCCACTTGGTGAATTTTAAGTTTAGCTACTGTATTACAGACTTCCACTTTGCTCTTTTTTAAAAAATAATTTTACTTATTTGTATTTTTGGCTGTGCTGGCTCTTCGTTGCTGTGTGAGCCAACTTTTCTCTAGTTGCAGTGAGCGGGGCCTACTCTCCAGTTGTGGGGCACGGGCTGCTCACCGTGGCAGCATCTCCTGTGGTAGAGCACAGGCGCTAGAGAGCACAGGTTTCAGCAACTGCGGTGCACGGGTTTAGTTGCCCAGCAGCATGTGGGGTCTTCCTGGACCAGAGATTGAAAAAACTGGTGTCCCCTGCATTGTAGGCGATTCTTAACCACTGGACCACCAGGAAAGCCCAAATAATAAGTCTTCTATTAAAATTTTAACCACCCTGTCAGATGCCAACTTCAGTCTTCCTCTGGCAAGAAACAGTAACAATAGAAAATTAATTTCGTGTTGTCGAAGTGTCAGTCCTTTTTTAGTTTGCCCACTTTTGCTCATTTCCCAGTGCTTTCAGGTCTTCCTTTGTCCCCACAATACTGTTCAGAGTATACAGTTACATGAAGAAAGTTGCCTGTGCCCTGTGGCATGTGGGATCTTAGTTCTCTGATCAGGGAAATGAACCTGTGTCCCCTGCGATGGAAGTGCAGATGCTTTTTAAAAAAAACAGTTATTTATATCCTTTGGTCTTTGTTGCTGTGCGCAGGCTTTCTCCATTTGTGGTGAGCGGGGACGACTCCTTGTTGTGGGTGCACAGGCTTCTCACTGTGGTGGTTTCTCCGAAGCACGTGGGCTTCAGTAGCTGCGGCACATGGGCATGAGAGCTGTGGCTTCCAGGCTGTAGAGCGTGGGCTCAGGTACTGGTGGCACATGGGCTTAGTTGCTCCGCTGCATGTGGATCTCCCTGGACTAGACATCAAACCAGTGTTCCCTGCACAGCAAGGCAGACTCTTACTGGACTTACTGGACCACCTGAGAAGTCCCAACAAAGGTCCAGTAAAAGCCTACTTGGCCACATTGCAAGAAAAATCATTGTGATCTTGTTTTTAAAAATTTACTTCAGAATCACACTGTGTGTAGGTATACAGATTCACTTACAATGACATGAAAATACGTATTATTCTGAAAACCTTGTTTTCTAACTTGTTTTTTCTACTTTAAGTATTCATCATATAATAAAAACTCTAGTGTTAAATAATATTTTTTATTAATAAACTATGAACATTTTTGCATAACAGAAGAAACAACTTTGACAGCAAATTGATAGTAACTAGAAAAATAATGCACATACACAGAAGTGAAATTGATAAGCAGTGGCATAAGGACCCAAGAGAAGTATGTACATATGTATAAAAACAGATGAGTACAGGTTGTTAACTTCAGCAATGTCTACAATAGTAAAACACAGAAAATAACCCAAATATTAGTTAAAAGAAAAATGGTATAGTAATAAAATGGGTTACTACACAGCTATTAAAATATATACCTCCATATGAAAAGAGTTAAAAAATCGAATGTTGAATGAAGCAAGTTGCATAACAAAGATAATATTAATTTATTTTGAGGGTGAGCTCTGCATGGTATGAAGGATCTTAGTTCCCCCACCAGGGAACTAAACCCATTCTCGTAGCAATGGAAGCATAGATTTTTAACCACTGGACCACAAGGAAATCCCAACAAAGATAAAATTAATAAAGTTTTAAAAGCACAAAACAATACCATATATGCATACATTTAAAATGTAGTGGAGCAGAAACTAACACAACACTATAAGATAATTTCCGTCTGGGGAAACGGGGGAATTGGGTCAGATGGTAATCAAAGGGTCCTTTAGTTTGAAAGCAAATATTAATTAACAATAGAAATGAATTCTAATATACAGAAATACAAGTGTATTTCTTTTTGTACTTCACATCAACCTATAACAACTCCAAAGGCTATATAACATTCAACTGCACAGGTATGTTACACACTCCAACAATCTTTAATTGTTAAGGCACTAAGATACCTGCCACTATTGTAAACAGCCCTACAAAGAATATCTCTATAGTTGTTTTTGCACATAAATTTCTTTTCCCCTTAGAATACATACCTAGAAACAAAATTGCTAGGTCATTTCCAGGTCTGTTATATACTGCCATATATACCACAAAATAGCAAAAGAAAAATAAAATACCATTAATTTTTTCATAGCTTCCTTTGCCTATTTTCCCCAACAACTTGAGGCAGAATGTAATTACAGAATTGGTTTTACTTTAGAAATGAAGACTGCTCAGATACACTGCTTAGAGCTAGATGGTGGTATATATTAGTATAATTTACATCTTAAAAGATTTATTCACAATGTAAGACAATTTTAAAAGGTTTTCAATTCTGAAAACTTCAAAGGAAGAACTTTTAGCTTCTTGGTCTAATTATACTAGTTTTCTTTAATTATCATCTAAAAATGTCTATTAATCATAGAATTTGGTCAGTGACAAAACAACTTAAACTTCCATAGTCCTTTTCACCTCTTACACTAAATAACTCAGTTGAGATTTACTAATAATTAGTATTTACACAGTACTTTATTTACTATAGGATCTTCCCTGGTGGCTCAGACGGTAAAAAAGCATCTGCCTACAATGCGGGAGACCTGGGTTCAATCCCTGGGTCGGGAAGATCTCCTGGAGAAGGGAATGGCAACCCACTCCAGTATTCTTGCCTGGAAAATCCCATGGACGGAGGAACCTGGTTAGGCTACAGTCCATGGGGTCGCAAAGAGTAACACTATGCTGCTCCTGCTGCTAAGTCGCTTCAGTCGTGTCTGACTCTGTGCAACTCCATAGACGGCAGCCCACCAGGCTCCCCGGTCCCTGGGATTCTCCAGGCAAGAACACTGGAGTGGGTTGCCATTTCCTTCTCCAATGAGTGAAAGTGAAAAGTCAAAGTGAAGTCACTCAGTCGTGTCCGACCCTTAGCGACTCCATGGACTGTAGCCTACCAGGCTCCTCCGTCCATGGGAGTTTCCAGCCAAGAGTACTGGAGTGGGGTGCCATTGCCTTCTCCTTCACTATGAAGCAGGGCAAAATACCACAATATTAACAAAGCAAGATGCCAAACCAATTTGGCTAATTGTCAAAGGTCACACACTAAAGCAGGAATTTGCCAGAATTAGACACTGGATTGTTACCTAATTTCTATACACCTCATCACTTCAAAAGTCTATGTTTAAGAATTTTGACAACAACTCATAAAGAAAACTAGTATTTACCAGGGTCAGAGAAATGGTATTGATGATCACCTACATCAACATCCTCACTTTATAGATAAGGAAACTAAAGCCCCAAAAGGTGATGTAACTTAATTGTTTAAAGTCACATTTCTAGCAACAATACGGATTCAGGTCTCTAATCCAAGTTCAACTATCTTCAACTTCTAGAGTATAACAGCTATCCTTATCTGCCATTTCACATTTTTGAGTTTATAAAAAAGCCTCAGTGTTTTCACAGATAATTATTAACAATGCATTCAGTAACAAATAATGATCTACGACCTACTATATGCCAGGTCCTGCACTTGCTGCTAAATGAATATTTACTATATACTAGGCCCAAGGCAATGGCATCCCACTCCAGTACTCTTGCCTGGAAAATCCCATGGATGGAGGAGCCTGGTAGGCTGCAGTCCATGGGGTCTGACTAAGGGTCAGACACAACTGTGTGACTTCACTTTCACTTTTCACTTTCATGCATTGGAGAAGGAAATGGCAACCCACTCCAGTGTTCTTGCCTGGAGAGCCTGGGAGCCTGGTGGGCTGCCATTTACGGGGTCACATAGTCGGACACGACTGAAGCGACTCAGCAGCAGCAGCAGGCCCTCTGAAGAAAGCTGAGCGCTGAAGAATTTGATGCTTTTCAACTGTGGTGTTGAAGAAGACTCTAGAAAGTCCCTTGGACTGCAAGGAGATCAAACCAGTCAATCCTAAAGGAAATCCATCCTGAATATTCATGAAGGACTGATGCTGAAGCTGAAGCTCCAATACTTTGGCCACCTGATGCGAAGAACTGACTCATTAGATAAGGCCCTGATGCTGGGAAAGAATGAAGGCAGGCAGAGAAGGGGATGACAGAGGATGAGATGGTTGGATGGCATTACCGACTTGATAGACATGAGTTTGATGAATCAAGGAGCTGGTGATGAACAGGGAAGCCTGGAGTGCTGCAGTCCATGGGGTTGCAAAGAGTTGGACACTGAGTGACTGAACTGAGGCCCTTTATAACCTGCATTTACACTTTTAATCTTCACGCTATTATAAAGTAAGTACCATTATTATCTCTATTTTAAGGATTAAGATTTAGTAAGGTTAAATAACCTGTCCATGGTCTTCGGTAAGGAAATACCTTTATAAAATAAGAAGTAAATGGTGCCTTTCTGCTGCAGGCTATGATGGGCAGCAGTCATGGTTCTGCAGCGGCCTACGGCTGTGGACTTCACGGTGACCCATAGATGCCAGCAGGGAACCTAACCAAGCAAAGCAAGTTAGTGGTACCCTTGCTGGAAGAAGTGACCAGAGGGAAGTGGCTGCAAAGGACTGAGCCCTCTCCTTATTCTGTGCATAATAAAACCTTTACAGGGGAAAAAAAAATGGTACAACCTCACTTAAAAAGTTTCTCTTAACAAAAATCTCATTTTGTTTTAAATATTATAACTCTGTGCCTGATTTCATTTTAAAGAGGAATCTATTGTTTAAAAAGTTTGGAAAACCACAGAGCCCTGCATAGCACCTAATTCTGACCACACTGATCATACACCAAGTGCAGAACCTCATATCAGATCAGAGGTTGGGGGTTGATTCTGAAGGCTTTATAGATCTTTTTTTCACACTAAGACACCAGAACAGAGAGCTTCTGAAGTAATTTAAATGAAGGTCAACAGCTAGGAAAGTAATCACTCAAACAAACAGAAGACAAGCAGAAGGGCTTCTAGTATCATACAAAGAATTCTGACCTGAAGAATGTCAACAAGGTCCAAAGCAGAACTATACATGAGTTCTCCTAAAGCATCACTGGCACGACTGCACTGGAGTACAGGTTACCTACTTTCAGAGCATAAAATCTCTGTGGTATAAGAGCAGATTAATTAAAAGTTTCATTTATTATCTTCCCAGCAGGAATTCCTTTCTCTTTGATTGCTAAATAGATTTTACAAGGGCTAAGCAAAAAACCCAAGGGCTAAGCAGTGCTACTATTATGGAGATTTTATCATAATCTGTGTAAATAAGAGCCTAGTGATAGTCTTAAAAGCAGCAATCTAAAACTGGACCATGACACTTTTTTTCTTTAGGAGAATTAATTTTAACAACTAGTCTCCTGCTTTGGGAAACATTTGTATAAGAGAACCAAATCAAACAACCATTAAAAAAAAATTTACCTTTCCCCATTATACAGTATATTTTATTCTAGCTATAATTTAGTGATATAAATCAGAGACTAAGAAAAATGGCCCTCTAAATAATCAATCATAGCAGAATTAACCACATGCAGTATTTCTTTTTTTCCCCACATGCAGTATTTCTAATGTAAGCGGTTACCTGATGCATCTGTCAGAAGTCTTGTTAGGACAGGCTCGTTTACTGGCTCAGTCTTGCTAAGGCTGGAAATAACCTCTACCCTACTGGTTTCTTTGATAATAGTGGGCTTCCTGGAAATCTCAAGATCAGATCCAGTCTTGACATCTTTGTGTTCTAGGACATCATATGATCTCTGTGGCCAAGAAGATGCTTTAACATTTGTTAAAGTCTGTTTGAATATTTCTTCAGGAGATTCTCCTTTATCCTGTACAGAAGCTGACTTCTCAACCTTCCTTTCACTCAGTTCTTTAAGTGCTTTGATTGTGAGCTGTTCTTGTTCTAAGTCGAGAGATGCTATTGGAGTACCTTGGGTAGGGAAAACTTCCAGAAGCTCACTCCCATTTGTTTCTTTGCTTTGTTCACTGTATTTGCTTTTTATGTTTTTAATTTCAGAACCACCTGACTTACTCTCATGCAAAGCATCTAGAGGAAGAGTTGTTTTAAAGTCCTTAGTCTCCTCTGATGTTGCTTCGAAGGTATTGCCTTCACCTTTACCTACTATTCCTTTCTCTCTGGCTTCTGTAAAGGCCGCCATCAGGTCCTCTGGGGAAGAATCATCTAGATCTTTCACATTTTTTTCATGCAATGGCTCCAGATAGGCAGAGCTTGTCACACTTTGTGCCAGTTCTGTAGGAGCTGCTTCTGAAGGGAGTTTTGGGTTCTCAGCTGCAACAGGCTTTTCAGGAACAGCTTCATGCTTACTACCTGACTGCTTCACTTCTGACGTGCCATTCTTATTAGATACTAGTGAACATACTGCTTCACCTGGGCTCCTTTCAAGAGGATCAGGCTGAACTTGTCGTGGCTCAGAGTCACTGACCGACCCTTCAACATTTTCAGATGTTCTGTCTTTCTTGTTACAACTGAGGATCTCTTTGACTTCTCCATCTGTTTTTACACCAGGACTTGGGATAGAAACAGGTTTTTCAGCCTGAATTTTGTTTCTCTCAAATGAATTATCTGCTGTGAGGTCCTCTATTACTGTGTCATCAGATTCACCAGAACTATCAGCTTCTGTCACTTCTCCCAACACAGAGGTCTGCCAGCTCATTCCACCTTTCAGGTGGCCGTCGGGTAAAACTACTTTATCTGTGGCCACTCCAGAGCCAAGAGAGACACATTTCTCCAGTGGAGATCCAGGTAACTCTGAAAGTGTGTCGTCTCTTTTCTGCACACTGTCTTGCACACCTTTGATAGTGACTTCCTGTGTGGAATCAAAATGATCTGGCACAGCATTTTCCTGTGGGAGAGATGTTTCCGCCCAGTCACCTGGTGATTTAGTGTTAGTAGTGCTTCCATTAATAGAACATACAGGAATTTTCTGAGTGTTCGTTTTGAGATTTACAACAGGAATTTCTGAATTATATTCACTTGTGCCAAGTCCTGTAGTTTTTGTGTTGTACTCAGCTTTATCACTCTGCTGTTTCACTTGGGGAACCAAATCCCAAGTCAGTACTTCATTAGTAAAGTTATGCATATCATTCACACATCTAGATACCTCCTCCAATGCTGCAGTTGTGTGTGAAAACTGCCTGGTGAGCAATGCAGAGGCTGGGTAATGCCCTGCTTCTTTCTTTCTCAGTGGAAATACTTTGTCATTAGACTCTGAAATGTCTGCAGGTGATTCTCTACTAGTATGCACTGCCCAGCTACCAAAATCATTTATGCTTTCCTTATATAAGTCTTTAAATTCTTTGTCAAATGCTGCTTTGTCAATAATTACTTCAAATGGTGATTCAGGGGACTCCTTTTCCATAACACCACCTCTTGAAGCTTCAGAAGGAGACAAGGAATATGGACAAATGCCTTCTGCTTTAGCCTGCTGGGTGGCTGGCTTCTGGGCTGTCAGCACAGTGAACTTGTCATCTGCATCCAAGGCAGTTATATTATCCCTATTTGGTTCCTCATTTGGGTTCCTGGACTCTTGATCTTTATTTATCTGCTGTTCCATTTGACCAACTTCCTTTGAGAGAAAAGCAGGATGACCCAGGAAGCTGAGTGGAATGGAAGGACGGTCACAGTGAACTCCTTCTGCAGCAGAAACTGGGGAGTCTTCCATGTCTTTACTGGCCCCCGGAGGCTTTTCCATCTTTTTCTCATCTAGAAGAGCCAAGCAGTCTTTTTCTTCTTGGGCTAAAAGAATCTGGCTGCCTAACATTTTGCTTTTTACTCCATGTAGTATTGTAAGGTCAGTGTTACGTATTTCAGAAGATGAACAAGAGGAGGAAGTCATAATTTCTGAAGGTGGCTCATCAGAGCAAAGAGAGCTCAATCCCTCTATGGCCAGAATTTGAAAGAAAAACAATTGTTTACCAGGTACAATTACACATTAGCTAGTCAGGCCAAGCAGCATGCTTTTTATTTTTAAATTCACACATATATATATATATACACACACACACAGGATATATGTATACATATACACACATAAATATGTAACAAAACAATGATCAATAGTTATCCTATAAGACATGCATAAAACCGCCAGCAGTGACACAGAAGAGGCTGATCATGCTACAAACTGCAAATGAAAAAAAATTTTCATGACAAAATACTTATCAATCTACATTTTCCCTTTAATGGTAAAGCATGAAGAAGGTTATAATAAAGATTGGATAATCTGGGGAAGTGTTTATTCCTTTTCCTTTGGTATTTAGTAGAGCTATTCAGCAGAAACAATGTAATCCATATAAAACAAACATATTATGAAGTACTGATATACTCTCATCTGTAGGTGGAACACTTCAGAACACACCCCTTTTATAAAACCACTGTTAAGAGCCTGACTATCTGAAAAGGGAAACAAGTGATGAGAGTTTTTTTTCCCCCAAGAGATACAGCAGACCCCGCCCAGCCTAAAAATCAGGCTAGAAGTACACTCCATTCTATCCACAGGGAAGGTGGGCCCCAGGTAAAGAGGGCCTTAATGTTTTAAAGGGCACTGAAAACGTTGGTCTGTTCCAAAATCTCTTGTACCAACTTGTCACCTGAAAACTGAACTGTGTACCCTGGTTTCCTTTATTAAGAAGAGTGAACTCCAGAAAATCTTTTAAAACAGAAAATACTCCCCTAAAAGCAATACATTCATTAGGTCTTATCAGTTTTTAATCACAGTAGCCACTGATCTACCACCCTGTTTTCCAACTCTCCAACCTAGGAAGTTTTTTACTGGAGAAAAGATCAGAACAACTGTCCCAAGGGCAGCAACGATGTTCCAAGCACCATCGTTCTCACACACTGTTGTATCTCTGGAGCTGGAACAAAGTAAACAACGAGTTCCAAAAGAATGAATCAAAGATTCAGCTTGCTCAGGTGAGCCCTCAGGACAGAAATGCCTTCCTTGAGTGTGAATGAGCAACTGGGAAGATGTGAGAGAGAAAAACTTTTGCGATTACTTTTATTCAACTGATGTTTTTTAATTTGAGAAGCTGAATAATAATTAGATGAAAGCAAAAGTATGACTTTATTCTATTCAAAATCATTTTATAAAGATGAAAAGAAATACTTAAATATCTTACTGCAAGAGACAAAATTCTACTATTACAAAAATGTGTTTCCAAATGCCAGATAAAGTTCCTATATTTTAAAACATTACTGAAATCTGATGTAACAGGATCTCTGACCTTTAGCACAGTGTAACTATAATCTGGGGGAAAAGTCTTTGTAAATTGAGAAAAAAATAGTTGCAGTTTGGTGGTACAAATTGTACCCATGACACAGAAGTAAGCTATAATTCATATTTAGTTCTAATGCAGTAAACATGGCTTTGCATCTATCATTGTACAGTATGGATACACAGCAAGATTAAGGATAAATGAAGCTCACCACTGCAGGTTAAAAGGTTTAAAGACCTGAAATTTAAAGAACTATGGACTACATTAATATCAGAATATTCCACAGTCTGAGCTATGTATTATTATTGAATTTACTGGTGAATGTTTCTACTGCTGCTAAGTCGCTTCAGTCGTGTCCGACTCTGTGCGACCCCATAGATGGAAGCCCACCAGGCTCCCCCGTCCCTGGGATTCTCCAGGCAAGAACACTGGAGTGGGCTGCCATTTCCTTCTCCAATGTGTGAAAGGGAAAAGTGAAAGTGAAGTCACTCAGTCGTGTCTGACTCTTAGCGACCCCATGGACTGCAGCCTACCAGGCTCCTCCGTCCATGGGATTTTCCAGGCAAGAGTACTGGAGTGGGATGCCATTGCCTTCTCCAGAATGTTTCTACTAGGAGACATTAAACAAACTAAATCTGGAATAAGGTAAAACTGGGACCTCCTCCCTTCAAACGAATGGAATCTTGAACAACACTGACTCCACCTCTCACAGGGAATGCTCAGCTTATATGTTTTATAGAGATTGAGATTTCAGATGAGTTAGACTTGTCATTTTACAGACACAAGTGGACAGAATGAATTAGTAATAATTCATTGTTAATTACTGAGTGCCACTATCATGTGCCCGACACTGTTTTAGAATCTAGATTAAAAACCAGTGAACAGAGAAAAAATCCTTGCTTTTGTGGAGCTTACAGTACAGA
>NW_011494661.1:125818-152171 GCF_000754665.1 Bison bison bison | reverse complement strand
TACAGTACAGAGTGGGAGACAGAAAAGAAGCAAAGTCAACAGGTAAATGATAATGATGATGATGATGGATTTGATGAAATGAGAAAGAAAGCAACTGATACAAGATGCTAATGAAAGAATGCACACAGTATTAGAAACAAAAAAAACGTATGGCAGTGAGCTTCCTGGTGGTCCAGTGGTTCGGACTTGATGCTTTCTCTGCCAGCAAGACCTGGCTGACAAACTAAGATCCCATAAGCTATGCGGTGCGGCCACACACACACAAAGAGGATGGTAGAAATGTTCTATGCTTTGTCAGGACACAAAATTCTCAGTTTTCTAAGCCTTGTTTCTTTTCTAATTTCCTTGAACTCTTAGTACTCCAGAAGTTTAGAATTAGGTATATAATAATCTGAGGTAAAAACTAGATTAGGTTAGAAATCTTATTCTCAGAATACCAAGTTCTATACTGAATGCCGTATCTTCTTGACAGACTTCATTTTACTGAAGATTCTTTAATATGACATAACTATTATATACACAAAAATAGCTTTATCATGTTCCCTAATGATAATGTGGCAATGCTTGGAGCAGACAGTGTTTTCTGGGGGGAGAGGTTTAGGGGCTAAACAGAGTGTGGTGCTGCAATCTTTCCTCAGTAATTAGGAGAGTAATTCCTCAGCCAATAGCATCTATTAGCTATTAGCTCTGGATGTTAGCTCTCATGACAGTCAATCAAGCTTCCCCACATGTAGCAAAGTAAGTTAGCATTTTTGCTTTAATTTTAATAATTATCTTGCTTAGAATTTCAGCAAATGGAAAGAAGTTCATTTGGCTAGTTGAAATTCTAACAAACTTGAACAGAGCTAATTTGTATCAAGACATGGAAAAAAGCAGTCTGGAAGTAAAGTGCTTACAACGGTAAGAAAACATTAAATAAAACAAAGACTAGAATCTAACAGGTCTTTAGAAACTAAGCTCCATTGGCAAAGACTCTTCCAATTAGTCAGCATGACACTTAATAGTCATTACTCAGAAGTTTCCGTTTACATATAGTATCTTAAATAAGACTAGGAAATTAAGTTGGCGGTCATACTCTAAATTTCCAGACCACTCCCAAACCCAAACCCAAAATCCCTATTAAGAGTTGCAAAATCCTTTCATTACACTTACTAATGGTGTGTGGCCTTGTCAAGTTGCTTAATACCATCTGAAAAATTGGGATACTAAAGCACCTAACTTAAGAATTGCTCTGAGGATTAAATTGAGTTAATATATTAACTCAAAATTTTGATTGGAATAAGGCAAAAGCTCCACTTGACTAGAGAATCTTGCATGGAAATTGAAAAAGTTTCCCCTCTTCTATATCCAGAGTATTTTATCTCATAGAACAAGATGTGGTTAAGGCGCTAAGTCATGTCTGACTCTTGCAATCCCATGGACTCTAGCCCACCAGGCTCTTCTGTCCGTGGGATTCTCCAGGCAAGAATGCTGGAACGGATTGCCATTTTCTCCTCCAGGGGATCTTCCAGACCCAGGGATCAAACCAGAGTCTCCTGCATTGCAGTTGTATTCTTTACCACTGAGCCATCAGGGAAGCCCAATCACAGGATAAAGAAACAACTTTTAACTGAATACTGTGTATGCGTCAAGTGAATATTTTGAATTGAAAAAGCCTCTTCATAGACTGTTTACTCTACCTTTCAAAATATCTTCTCTTATTCTCCAAACTTTTAGAAAAGGGTTTAATATTTTTTTATTCAAGTGTTTTGTAACTTAATAATGAAAACACAATGTGATCTAGAAACAGGTAAGCCATAATGAATATTGTATATTATACTTCTTCCTTAAAAGAGTGAGTAACTTGGGATTATGCTACAGTTACCATTTGGTTACTACCCAGCCTGGAAATTCATTACTTTTAGTTGGTAACATGGAAAAAGCACACACCAGTGAAGAAAGGGTGCCAGCCTGTAGTAAGCCACCAAGTTACATTTTCACATACATATTATGCTTATTCACACAAGGGAGGCTTGAAATATTCAGGTATAGGCTTTCCTACACTTGAATTTTCTCATATTCACAAAACAAGAGGGAAAGACAAATTATCGTGCAAAACAGTTATCAGCAATTTTCAGCCAAGCATCAAAATAGGAAGTTAGCCAGCACACTTTGCAGCCAAGCTAGATCCTAAACAGAAAGTCTATTTTGTACAAAGAAAAATGTTTTGCTTTTTTTAAAAAAAAAAAAAAAAAAGGCTGTAACTGGCAATTTTTTTCCCTCAATGCTTGTCCCAAAGTTCAGTGTTTAACTTCCTATTCCATATACCTACTGCATTACTCAAATTATTTGCAAATATTCACTACTGCAAATGTGCTTCCAATTCTGGGTCGCGGATGGATCCTCCTTATAATCTTATTTTCACCCACTTTTCTTCCAATGTTTTCTACAGAAATTTGTAGTATTTTCCAGCTTCCACTTTTTATCAAAGATTTCAAAAGGAGAAACCAAATTTGATTTTGTGTCTGATGGAGGGAGTACATCCCCCAGATGATACTAAATTATATCACTAACAGCAATATTATGGTTAAAATGGTCATTTCTGCCTCTTGTGTTCTCATGATGTTAACACGACATCCTAAAAAACCTGTAAACCTTAAAATATCACTAACACATCACCTTTACTGGAGGTAATAGTTACATACATGGACTTCAGAGTCCTAGGTGAGTCATTTACTCACTGTGTGACCTTGAACAAGTGATTTCACCATTTAAAACCCCAATGTCCTCAATTAGTAAAAGAAGCAATACCTTTCCTCCATAAAATTGGCTGTGAGGATTAAATGAGATAAAAAAGTACTAACCACAGTAAAAGCTCAAAACAAACAAAAAACAACCCACCCCAAATGACCACATAAACTACATCTATACCTCTGTTAATATCCTTATTTAATAGTACAGGAAAATGTTAAAATTTACTCCCCTATTTGAAATGCTCCAGGATTAAGTTGAAATTTAACTCTGCTTGATGAACTATAAAAAAGGAATCAATAAGCAAATGATTGGAAAGGACCTACTCAGGAATACAACTTACTTAAGAAGAACTGATTATTTTTGACATTCTCAACATAAATCTCTTAGTTTTCAAAAAGCTTAACTTGTTAGCTTAAGTAGCTGTATACTTCAAAGTAGTACAACTTAATAAAGACTACATAATTTCCTTTTGAAAGATTTAACTGCCCTTTCTTCTCAGTCCAAATTAATGACGACTTTGGGAATTCCCTGGTGGTCCAATGGTTAGAACTCAGCACTTTCACTACTATGGGCCCAGGTTCAACCCCTGGTCTGGGAATCAAGATCCCGTGAGCTTAGCAGCATGATCAAAAAACAGAAAAAGACAAGTTTTAGTACATGCCCCTCGAAGTCCAATAATGATAAATATATATTTCAATATTAAAAATGTCATTCTTAAGTATGAAAAAGTCATTTTTAATTACTGTTACATATTGCTTAATATGGCTTGAAAAGAAAGAGTGAAAGTGAAAGCCGCTCAGTTGTGTTCAACTCTTTGTGACCCCATGGACTGTAGCCTGCTAAGGCTCCTCTGTCCATGGAATTCTCCAGGCAAGAATACTGGAGTGGGAGGTCATTCCCTTCTCCAGGGGATCTTCCCAACCCAGGATTGAACCCAGGTCTCCCGCATTGCAAGCGGATTCTTTACCAGCTGAGCCACCAGGGAAGCCCTAATATGGCTTGGACGTATATAGCAAGGCACAATTCTCCAAGGCTAAACAGCTCAGGGATATGAAAGCCAGAGACAGATTAGCTGGGTTAGTGCCAGTTATGGACTCAAAGGTACCTGCTGGCGACAGTCCCTCTGAAAGGCTGCAGCTGGGCGGAACTGGTCCTAGCTATCCTCTCCAGGGGGTTTAATCCAGCTAACTAAGTACTACAGCAACTTCCTTTCCCTTGCTTTTATTAAGGCAGACTAGAAGCTACCAGTCTTGGCCACCCTAGAACACACCTAATCACTTGCCAAAGAGTGCCCTCAAAAAACTGAATCAGCTGATCTCTAGACCTGCCAACGACGTACAGCACCAAGTGGGCTGCTTTTCCATTATGTCTTTTTTTTGCAGGAGAAAATACTAGTAATAGAGGCTAGATTGGAACATCTTCAGGGATATGACATTTTTAACTGCTTTTTTACAATACCCTTTTAATAATAACATACCCTGAATCTGCACTGGTCAAAATAACTATAAAAGGAAGAATTACAAATCTATTTTTTTTAAACAAACTTTCATAGTCACTGTGAAACTGAAACCTACTTCAACTTTTGTTTTAATTAGAAAAATCCCTTTTATTTACCTCTGATTTGAGTGTGTATGTAGTTTCTCCTAATATGGATTAAAGTAATTTTTAAAACTATGACATATCTTCTCAACATTCTATATATTAGGCATGTTGTGATTAGGTTGCATTGTCACACTATTTAGGCTATCAATTATTTCCTTTCTATATGAAAAAAGTGACTATGAAGAAAGTATCCTAAAAGATCTGAAATACTTTGAGAAAATATAATTATTTGTTCTATTTACACTATATTTTTAACGGACATCCTCCAGAATAGAATAAATGTAATATCTATTTGTCTAAATTATTAAGTTGAAAGTATCCTAAAAGATCTGAAATACTTTGAGAAAATATAATTACTTGTTCTATTTACACTATATTTTTAACTGACATCCTCCAGAATAGAATAAATGTAATATCTATTTGTCTAAATTATTAAATTTCTCATGAGGGAAAAAATACCCTTAAAAATATAAATCTAGTTGGGTTCTAGATGTTGAGGATCAATTTGTATGTTCATTTCCTAACATTCACAAAATATCTATATTTTACTATAAACAAGTTAATTTCAAAGGTCATAATTTGACCCAGAAGATATCCAAATTCACACAGTGAGGCACATTATAAAAGAGTTGGGGACTCTAATCCTATCAGTCTGAAATGAATGCAATAAACTGTCTATCATGTTTCCCAAGAAGCAGATCAGACTCTGAAAAAAACTTACTATGTTTATTTTATCCCATTAGGTTCTTTATTCTTACAAGGCGAAAGTCTTCCTAATGAACCAGCATGCTCACTTTCATTCCAGCTAGGACAATACACTCTTTGAACAAGGCTTCTTGGACCTATCTAGTGAGTTTAATGATCTTTTTTAAAATAATGATTTTCCGTTGACCTATCCCTGAGGTGGAGTACAAGAGCACAAATGAAACAGCACTTTTTAAAAATGCAAATCGAAGCAGCACAAAGCACATTCTCTTCCATGTAGCTATCAACTCTGATTCCCTTCCTCATTGATAGAGTAAGAACAAACCCCCCAAAACATCATAATTTAATCTCCAGGAAAACAAGCCTCGCTTGCCAAAAATTCAACTGACTTGTTCAGTGTTCCTAGGCAATGTGGAACTGGCCTAGCTCTTGGGATGAATCTCAGATAAGTCCACACTAAAGTATTCTAGCTAGGACGGTGTATTAGTTCAGTGGAAGCACAGTTTTATAGTTTTCCCAAATCCACTACCTCTCCAAACAAATTAGATAACTGCAAATCAACAGGTTGAATGCATTCTGGAGAAAGTGTGTTTTCTGAGCTGCAGTTCTTTCTACTCCAAGTTCTTTTGGCAAGTTTCTAATTTTTAAAATACTCAAAGTTACACCTAAAGCTTATGCTATGTTAAAGGGTCCACCCAGCCTCATTCTATTTTATTGAGCTTTACGAGAAAGTCATTAGGAGTTGCTAACTTGTATTTAGTTTTTATTTTAGGGAATTTGGGGGCAACAGAAAACTCCTGCCTCATTTCCCCAGTTACAGCCTCTTTCTCTTAACATTTTTCTTTTATTAATGCACACAAAAAATGACAGACTTGCCTTGTGAGGTCGAAAATAGAGATACAGGCTGAGAGGAAGAGGAAGAAACAAAGGAATCTGAAAGAAAATATACAGCGTGAGAATTTGACAACCTCACACAGGAATCTGAACTTTAACTTTTTTTTTTTTTAATTTGGCAAAGCATCGTAATTTCATTGGGTTTAAGGAACAGGGGAAACCCCAAATCTATATTTCCAATTACTATTTTCACTCACCTGCCAGAAAAACCTTACTTCATTTTCAAAATGCATTTCTAAAAGTTAATCAATTCAATTTTTTCTAAGGAAGAAAAGAAGAACCCCTAGAATTTTTAAATAAGCTCAAGAAAGATAATGCTACCCTGCAACTTCATGCAGGAAAGAAAAAACAGGTATCTGAGTACTAACTGGTTTTGCTTAAAACCATTTTTAACTTCATTTTGAGGAGTCAGCCATGAATATAAGCATTTAAATATATATAGTTGGCAAATATGTAAAACTGACCCTGAATACTGAAAAAAAAAAAAAAAAAAAGAAAAAAATTTAAATCACAATTAATCCACTGGGAAAAACAGGACATATGTAAGAAATCTCCTCTCTCTAAAACTGGGACTTATATTTCTCTACATTTGGCAACATATATCAAAATTTTAAATGCATAGACTTCCCCTACCAACCCCTGAGCATATTCTTTAAGTTGGTAAATATATCTGCATACATATACAAAGACATGTACATCAGTGAGGATATTCATAAGAGCGCTGGTTATAAACACCAGAAATAATCTAAACGACCATCGATAAAAGCCTAGTTAAATAGTTACCTCCAGATAATGGAATACTTGCCGCTACAAAAAACAATGAGGTACAACTATGTACGTTGATATATTAAATTGAAAAGCAAAGTACTGAAGTTCACACAGTGTGCTTCCATTTGTTAACTGGAAACAAAAGGAACTTTGAGGTCTAGGGCAGGAGGGAGATTTGCTTTTTATTACAACCTTTGGCCTTAAAAAAAATTAAACAAAGAATATAAATTGCCTTCAGTAAAAATGGAAAAAGAAATAAAACAACATGTGAAAAACAAAACCCTGAAAAAGTACCCCTAAATATACTGATCTTTACTTAACTCCTTTTTTCCTTGTAATTATAAAAATGTTTTCACAAATATCAGAAATATACTTAAAATGAGGAGATTGCTTTAAAGGACTGGGCCATTGCTATATCCGTAAGTACTAATCTAAACACAACACAGGGAATATAGCCTATATTTTATAGGAACCACAAGTGAAGTTTAACCTTTAAAAACTGTGAATCTTTGTATTGAACATCTGTAATTTACATATATTGAACATGAACTATACTTCAATTAAAAAAAGAAAACTATTTAGTTGACAGAAACGGAGCACGTTAACACCAAGGCAGAACTTAGTGGACAAGAGGCAGTAATTTGGTAACTCAAGACCAGAATTTTAAAATTCACTATTTTTTAATTATCTTAAAATGAAGCATCACATTTACTCCTACCATTGAAAGAACAGTACTCTTTTCTTTCTTAAAACAAGCATTTCTATTTAATGTTTCCAAATGGGTTAATATTTATCTTCAACATTAAATCTCTGCCAACTGAATAAACCTGAAAATCCAAATGCTAAGTAAGCCTGATGCTAAAAAGATCCCATGAACCTACCTTTTCATTTCCACCTGACACCCTCCTAATGGAAAATTTCAACACACAAATTTTTATGCAACAGCATCTATTCTGATACAGGGCACAGATAACCAGAAGTAGTTTGCAACAATATTGCAAGAGCTCTTCTAACTTACAAAATCATATTGTATTCATATGCCATATTGATGCAGGCAACTGCACCCAAAAAAGGTGACCTTAATTCACAAATACTAATAATTAAATCAAATATTATCTACAAGTAACTAAGTTTAGGCACTGTAACAGTGCAGAGATGATGGCTGTGCCCACAAGCAACTGAAAAAGAAAAACCAGTAAAACTGTTTGCATTACGGGAAGAATGCATACAGCAGGGGCAGAAGAGATGATGGTCATCAGGTGAACAAGACAAGGGAAGGCAGTCTGGAGAGAAGGAACATCTGGCCCGATTCCAAATAGCTTTAAATATCATACAATGAAATTTGAATTATATCATATGATGTGTAATGAGGAATCACTGAAGGTAAGGGATTGACAATATCTCGTGTGTTTTAAAGAACTCTGGCAGCAGGGTAAAGTGAAAATGAAAGTTGCTCAGTCGTGTCAGAGTCTTTGCGATCCCATGGACCATACAGTCCATGGAATTCTCCAGGCCAGAATACTGGAGTGGGTAGCCTATCCCTTTTCCAGGGGATCTTCTCAACTCAGGAACTGAACCGGGGTCTCCTACATTGCAGGCGGATTCTTTACCAACTGAGCTATTAGGGGTAAAGTATGGACTTAACTGAAAAGCTCCCACATAACATTGGCAAGACATGAGGGCTTAAACTAAGGCAGTGAGGATGGGAATGAGGGGATGGATATGACAGGAAAGAATGGACAGGATTTTGAATCACTGAATGTTGGAGACTGGAGAAGCAAAAGTCAAAGGACTGAAGAACTACATGAAATGTGGCTGGCTAGGGGATGAGGAGGAATTCTTTGTATTAATTTCCACTAAGAAATAAGCTGTCTAAGGCATATCTTCAATACCTGGTCTAGTGGTTTTCCCTACTTTCTTCAATTTAAGTCTGAATTTGGCAATAAGGAGTTCATGATCTGAGCCACAGTCAGCTCCTGGTCTTGTTTTGGCTGACTGTATAGAGCTTCTCCATCTTTGGCTGCAAAGAATATAATCAATCTGATTTTGGTGTTGACCATCTGGTGATGTCCATGTGTAGTCTTCTCTTGTATTGTTGGAAGATGGTGTTTGCTATGACCAGTGCATTTTCTTGGCAAAACTCTATTAGCCTTTGCCCTGCTTCATTCCGTATTCCAAGGCCAAATTTGCCTGTTACTCCCGGTGTTTCTTGACTTCCTACTTTTGCATTCCAGTTCCCTATAATGAAAAGGACATCCTTTTTGGGTGTTAGTTCTAAAAGCTCTTGTAGGTCTTCACAGAACCGTTCAACTTCAGCTTCTTCAGCGTTACTGGTTGGGGCACAGACTTGGATTACTGTGATACTGAATGGTTTGCCATGGAAACGAATTCTGTAGTTTTTGAGATTGCATCCAAGTACTGCATTTTGGACTACTTTGTTGACCATGATGGCCACTCCATTTCTTTAAGGGATTCCTGCCCACAGTAGTAGATATATTATCACCCTGCTTATTTAACTTCTATGCAGAGTACATCATGAGAAACGCTGGGCTGGATGAAGCACAAGCTGGAATCAAGATTGCCGGGAGAAATACCAATAACCTCAGATATGCAGATGACACCACCCTTATGGCAGAAAGTGAAGAGGAACTAAAAAGCCTCTGGATAAAAGTAAAGAGGAGAGTGAAAAAGTTGGCTTAAAGCTCAACATTCAGAAAACGAAGATCATGGCATCTGGTCCCATCACTTCATGGGAAATAGATGGGGAAACAGTGGAAATAGTGTCAGACTTTATTTTTTGGGGCTCTAAAATCACTGCAGATGGTGATTGCAGCCATGAAATTAAAAGACGCTTACTCCTTGGAAGGAAAGTTATGACCAACCTGGACAGCATATTCAAAAGTAGAGACATTACTTTGCCAACAAAGGTCCGTCTAGTCAAGGCTATGGTTTTTCCAGTGGTCATGTATGGATGTGAGAGTTGGACTGTGAAGAAAGCTGAGCGCTGAAGAATTGATGCTTCTGAACTGTGGTGTTGGAGAAGACCCTTGAGAGTCCCTTGGACTGCAAGCAGATCCAACCAGTCTATCCTAAAGGAAATCAGTCCTGAATATTCATTAGAAGAACAGATGCTGAAGCTGAAACTCCAGTACTTTGGCCACATGGTGTGAAGAGCTGACTCATTTGAAAAGACCCTGATGCTAGGAGGGATTGGGGGCAGGAGGAGAAGGGGACGACAGAGGATGAGATGGCTGGATGGCATCACCGACTCGATGGACGTGGGTTTGGATGAACTCCGGGAATTGGTGATGGACAGGGAGGCCTGGCGTGCTGCAATTCATGGGGTTGCAAAGAGTCAGACATGACTGAGCGACTGAACTGAACTGAACTGAAGGCATATCTACAACAAAGTTTTATCCTTGAAAAGCTATGACAAACCTAGACAGCATATTAAAAAGCAGAGACATTACTTTGCCAACAAAGATCTGTATAGTCAAAATTACGGTTTTTCCAGTAGTCATGTATGGATGTGAGAGCTGGACCATAAAGAATGTTGAGCACTAAAGAACTGATGTTTTTGAACTGTGGTGTTGGAGAAGACTCTTGAGAGTCCCTTGGACTGCAAGGAGATCAAACCAGTCAATCCTAAAGGAAATCCATCCTGAATATTCATGAAGGACTGATGCTGAAGCCGAAGCTCCAATACTTTGGCCACCTGATGTGAAGAGCTGACTCATTATAAAAGACCTGATGCTGGGAAGACTGAAGGCAGGAGGCGAAGGGGATGACAAAAGATGAGAAGGTTGGATGGTATCATCAACTCAGTGGACTGAGTTTGAGCAAGCTCTGGGAGATGGTGAAGGATGGGAAGCCTGGTGTGCTGCAGTCCATGGGGTTGCAGTCAGACATGACTGAGCAATTGAACACCAACAACAAAGGCATATTTTATATAGTCAAAGCTATGGTTTTTCTAGTAGTCATGTACCGATGTAAGAGTTGGTCCATAAAGAAGGCTAAGTGCCGAAGAATTGATGCTTCTGAATTGTGGTGCTGGAGATGACTCTTTAGAGTCCCCTGAACTGCAAGTAGATCAAACCAGTCAATCCTAAAGGATTGAACCTGAATATGCATTGGAAAGACTGATGCTGAAACTCTAATACTCTGGCCACTAGATGCACAGAACTGACTCACTGGAAAAGACCTTGATGCTTTGAAGATTGAAGACAAGATTGAAAGATTGAAGACAAAAGGAAAAGGGGACAGCAGAGGATGAGATGCTTAGATAGCATCACAATTCAAAGGACATGACTTTGAGCAAACTCTGGGAGGTAGTGGAGGACAGGAGCCTGGCAAGCTACATAGTCCATGGGGTTGCAAAGAGTCACACATGACTTAGCAACTGAACAACAATAAGGAATATCTAAGTGGAAACTGTTTACCAATATGAACAGGCTCAGGAGACAGGTAAGGGTTATAGGTAAATATCTAGGAGCTAACACCTGGGTGAGAACTGACACCACCAGAGTGAATGAATTTGTCCAGGGAGAATCAAAGAGGTGTTAACAATGGAATCTTGAGATACATGACCAATATTTACAGAGACTCAAAAAAGAATCACTAGTAAAGGAGACAGAAAAGAGTCAATGTGGGGGAAAATGTTTTGTCACCTGAAGAAAGCTTTAGAGAATGATTAACAGAGTTAAAAGCCAAGGAGTGGTGAAGACTTTGAAACACGTCACTGAACTTAAGTAATCAGGTAATTCAGCACTGATGACTCTGGTTAGAGGGAGGAGGGGGCCAGCCACTGAAAACTGAGGAGTGAACGAAGTTTAAAAAGCACTAAAAGCAAGTGTGCAGAGTATGGATGATAAAGAGAAGGACTAAAAACTGGGCACCAGTGAGACAGAGGTAGAGTTGAAAGAGAGATTTTTTAGGAATAGAAATGACAAGTGTATTTATATAGAGAAAGGGGCAAGTAGAAGGGAAAAGACTGAATATGAAAAAGAAGCAATATTTGTAGGAAAAAAGTCCAGGAAGTTGCTAGAAGGGATAAAAGACCACAAGTGAACCTGATGAAACCTAATTCCAATATATAATCAGATTTATAAGTAAAAGAATAAATCTGTGCCTATATGTAGTTATAAGACTGTTCATCACAAACATTAAGGAAATTTAATAAAAGTTACTAGGGACTGCTTAAATAGGTTTTAGTATATCCATACAATGGGATATTATTCATTAAAAATTGTACTGTTGATGAGAATTTATTCATACTAAACGATGCTGATAATACAATGAATAAAAAAGAACATTACAAAAGTAATTTAAATAATGTGACCCCATTTCAGTAAAAAATACAAATTCATTTAAGAAGAAAAATGGATAATGATATTTACTCTCTGAGTAGAGGGATTATGAGTTTTTTTTTCTTGCTTCTTTGAGTTTTTGAATATGAGGAACATGTATTATTTCTAGAGATTGTTACAAAATGAAAGGCTATGCTACCCATTAGTTTTTAATTTTCCTTATATTTTTGTGTACTAAATTTTCTATTATGAACATACATTTTTCTTATAATTCCTGACACATACCTGTGCTTCCCACCTACATGAAATGGATTAGTTACCTTAGAGGGAGAAAAAGGACACCTAAAACAGGATCTCTCACAGGTCTCTCAATGAAACCGTTTAGTGAACAATCCTACTAGTCTTTACACCACTGGATTTTCAATCTTCATAATAATTTAAGCTGCAACAAACTGTCAAAACTACAACAAACAAACAAAAACTTCTCTTTGAAAACAGAGCTTCATTCCACTTAGAGAGTCCCAAGTGTCTATGACAGACACTGAATTAAGTATTTATATACATATTAAATCAAATCCTTACAAAAACTGAAGCTTATAAATGTCAGAATCAAGTTTTAAACCTGAACGTTTTTTGAAAGCCAATGCTTCTTCTCTCTCTGTCTACCAGCCAGATCACTTGTCTCTTTTGCTGGTCTGTAATGTATGTGCTACTTATCTGAAAATTTACTAATCAAGTTTATGTATACATATTTTTGTGGTGGTTATACTTATGACATTCAGTTTATTAATTTAATTACATATGAACTCAGAATCAAATTATACAAAGTAATACACAACATTTAGAAATACTGCTTTGTTGCCATTAACATTTTATGAATTAATTTAACTTTTCCCGTATATTTTCTGCATTCATGTGCATCTTTATCATGATAGGGTACTTTTTGAATAAATGATTTTGAGTAAATAATTTTAAGTAATGAGAAAAGTTGAGCAATAGACTTTTCCAGAGCTCTGATCCTCTCATCTATATATGTATTTTCAAGCCCTAAGATTATTATTTATTGAATCTTATTTCTCATGGGTTAGTTATATAAAGTAAGGATTTAGTGTCACTGGTTCAAAATTTTTATAGATTATACTTCATTTAAAGTTACTTTAGGGACTTTCCTGGCAGTCCAGTGGTTAAGACTCTGTGCTTCCACTGAAGGGGGTTAAGATCACTGGTTAGGGAACTGGGCTCCCACACACCATGAGATGTGGCCAAAATAAAGTAACAATAATGATAAGGTTATTTAAAAACTTGGTTATGTTCCTTGTGCTGTATGACATATCCTTGTAGCTTATTTATTTTATTCACAGTAGTTTGTGCCTCTTCATCTACTCCTGTATTTTGCCCCACCCCTTTCCCTTTCCTGACTGGTAACCACTAGCTTGTTCTGAGTCTGTTTTGTTATATTCATTTTTGTTAGATTCCACATACAAGTGATAACATACAGTATTTGTCTTTGTCTATTTCTTCTTTTGTTCTCTTCCCTTGTGATTTGATGACTCTCTCTAGTGTTTTGTTTGGATTCCTTTTGCTCTCTTTCCTTTTTTTGGGCTGCACCTCACGGCTTGCAGGATCTTAGTTCTCCAACTAGAGTCTGAACCCAGGCCCTCAGCAGTGAAAGCCCAGAGTCCTAACTGTTGGACTGCCAGGGAATTCTCTTTCTCTTTTGGGTGTGTATCTATTACAGATTTTTGGTTTGTGGTTACCACGAGGTTTCTATATATGTGATTATTCTAGGTTGCTGATGTCTCAATTTCAAACAAATCTTAACAACCCTGCATTTATACTCCCCTCCTCTCTCAAGTTTATGTTTTAAAACTACATTGAACGAAGCCGATAAGATCCTGTCCCCATACCTCTTAACCTTTTCCTCCAGCAGCACACTGAGTAGGTAAGCAGTGGAAAAATGGGGAGGAAAAATAGGAAAAAGGCACACTAGTGGAGGTTTCCAAATTCTTATCAAGCCTGTGTTAGATGGATTGCTGGGGGGGAGAGAAAGACAGAAGAAGCTTTGGATTGGATGTGAGAGTCCACTTTTGATTTAGATTGGGGGAAAATACACTAATAAACCTGACTGTTTGAATTTTCTAAACTGCAGTAAAAAACGGTTTCCGTGAATTACTTATTTTGGTGGTATCCATTCCTTCAACACCAGCAGAATATAGACTACACTGTTAGAGAAATAAGTTATTCTGGGAACAACTTTGTAGAATGACTTCTATAACACCAAAGCTTTTTCCTTTATGATAGTTTCTACAGATTATTAAAACTTCTTCTAATACATAAAGAAAAATGAAGTGTTTGAAATTTATCTAAAATTAGTATAATGAAAATGAGAAATTAATCAGTTCTTTCAAACATCTTTTCTTATTCTAATTTTAAAACAAATTATTTTTTGACTTCTCTGGTCGTGAAGTGGTAAGAACCCACCTGCCAATGCAGGGGACATAGGTTCAATACCTGGTTCGGGAAGATTCCACATACTGCGGAACAACTGTCCCTATGCTACAGCTACAGAGATGGCGCCTGTGCTCATCAACAAGAGGAGCCACAACAATGAGAAACTGATACACCACAACGAAGAGCAGCCCTCGCCTACCTCAACCAGAGAAAGCCCTGGTGCAGAAATGAAGACCCGGCACAGCCAAAAATAAATAAGTTTTATCATTTAGCTACCCTTTTTGCTTTATAGCTGAGACCCACCCGCCCCCCCCCCACACACAAAAGGCATTCCTTCCACTCTTTCTCATGACCACAGTTCTTTTCTTTTTTTAAAATTTTTCATTGAAGGATAATTGCTTTACAGAATTTTGTTGTTTTCTGTCAAACATCAGTATCAATCAACCATGGTTGTACATATGTCCCCTCCCTCTTGAACCCCCCTTCCATCTCCATCCCCATCCCACCCCTCCAGGTTGACACAGAGCCCCTGAGTTCCGAGACATATAGCAAATTCCCATTGACTATCTATTTTACATATGGTAATGTAAGTTTCCATGTTACTCTCTCCATACATTGTAGTTTTGATTTGCATTTCTCTAATAATGAGTGGTGTTGAGCATCTTTTCATGTGTTTGTTAGCCGTCTGTACATCTTTGGAGAAATGTCTGTTTAGGTCTTTTCTCCACTTTTTGATTGGGTTGTTTCTTTTTCTGGTATTGAGCTGTATGAACTGCTTGTGTATTTTGGGAATTAGTCCTTTGTCAGTTGTTTCATTTGCTATTATTTTCTCCCATTCTAAGGTTTGTCTTTTCACCTTGTTTACAGTTTCCTTTGCTATGTAAAAGCTTTTAAGTTTAATTAGGTCCCACCTGTTCACTTTTGTTTTTATTTCCATTACTCTAGGAGGTGGGTCCTGGAGGATCTTGCTTTGATTTATGTCATTGAGTGTTCTGCCTATGTTTTCCTCTAAGAGTTTTATAGTTTCTGATCTTACATTTAGGTTTTTAATCCATTTTGAGCTTACCTTTGTGTATAGTGTTAGAAACTGTTGATGTAGCTGTTCAGTTTTCCCAGTACCACTAATTGAAGAGGCTATCTTTGCCCCATTGTATATTCTTGCCTCCTTTGTCAAAAATAAGGTACCTACAGGTGCATGGGTTTATGTTTGGGCTTTCTATCTTTTGTTCCATTGGTCTGTATTTGTTTTTGTGCCAGTACCATACTGTCTTGATGACTGTAGCTTTGTAGTACAATCTGAAGTCAGGAAGGTTGATTCCTCCAGCTCCATTCTTCTTTCTCAAGACTTTTTTGGCTATTTGGGGTCTTTTGTGTTTCCATATGAATTGTGAAATTTTTTGTTCTAGTTTTGGGGAAAATGCCTTTGGTGATTTGATAGGGATAACAGTGAATCTGTAGATTGCATCTGGCAGTACAGTCATTTTCACAATATTGATTCCTCCTAGCCAGGAACATGGAATATCTCTCCATCTGTTTATGTCATCTTTGATGTTTTTCATCAGTGTCTTACAATTTTCTGTATACAGGTCCTTTGTCTCCTTAGGTAGGTTTATTCCTATTTTATCCTTTTTGTTGCAATGGTGAATGGGATTGATTCCTTAATTTCTCTGATTTTTCACTATCAGTATATAGGAATGTAAGTGATTTCTGTGTATTCATTTTGCATCCTGCAACTTTGCTAAATTCACTGATTAGCTCTAGTAATTTTCTGATAGTATCTTAAGGGTTTTCTATGTACAGTGCAAATAGTGAGAGCTTTATTTCTTCTTTTCCAATCTGGATTCCTTTTATTTCTTTTTCTTCTCTGACTGCTGTAGCTAGGACTTCCAAAACTATGTTGAATAACAGTGGTGAGTGGACACCCTTGTCTTGTTCCTGATCTTAGGGGGAATCCTTTCAGCTTTCACCACTGAGAATAACGTTTGCTGTGGGCTTACCATATATGGCCTTTACTACGTTGAGGAAGGTTCCTCCTGTGCCCATTTTTTGGAAGAGTTTTAATCATAAATGTGTGCTAAATTTTGTCAAAGGCTTTTTCTGCATCTGTTGAGAGTATCATATGGTTTTTATCTTTCAATTTGTTAATATGGTGTATCACACTGACTGATTTGCATATATTGAAGAATCCCTGCATCCCTGGAATAAACCCAACTTGATCATGGTGTATGAGCTTTTTAATGTGTTGTTGAATTTTGTCTGCTAGAATTTTGTTGAGGATTTTGCATCTATATTCATCAGTGATATTGGCCTGTAGTTTTATTTTTGTGTGTCATCTTTGTCTGTTTTTTCATGACCACAGTTCTTGATGGCAACCCAGGATCTCAGTAAAAACTGCTAAACTGAGCCAGTTACTGTCCTCTCCCCCATCAGAGGTCTAGGAGGCAGACTGATTTTCTCCCCAAACTTTATGCCATTTTTTCCTTTTTCAAAACCTTTTTGTGCTCACTAGACCTCCAATGCATTACTCGTACCTACTTGCCTCTCCCAAAACAATTTCTATTTCATGATTAAAGCTTTCTCTTATTAAAAAATCATTTTAGAAAATTTCATATTTACAGAAAAGACTGTTGCTTTTATTCAGCACTGTTTCTGCTGCTGTTAACATGTTATATTAGTATGGTGGTATTGATAAACGTCACAATTAATGAACTAATATTGATACATTGATACACTGATACATTGATAACTAAAGCCCATACTTCCCTGAGATTTCAATAACTTTTCCCTAATGCCCCCTCCCTGTTTCAAGATCCCATCTAGGAAACCACATCACATTTTGTCGTCATGTCTCTTTAGCTGCCTTTGGACTATGGCAATTTCTCAGGCTTTCTTTACTTCGATGATCTTGACAATTTTGAGGACTGCTCAAGTATATTTCACAGAATGTCCCACAATTTGGGCTCATCTGATGTTCTTCTCATTGTTAGGCTGTAGTTATGCATTTCAGGGAGGATTACCACTGAGGGGTAACCCTTCACTGAGGTGAAGGGCTGCCTTGTCATACCATATCAAGGTACGTACTATTAATATGACTTATCAGTGATGATGTTAACCTTGATCCCCTGGCTGAGGTAGAGTTTGCCAAGTTTCTCCATGGTAGTACTTTTCCCCACCCTTCTATACTGTACCCTTTAGAAGCAAGTTACTAAGCATTTCCCCCACTTAAGGCATGGGGGAGAATCTACATAAACTGGCAGGCTAATTTTTAATAATTTTAATTTACTAGAGCTAACATAACTACTGTAAAAACAGACCAATTAACAATGTTTTGGCCCTCTGGAATCAATAAACCAAATAAGACCTAATATCCATTCAACTTATTTGCTATTGGAAACAAATTCCAATCGGACTGGAAGCACCTTATGGCTAAGGATCATCTTACATGTCCATCTTACATCTTTCATAAGGCACAGAATATGATGGTCAGCATACAGTAGAAGACACAGGATATGGAGGCTTGAACATTATAGAGCCTTAGCAAGAGTTTAAATTGTTATTTCAGAAACAGACTTTGAGTCTGGACATTTAGCCCTACTAATGTAGTAGTTATGCATTTCACTCTAGAAGTCAAGATGCTCACTCTGTTACAAGACTAAAGAGCTGGAAAGCTTTCTGTGTACATATGTAGAGTAAATGCATATGCAATCTAAGAGGAAAAATAAGCAGAACTCTTCTTGCAAAAGAAACAAAATTAGAAAGTCTGACAAACAAAACAAAGCATAAAAATAGTAAATCAGTTACAAATGTTTTAATAACCCAACTTCTAAGTAGTGCTATATTTACTGTTAGGAATATTTTACTCTTCTGCAAATAATGTTTAAAACATATTAAATCAAAATCTCAGATTCTGTTAGAAGATGGAAATCAGACTTATTTTAACACATTTTAAAATTCTGCCACATCATACTAGGTTACTATTGAGTACTTAATAGAAGTGAATCTCTCATACACCAAAATGTGACATTCAAGTGGTTATAATTTTCTGGATTTAAAGCCATTAGTGGAAAATTAACTAGAGTCCAGAAGTAGTAAAAGAACATAATCTTAAACATACAGTATATTTGGATATAGTATTATGCACTTATATGAAAAGTCTCTCCTCAGCACCAAAATGAATATATCAATTTCCATATGCAGAAGGTTCTGCAAAGTTTACAATCTGATTTTCAAAAACAATATTTTCTTAACCTGAGGTTTATGAGTAGATTTTATAGTAGTTCATGAATCTGTGAAAGTTGATGCAATACTTCATTTATATGCATTATTTTCCTGGGAGTACAGGTTCTCCATTTACTCATCCATTCCATAAAGTCTTTGCTCTCATTAAAAAAATACGAAGGCCTGCTTTGTGCCAGGTTCTGACAGGCATTAGAGATAGAGCAGTAAATAAAACAGCAAAAATCTCCACTCTGATGAAACTTCTATTTTGTGGCAGACAATATACAAAATAAATAAGTCAAATACTGTAAGACAGATTATGACAAGTGATAAGAAAAATAAAGCAGGAAAAGCCTACAGGGTGTTTTTCTCTTATGCAATTTTGATAAGGTAGCCAGGCAAAGATCTAAGGGAGGTGAGAAAGTGAAGAGCTGTAGGAATGTATGAGGGAAGAGCATTCTAGGCACAGTGAGCAGCAAACAAGACACTGAGAGAGGTATTCCTGGTGTGAAAAATAACAAGATCAGTGTGGCTAAAGCTAGGTGAGCAAGGGGCAGGCTGGGGCCAGATACTACAGGGCTTCATAAGCTTTCTAAGGACTTCAGCATTTAATCTGAGTGTGATCAGAAGTGACTAGAGCATATGCCAATGAGTGAAATGATCTGACTTACATTTTTCAGACTCATACCAGCTGCTGTGTGGAGAATAGACTGAAGAGAGCCAAGAGAGAAAGTCTGGAGATCAGTTAGGAGGCAATTGCAGTAATTCAGGAGAGCTATGACAATAGCCTGGACCAGGGTAGCAGCGATGGAGCTTGGGAAAACTGGTAGTCAGTCACTGTAGAATCAATAAGATTTGCTGATTGCTGCGTAAAGGAAAGAGAGGAATCAAGGGCATTTAAAATGAGGAAGAGAGACTTCTCTGGCAGTCCAGTCCTTAAGACTCCATGCTTCCAATGCAGGGAGCATGGGTTCAATCCCTGGTCAGGGAGCCAAGATTCCACACTCCTCACAGTGAGGTTAAAAAATAAATAAATAAAATGAGAAAGAGAAGTAACCACTGGATTTAGTAACATGGAAAATAACTGGTGTATTTGATGAGAGAAGTTTCTGTAGAAAAGTGGAGCAAAAAGCCACCTGGCTTAGAAACCACGGGACCAGAAGTGAAGGTTTCTAAGTTAACTGAACTTGGTTAACCAATAACTGAATTTAAGAGGGTGACAGAACTATTTTTTACCACATGTTGTTTCAAATTTGAAGGAGAGGCAGTGTATGTATTTGAAAGAACTGAGTTGGATCCTTAATCCCTGTTTCATCCTACCTTTAACTTCATAGCCACAATGTTTGATGTATGCTTAAATATTTGTTGAATTAAGTTAATGTACTGGCACAAATTAAACCATAAAGCAATACACAAATGTAAGACATAAATCAAGTATTTCTGCCTTTTATGTAAAATGAAGACAATGCCCACTGTTGAAATGCTTTCAGGTGGCTCCATGTTAGTTTTGCTAAAAGTGTTTTTCAGAATACCTTTCAATATATCCTCAAGGGCAAACTGCCAGTGAGGAAGAAGTCAGAGAGCTCCTGCCTCCAAAACCATGCCCCCACCCCCAGGTTATGATGATGTGCTTATGAGGAAAACTGAACCAACAGACTGGAAAAAACAGATTAGAATATTTCTTTGAAATTTAAAGAGACCATCACAAGAGGAAGCTAACTGCTAACAATTACCCACCCTATCACAAAATGTAAAACAGAAACACAACTGAAGTATTTAAAGGGATTTTCTGCAGGAGTTCCCCAGTGGTCCACTGGTTAAGATTCAGTGCTTTCACTGCCATGGCATGGGTTCAGTCCCTGGGTTGAGGAACTAAGATTCCCTCAAGTGGTGGAGAGCAACCAAAAAAAGAAAAGTAAGAAATAAGGGGATTTTCTCTGAAATTGCAGTATTACACAGTAACATGTCCTACTCTAGTAACAGATGTTACTAGTCACAGATATGTAGTAAAACACTGCAATGATGCAATCATAAGCAATACTGATTACAGCTAAATTTACTTAATATACATGCGAGCATGCTAAGTCGCTTCAGTTGTTTGACTCTTTGCAACCCCGCAGACCGTAGCCTGCCAGGCTCCTCTGTCCATGGGATTCTCCAGGCAAGAATACTGGAGTAGGTTGCCATTCTCTTCTCCAGCAGATCTTCCCAACCCAGGGATAGAACCAGCACCTCTTAAGTGCCCTGCATTGGCAGGCAGGTTCTTTACCACTAGTGCCACCTGGGGACTTCCCTGTGGCTTAGACAGTAAAGAATCCATTGTGTGCAACGTGGGAGACCTAGGTTCAATCTCTGGATTGGGAAGATCCCCTGGAGGAGGGCATGGCAACCCACTCCGGCATTCTCGCTGAGGATCCCATGGATGGAGGAGCCTGGCAGGCTACGGTCCATGGGGTTGCAAAGAGTCCGAACTGAACCGACGCTATTGAGTGACTAAGCACACACAGCACAGCGCCACCTGCGAAGCCCATTAGTATACACTCTTTTTCAAAAACACCTATAACATACCCAATGATCCAAAATAATTCTAGAAGAGCTGTTACAAATAAATGGGATAAAACTTCAGTCAGTCTCCTGTGCAACTCCTGAATGACTTAAATCATATGAACATAGTATCAACTTGGTAATTTTCATCTAAAAAGTTATATTACAAAATTCATATTTATTTCATAAGTCTGTACAATTAAGGAGGCAGCTATAAATTCATCATTAACAATAAAGTTGGACACAGACTATAAGGTATGTACATACAATAAATACACATAGTTAATCATTTATTTGGAGCTTTTATAATTCTGCTCAGAATTACAAAAACGGTAGTTCTAGGTTTATGGCTAGTCTAAAGAGAAGTGCCCTTCTACAGAACAATGTCTTGGCTCACACAAAACTGGAAACCTTAATGTTCCTTCTGCCCTTCAATGACACGTCACCAATTCCTTCACTACCAAGCTTCATTTACAGATGCTTATAAACTGCACAGGATTAAACAGGTGACTACTGTATCAGTAAGGATACATAATTTCCTCATCACAGAAAACAGTGGGACACGAATGAGGGACTGGACAACACCACCATCACAGAATACAATAAAAGCGATAATATTAGTTTCATTTTGTTTACAGACCATCTCTAAAATAATAAAAATAAAAGCACCGATGCTCTTACCAGCTACTACATAAACAACTCCTTAGAGATTTCAATTTAAGGAAGGTGTAAGTGTTAAATATATGTGGACTGGTTTGTTTGATCAGAGTGGTTAAATTATTTGTGAATCTGACTCTAAAAGAAAATAGCATTAAAAGATATCTTCTATTACCAGGGAATAAAAACCATTCAAATCAACAAGCATTTGTGAACCATACTACATGACCGTTCTTGCCCTTTCCTGTCCTCTTGCTTCCATTGACAGGAGTTTTATAATGTATCATAACTATACTTATGGTCAGCATGCTGCAGAAAATATCTTAGCATACTGATGCCAAGCGACCTATGAAACATCCTGGCTGCACCCCCAACTTATTTAACAGATCAGCTGAGTGAAAGGAGTGGCAGCTCTTATAAATACAAGGGGTCAAAAGCTGAAAAAACCAATTCACTTTTATAAAGAAGAACAAAGTATAAGAGCATCCTTTACTGTGAGGAAGATTCATGATTTCTCACTTCTTATTCAATTGTTCTTTGTATCTATATATTTTAAACCTACAAATAGATGTATCAAATACTAGGTATTGTTATTCAATAAAAGTTAGGAGTTAAGGGCAGCAAATTTGTCTAGGTCACATTCCTGAGACTTACCATGTGCACAAGGTCATATGGTCAATAAGCACAGACAGGACTGAAACATAGGTATCTCTGGGACTCAAGTCTGTGTGTTTATCACCATATTACACACTCACTGCTAATCTGATGTGTACAATACAGACTGCAGTGCTGAACAGGTAGGTAGTCAGAGTTTTTTTTTTACTTAAGAGTTAAGACTGAAAATACATATTACATAATCATGTGATTGACTGATATGTTAGAACAAAGTGTAAAAATGAAGCCATAAAAAGTACATGGAACAACTCAGTTTCACGAGTGAGGAAAGAAGTAATTAAAACAAAAACTTGTGTGTGTGTGTTTTTTTAGTTATCCAAGCTGTTTTTTGCTTTGAGCTAACTTTCATGAAGAGATACAAGAAATGTAGCTTTATTTTGGCACCATGATTTTCAGAGCAATAATAAAGAACAGTCTCTAGCAAGTTAAAGAATTTCAAAGGCTATAGACAGTAAACTATTAAACCACTTTTTAAGTTCAGGCAATAGACAGGTATCTATACTTGATATCTAATAAGGCAACCCTCATCCTAAAAAGAATACTAATTATTTATGTATCTTTCACCTCAACCTCAAATTTCTGCCTTTGAAATCTTTGTTGTTCTTCAAAGGCAGAAATCCGGGAAGGCATTCCTGGCTCCTGACCTTCTCTATACGTCACTGCCAGCTGCGCTAACACTGAATGCGCTGGATGGGGGGAGCGCTATCACTGATCACTTTTAATTAGAAACTAAATCTTAAAATTTGTTACTAAACAGGTAGGTCAAGACACAATTTGTTTCCTGCAGGCATCAAGTGACCACCTACTCTTCTTTTTTTTTTAAACTCTTATTTTTTGAAAGTTTCTAAAACCAAGAGAAGCTTGGTGAATGAAAACGAAGCTAAAGGTTGACATTAACACTTACAGATTTTAAAACAATCAAGGTAAATTTTTAAAGAATCCATTTTATGAGTCAAATTTTGTAATAACAAACTTCATCTTATTTTCATGGTGCAAAAGCCTAAGACATTTCCTCTGAGAGATGGAGAAAACATGTAGCAAGGAGGAAGAGCTTTGGCAATGAAATTCTGACTATGCACTACAGTGTCTTAAGCTAAACTTTTCAAGTAGTGACCTGACAAATGAGGATCTTGCACTGAACTCACTAAAACTGTATTAATGATTTTTATACAATATTAATACATATTTGTAGTGGATCAGAGTTCAAGGTGGCGAAAGTATCTATTTTTCAAGTGTATCAAAAATTTAAAATCAAGAAAATCAAAGGTATGCACAAAAGGGCCAACAACGTAAGAGTAACCAATAACAAGTGATTAAAGCCAAAACATCAAGTTGCTAAGTATATAACGAAGCTGCTGTTCATCTGGACCTTTGCCCAGAACACAAAAATTTGGAGGAGAAATGGTAGTGGTTTAAAGGGGACAGGGGTTCTAAATTTGCTGCCTCATTCCTTTATCTGGACAGCTCATCTTGGCCTTGCAGAAGCTTCCTCTGATAACTGTTTCTACTGAAATGTCCATAACCACACTGGAAAATCCGAACGGGTACCAAAGCATTTACGTGGAAATCCACTGTTTGAAAAACACCTAGAGACTATATTGAAAGCTAAGATAAATTTTGTTCTTTAGAGAATCAATGCAAGATTCTCGCAAAGGAGACAATGAAGCATTTTAAAACGTCTCAAAATTCTTTAAGGTAGCTAAATAAAGAGCAAAATTATCTGTACTCCCCCGAGCTTATGGTACTTCGACAAAAAGCTTCTTCTTCTTCAAAGACTGAGTTCCTTTAAGAACCACCACCACCTGCTCATGGTGCTTTTTTTTTCCCCCTCAAGACGGCATCTGCACTGCAGATCTCTGCTCGAGGGGAGCTTGCCAGCCAGCTCCCACCAGCAGGCAGAAGCCTATACAATGGAAACTAAAAGCGGCCTGCAGCTTCCCTCCTAGTCTTTCATAGAGATGCGAGGAGAAGGGGGTTCCATCAGCCCCTGCTTTGTCTGAATTTTCTCCCCCTCCCCCCTTTCTGCGGGAAACACCCCCTTTTGTTATACGTCGATCAATAATAGCCGACAAAAAGCATGGAATTAAAACATGTCGACTGCTTGGCATGACTCTATCTATTCTCTTCTAGAATATAAGCTGCTAACCTCGTGTCCCCACCCCCACGCCGCGCCAGTGAAGAGCAGGCTGTGTTGCAGATGCAGCCACGGATCCATCTTGGACCGTCAGCAGCTCCCTCCCAAATCTTCCCTGAGCTGTTCTCATCACGCCTCCTTCTACCTCCGAGCCTCTGAAAAATCGGGCATTCCGAGTGTGGCCACAAAAAAATTATTAAAGGCGGATGAAAACAGTACAGAAAACGGCTTCAGTGTTTCCATTAAACTTCCTCATTCTCCCCACGGGCAACCGAAAAAAAAAAAACAACAACCATATTTTCTGGAAGACAACCATGAACGGTTGGTTCTGTCAACACCTGTCTGCAAACCTGCAGTGCAGCCCAACCCTTTCACCGCCATCCCCTCAAAATCCTAACAGGGCATTTCTCCTACCACCAACCTGCCCCGATCCTCTCAGTCTCTCTAATCCTCCACTAAATCACCCCGGTTCAGAGGACGGATTCGCCCCCCCGCCGCTACACTGGTATCTTGCGCCCACCTGCCCAGTCTCGGCGTTAACGCCCCCGGGAATATCTCCCCTCCCCCAGTCTTCCCCACACCCCGTTATTTCCTCACCGCCTGCAAGACCTGTCACCCCCCTCCCCCTTAGCCCATTTTCCAGACGCTCCTTCCCGGGGGCTGAAGCCTCCAGGACGCGAGGATGGTGTGCCGTCCCTGACCCCCTAGGGCCCCCCTCCCGAGGTCGGGGTCCCCCGGCGCGCCTCACCCGCACAGGAGGAGCCGCAGCTCTTCGTCCCCAGGGCGGGGCAGGCTCCCGGGCTCCCGCTGCCACCACCGGGCGCAGATGACTCGGCCCCGGAGGACGACGAAGAGACGGACGGGGACTGAGTGGCTGCCGACGGCTCCGCCATGGCTGCACGAGCAAAGGCGGGAGAGGGGTGAAGAGAGATGTGGGACGGGAGACAGGGAGGGGAGAGAAAATAATTCTGCAGCTGGCTCTCCAAATTCGCCTCGCCTCTCCTACTCCGAGGACAGACTCCGACGGACTGACTGACTCAGCCGAGCGCCGCGAGAGGGCGGGAGAGCGACCGCGCAGGCGCACAAGGGCCCTCGGGCGGGGGCGAGACGGTCGCCTTGCTCCCACTGACGCAGGGCGCAGGCGCAAGAACTGTCCCTCGGCGCTCCTCCAGGGAAGGAGGGCCAAAACCTGCTTCGCGCAGCGCCAAGGCCCTTGGAGAGGTGGGCGGCGCCCCTCGGGGACCTGGCGCAGGGGGCGTGGTCAAACACCAAGCTCCTCCCACCACTGCGGCCGAAGTTGAGGTGGGCCCTGCGGCTTAGTGTTTCTCCACGGATTTTTCTGTGATTGTTTTAGCTTAGGCTGATTATGTGTTTTAACGATAGAAATTTCTTTTTGCTTCCATTAGTGAAGCATATCTTTCCTACAGATTCCAGAGCCGATGTTTTTTGTCTGAGGCGTTCCTACTCGTGACTCCGATGGTGACAACCACAGTGTAGGCCCACTGTGCAAGGTGATTTATGGATTTTTCTGGATATATCCTAATACCCCATCACCATGAGGGACAGATGGTACTATCTCCCATTTGGTAGGTGGAGAAAGATGCTATACAGAATGAAAAACTATTCCAATAACATTGCAATGCAGCCGCAGAACCTGCTTCACGTT
>NW_011494661.1:119305-125718 GCF_000754665.1 Bison bison bison | reverse complement strand
ACGTTCTTATCGTTACTCTTCCCCAGAAGGGGTCTACCTTGGGTCCCAAGGTTGCCAGTTCCCTGTCGAATAACTAACAGAGAAGACATGAACGAAAAAAAAAAAAAAGCAAAACTAATGAGAAAGATGAGCCAGAAGATAACAGCCTGACTGTGGTTATGGGATGGTAAAATTAGGGGTTAAAAATTGAGAATATGGCACAAAAGACATATAATTGAATTTATTCGTCGCCTGAAAGGGGTCCTTAGTGGAAACTGTATTTGAAACCAGATACTATCTAATTTATACTGGATTTTACTCTTTTGGCTTCTCTGGTTGGCTTGCAAAATTCAAAGCCTTCTACCTACAACTGGCCAAATGATTTGCAATGTGCATGATTCTTTTAAAAAGGGAAATGTAGACTAGGAGTAATAAAAATCAAGGCTATAGGCCTTGTTATTGCTAAAGCAGCAATCAGTGACCCCAAGGGCAATTGCAGGATCAGCAGATCCTGTAAAGATGCAACCTCATGAAGAGGGAGGTAGTCAGCCAAGCAGCGACAGGGAAAGCAATCTGACCAGTGGAAATCTTCTAGAACAGGCGGTGAACTACATCTGCCCTTGACGATTTTAAGGTCAGGTAAAGCAGAGACAGGAGAAAAAAAAAAAAAAAACAAACAAAAAAACCTTCTGGCCATTGAAACACTCTTAAAAAAAGGCACAGAAGAATATTTCCCAAAATAACTTTGTGGCAAATATCTTACTCTAGCATTTAAAGCATCAGTTGATACTGCAGCAGCTTGTCCTTTGGATGACAGAGAGAAATGCAAGCCAATATGATAATCAAACCAGTTAGCCACCATTCTGATAAATATATAAATTTTAAGCATTTATATTATTAGGTGCTGGATAAGGAAATGAATGATGCTAGTCCTTAACTCTGACAGCAGTTGTAGCATCTGCAGATCCTGCCTGGAAAGGAACCCTATTTCCATATCTAGAAAGAGAGAAAAGAAGATAAAAATCGAGACACTGATGTGGTCTTGGTGGTCTCTTTAGACCCTTCAGGTTTTTCACACGAGGCCTTTGTGCGGGGACTTCCCTGGTGTCCAGTGGCTAAGAGTCTGTGTTCCCAGTACAGGTGGCCTGGGTTTGATCCTTGGTCAGGAAACTAAATCCCACATGCTGCAACTAAAGATTTCATGTACCTCAACTAAGACCCAGTGAAGCCAAATAAATATGTTTTAAAAAAAGGCCTTTGTGCTTGGTCCAGTTCCTGAAGCTGCCTTTCCTTCCTGCTCCATCTGCTGTACCGGTATGTTTTCCTGAGACTGACTCTTGGTTGGGATGTTATTTGTGTACCTGATCCGTTGTACAGATGTTTACTGGTCATTTGCTGTGTGTTTGACACTATTCTGGGAAATCTGGAGGGATCCAAAAAATATGTTTGTCCTGAGTTTACAAGCTAGGTGAGACTTAGAACATAATCACATAAAGTTAAAACAAAATACAAATTAAATAGCAGCCAAAACAACACAAAACTATAACACTGTGATTAGATGACAAGTGATTGTATGAATTTAGGAGTAGATGGAATCACTATGGAGTTATAGTGATTTGGGGAGGTTTTATGAAGAAATTAAGTCACATAGGAGCTTGGAGTGGTAAGGAGGTCCTTAAAGGCAAGAGAGAATGGTGCAAAGTAAATCCATGGGGTGCTTTTTTGCAGGTATACAATAAGACCTCCTTCCGGGCAGACCAATCACACAAAAAAGCACGCTTTTCTCCCAGCCCAGTCCATGATGCACTTCAGTGCTGGCTTGTCTGGCAGCACTTGGCCTAGATTTGATCCCTTCTTGCCCTTCCCTTCCACAGCTTGCATTAATGCAACACAAGACCACACAGCCTTCTGAGGTGACTGGAGGCTTAGAAGTGTGAGATGTTTTGGGTGTAGTTAGCCCAGGTTGGCTAGAGCCAAGGGCTTGAATTGGGGCAAAAGGGAGAGAAAATGGAGATGTTTCAGGGCCAGGGTATGGAGAAATAGAAGCAGAGCCCTAAAGAATGAAGGCTTATGAGGATTCAGTATAATTTTTCAGGCAGGGAAGGGCTCAGATGGAATTGTTAGAGTGCTCACTGGAGTACAGCCATTTCTCAGGAGTTCTGCTGAGCAATTTTTACGGCCGAGGCACTGAGCTGGGAAATCTTTCTTGGTCCTGTTTTTATAGGACAGTATTTACAAAGTTAATTTCCCATCTCGTCTTCTAGGTCATTTTATTATCAGTTTTTTTTTCCCTGACTTTTAGGGGAAAAAATTAATTAAAAATTTAATATACTCACACGCCATATATGTTTATACTCAAAGGTGTATATACTATAAAGTTTTAATCTATCACTAACCTCTCTGTACCCACTGGTCTCCCCCTCTACACTCACAGTGGTAACTGCTTTTAGGAGCTTTTTTGTGGCAAATGCAAAGGTGAATATACCAAATCTATATTCTTATCTGCCTTTTTAATGCTTCCCAGGTAGTGTATTGGTAAAGAATCTGCCTGCCAATGCAGGAGCTGCAAGAGATGCAGGTTCAATGCCTGAGTTGGAAAGATCCCCTAGAGAAGTAAATGGCAACCCATTCCAGTATTCTTGCCTGGAAAATCCCATGGACAGAGGAGCCTTTGCGGGGTACAGTCCATGGAGTCACAGAGTCAGTACACGACTGAGCACGCGCACACACACACACACCCTTTTTAACACAAATGATAGTGCTTCCTTTCCTTAACAGCAAATTCTAGTGATCTTTTCTAGTGTCTTTTTGAGGCATTAAGACAGTTTTGCTGTTGATTGCAGTTAACAATAACGAAGCAGCTGATAGATTTAGACGTTTTATTCTGTTACTATATTGAGGGCCTGATTCAACTTATAACAGCCTAAGAGTTAGGATTGACTTTTCTTTTGACAAACTAGGACACCAGGTTATTCCCTCATTTTATACACAAGCAAAGTAAGGTATTTAAATGACACCCGGGAATGCCAGTTGTCCAGTCTGTCCCTATGAGTGCCTAGACTGTTGCTTAAATGTGGATCCTGCGAGTAGGTGGTAGGAGAGGAGTCTGAAGTGTGTCCCAGCACAGTGAGTGAAGGTTATTTATTTGCCTGTTTACCCCACAAGGCTGTGAGTCTCTGGAGGACAAGAATGTGCCTTATGTATTGTGGCAGCCTTACTGCCTAGCACTGTGCCTGGTACATAACAAACACTCTGTTTTTGGAAAGCTTTGGAACCTGATTCACAGTGGATATTATTGCAGAAAACAATTTTTCTATTTTTGTCCTTTGTAACATACTTTAGTATGTTGAATATTTATGACTTTGTTTTGCTTTTCCAGAATGAATATAATTACCAATTTTTGAGCACTAATCATGCACCAGTCATAATTACCAAACACATCTCATTTAACTAACTATGATGACTCTGTGGCTTGAGTATTCAAATCATTTGGCAGATGATGATGAAATGAGTTCAAAGAGGTAAACTAACCCAACTGTACAGTTAGTGAGCTAGAATTCAGAACCAGGTCAGTCTGACCACAAAGCCAGTGGCCTTGACCATTCAAACATATCTATATGTCATCTACTTCTTGAAAACCACAAGGAAAGCTCAGCCTCTGGTCATACTATATTGTTTATCTCCAGGGTTTTGATAACCATGAATACTTGAGAAGGAAACAGTAATAACAAAATAGGCTTCTTGTTTACAGGAGTTTTTTTCTGAGTTGGGACTAATCCTAAAGTCTACTTATCATTTGTATTGTGTTGTTCCGAGTGCCAAAAACTTCTACAATATATGCAGAAGGCTGAGGTGCTGACATTGACCTTGATGATGTTATACTGAGAAAGATGTAATGTCACTATTTGCTGTCACTTCCTGACAGGGTGCATTTCAATGTATCTCTATTGGGAAGCCTTAAAATAGAATAGTGGAGAAGGAAATGGCAAACCACTCCAGTATTCTTGCCTGGCGAATCCCATGGACAGAGGAGCCTGGCAGGCTATAGCCCATGGAGTCATAAAGAGTTGGACATGACTGAGTGACTAACACAAATTAGAACAGGGTATGTTGTTTAAAAGCAAAAATTAGATATTTAGTATTAAAGGAACAAAAAAAGAGAGTGGGTAGTGTTACGTGTAATGTGTACTTTCTTTATTCATCCTTTAAGTACTTGAGTTCCTACTTTCTGCCTGGCACTGTTTGGGGGCACTGGAGATACAAGCAGTGAACACAAACAAAAATTCCTGTCTGTTTGTAACTTATGTTCTAATGGGAAGACACAAACGAAAAGTAAAACAGAAGTTGGATGTTGAGCAGTCTTATAGAGAAGGATGGGGAAGGGGAATATAGGGGTTTCCCTGATAGCTCAGATGGTAAAGAGTCTGCCTGCAATGCAGGAGACTCAGGTTCGATCCCTGGGTCGGGAAGATTCCCCTGGAGAAGAAAATCCCATGGACAGAGGAGCCTCCTGGATGGAGGAGTCCATGGGGTTGCAAAGAGTTGGATATGACTGAATGACTAACACTATATGCTCATCACCACCATGTTCAATTTAACTTTTTCAATTGTTTCTGGCAATCGTGACAAGTCATTAGTCTCTGGCCCCTTTCTCTGAGCGTGCCGCACATGCCTTGGATTTGTGTAACATCTTGCTTTCTGCGCAGACAATGTGAAACCCCAATAACCACTTGTCCTGATAGTCACATCTAGTTTCTTGTTGGTCAGTTAGTTTAGCTTAAATCTAGATTCACATATAATGCCTGGAGGAGGTATTCAAATAACCTTGAGAGTTTGCAGAGAATCAGAAGGGGCAGGGGAAAAGAAAGCAAAACAGGACCTCTTTAGGTAAGTTTAGGTTGAATTATCTTTACTTCTTTACTGCTGGCCTAATGAATGCTGGGAATGAAACCCAGATCAAGGGCATCGCACAGACTAGAGATGGCTGGAAGGAGGTTCTGGGTAGGTTATAAAAGGTAAGACAGAAGAAAGTGGAATAATGTGTCAAATGAATGAAGCAAGGGTGATGCAAGAGGTGGTAGCGGTGGTGGCGACAGACACTTTAGCCTCTCATCAGCTACTTACCCCCAAGACAACTGTCCCTACCCCAACAAATCCAAAATAACAATATTCTTCAATTGTGACGACTGCCAGTTTTGCAATCACATGTGAGTGTGAATAAAAGCATTTTTGGAGAACCGTGTTTTGTACTGATCTACCATACAGTTTAAGTAAGAGTGTCATTGCCAAAGCAACTTCAAGACAAGCTCCAGGAAGCCAGAGGTTTATTTACAAAATACAGCCATAGCTTAGAAAGAACAAAGCCAGTGGAAGGACTTTCCCTGGAAGTTCTTATGTTAGCTGTTAAGAGTAGCGATGGTGGGCCATCAGGCTTGGGCAGAGACAGGAATATCGGGAGTAGCTGTAATGGTGATAATGAAGTCACGCCCTCCTCTCCTTGTGAAGTCAAAATCATTTAAAAAACCAGTGATGCTCACGTCATCCGTGGTTGAGGCCTCCCTTCGGTCCTTACGGTAGAGTGCCGCCTACCTATGGCTCCGGCTAGCGTTAAACATCGAAACCCTCCCAAACGCCGCCGGTAGGGGTCCGAGGCCGGTTCCACCAAAGGCCTCGGACCTGGGCCTGGCCTCAAGACTAAGCTGGGCGGGGACCACTGGCCGGCTCGGTTCTCCCCGCATGGCCTGCTGGGAGTTGTAGTTCAGTGGTCGAAGAGCCGCGACAATCCTGGTCCCTCTCTTCCGCTTCCTCCCCGCCCCGGATGAGTTCGCCAAAAGAGAACCGCTGGCGGGTAACCAGAGAACGAGGGGCTACAATTCCCAAGGGACCGTTGCTCCCAGTGCGCAGCCCCAGGTATTCAAGACCGTGTGTCTGACTCCAGCGCACGCGCACACGCGTCGGGCGGTGGCGGGATTTTACCGCGTGCGCTTTCCCGCCCCAGTCGGCTAGGCGCTCGCTGCGCCTCGGTCGACCTATGCCAACCCTCTGTGTTCTCGCTCTCTCGCGGCTTCGCGCGCCCCTCCTCGCTAGTTTCTGTTAGAGCCCAGGCCACGCCCGTTTCCCGCCTCCAGGGCCTGGTTCGTTCCCGCCCCAGCCCTGCCCTTTTTGCGCCCCTGCTGCTTCTGCTGGAGGCGGAGGCTCCATGTTGTCCCCTCAGCGAGCGGTAGCGGCTGCATCGGGAGGAGCAGGTGAGGCGCCCGATTTCCCCCGAGCCCGCTCCGTGGCCACCTCCACCGCCCTCGCTGCTGTAGCTCCGAGGAGACCGCACGCCCGCGCCGCCGCCCTTCCTCGTCCCGGGGTTGGGACCGCGTGCCCCTCCTTGGTGTTCCTTGGCCGGCTTATTCTGGTCCAGGGGCTGCTCGCGGGGTCGGGACGGT
>NW_011494661.1:111781-119189 GCF_000754665.1 Bison bison bison | reverse complement strand
GGTGGTCCCGGGGCGTCGTTCCGAGGCTTCGCCCCGCCGGCCCCGCCCTGGCAGAGCTGTGCGCTCTTGGCTGCGGTCCCCTTCCTGCCTGGGCGCTTCGCACACTCGCGGGCCGATTGGCTCTGGCCTTGTCAACGGGCCCAGGGAGCTGAGAAAATATTACAGATGCCGTATTCAACCTTTCAAAAAGCTGTGGAGGGCTGCGAAGTGTCTTTGAGTTGGAGACTTTATTTTTATCCTAACGACCTTGAGTTACAAGAAGTATTAGGAAGACTGATTTTCAACCCCCACTTATCTCCCTAAAGGAGATAATAGAATGTGGCCTAAACTGATTTTTAAGAAGTTCTTTTAGTACGTGTGGTACAATACGTTCTTTTGCTTTCTTGAAGACATAAAGAATAGTGAGTGAAAGTATTAAAAACAAATGGTCACCATAAATTCGTGGGTTTTATTTCATCTGTCATTTTACCTGAGTTTTTTTTTTTGTTTGCTGCGTGTTCTGTTGAAAAGGCCAAACGTTTTTTTGCGAAATCTAAAGGCAACAACAGAACATTGAAGACTCTTCAATAAATCCCAGCCCTGAAATTTGAACACGAAGTTGGGTAGAATGTTTTGGGAAGGAGAGAAAAGAACTAACGGACCAAAAACGTGGTTTCACATTCTGGCTGGCTTTTGGGGAATCAAAACCTACGTAGTTTTAAGTTTTAAGCCAAGATACGTAGTCAGCATTGCAGTGTTGAGTTTCAAATGAGTGCTTTTTTTTCAGTCCCCACAGAAATCTCTCTTGCTGCTTTAACACCTGTCAAGGAAACGCTTAACTGAAGATCTCTACCAAATGAGGCATTAGGTTCGCAGCGCAGGTTGTTTTATTAGCTATTGTTTACTGTCTTACTGGAGTCATAAAGTTAAGAAAAGTAGTAGTAGAGAAGAAATGTGATGATGTGAGCTAGCATAATTGTTTTAGTTTTCACTAAACAGGGCTTGTTCAGTCGCTCAGTTGTGTCCCATCCTTTGAGACCCCATAGATTGCAGCACACCAGGCTTCCCTGTTTAGAATAGGCTTTTGTAGAATTGGTTTTCTAAGATGTAGCACATGCATTTTTTCATTTTCATGATTCCTAAGTCATAAAAGATATACTCACTAATTATTTAAAATGAAATAATGGAGACTTGTAAGAAGAAATGTAATGTCTTCTCTGCCTCCCCAGTTCCTCAGTGGTAGCCATTACTCACAGTTTGGTCATATAGTCTAATATTTCTTTGAAATATTAGGGCACCCTAGGGCGTGTGAACTTGTTTGAGAATTGGTTTAAAATTTACCTCTCATGACTAGGCATGCCTTTAAAATTTCTGTGGCCTTGTGTTTCATATTGAGAAATTGTTTAAACAACACAACTATAGTTTAAAGTTAGTCTGAATTTTAAAACATTTTCCTGACTTTGAGATTCTAAGAGCATATTCTCTAAAAAATATCAAGGGGGAAACATGATGGGAAAGCTTTTAGTTAAAAGGAAAAAATAAGTCTTTTAGTTGCTGTAGAGCTGTGGTTCCCAGCTCTGCAGGGACTTTAGAATAATGGGGTTTTTAAAACCTGCCAATGCTTGGAGCTAACTCACAGATTCCGATTTAACTCATTGAGGGGCCAGGCACTAGTGAAAAAGCTCCTAAAACCCAGGCAATTTAATTTTTATATTAATCAAATTTCCCTATAGGTGGTTGCTTAATTTGAATTGATTTATTGCATTATAGGAAGTATGATTTGTAATGTCAGTATTTTTGTATTGAGTTGGTACTCTTCTGGGCTTCCCCAATGGCTTGGCGGGTAAAGAATCCACCTGCAATGCAGGAGACAGGAGACGGGTTCCATCCCTGAGCTGGGAAGATTCTCTGGAGGAGGAAATGGCAACCTACTCCAATATTCTTGCCTGAAAAATCCCATGAAAAGAAGAGCCTACAGTCCATAGGGAGGCTAAAGTATATTACAAATTAGAAAGTAGATTTTACAGACAGAGTAGGTGAAAAAGAGAAGTAGATTAATTCTTTATGTTTTGAAATGATGAGGAATCCAAATCAAATATTGCCAGTTAAGAAAGTCTTATTCAAATGGAATACAGATAATTAAAACCTTCAGCTAACCAGGTTGATTTTGGTGGTGGTCTTATTTTTAGGGTAAAGTCAAATAAGGTGAATATTGAATTCTTTCTGTTAAAAAGATTTTTTTCTCGTTTTTAGATTCAGTCTCTGCATTTCTGACATAATTTATTTTCATAAGTCCATGAAGCACTGCAAAATTCTTAATTGACTAAGAAAAAGTGCTTTTGTTCAGCATTGTGTGCGCTAAGCATTCTGTGGAGGCTTCCCTCATAGCTCAGTAGGTAAAGAATCTGCCTGCAATGCAGGAGACCTGGGTTCCATTCCTGGATTGGGAAGATCCCCTGGAGAGGGAAATGGCAACCCACTCCAGTATTCTTGCCAAGAGAATTCCATGGACAGAGGAGCCCAGCAGGCTACAGTCCATGGACTTGTAAGAGTTGGACATGACTTAGTGACCAAACCACTACCTGTGCTAAAATACAAAAATTTTCTACGACAGATGAAAATAATCTTCCTCGTAAACCTTTTAATTAATTAGAATGTAAATTTCCCCTAGTATTCTATTGAGTTGTGTTTAAATAGTATTTTCATGGAAACAACCTTAGAAATATATGTGTCTCTACCAATATACTACCTTGAGACAAAAGGCACTCCCACCATCAGCAAAAAGGAGCCACACCCAGCAGTTCTAGAGTTGGCTGAGAGTTTCCATGTACCTTTGTATATGATGATGTGTTTTCTTTGGCGTTCTCTGTGAACTGGGAACTTTAAAAGACTGCCAGCAAAAACAAGGCATGAAAATGGTATGCTTCTGTTTTTGGGTGTGTTGCTTTTGCTCTTTAGAAAATGTGGTATTTCAAAAGGAGAATGGAAAACTCAGGTCATAACTTTACCCTGAGTCATGCACACTGCTCAGTGAACTCTTTCTTTAAGTATAGTTAGGATTTGCTTTTCAGAACTCTCTGGACAGTAAGGATGAGAACTGAGGCTTGCTCTGCCCCAATGGTTTTCAACCCAGGGTGGTTTTGCCTGGTTGGGACACTTGGCAATGCCTGGAGACATGTATGGGTCTCCCAGTCAAGAGGGAGCGCGATTGATACCTGGTGAGAAGAGGTGAGAGATGCTGCTGAATATCCTAAAGTGGGATAGTTCCCCATAACAGAGCTATTCACCCACAATACCAGTGGTGCTGAGGCTGAGAAACCCTGGTCTAAACCGTTCAATTGATCTACTAACTTCTGTCTGAATTCCCTGAAATAGCAATTGTGATTGCTTCCAAATAACTGGTTTCGTTGAGTTTATCAATGTTTTCAAATATTTGAGGAGCATTTAAACTTCTTTCCCCCATAATGCTTTTTCTGATAGAACTTGTTTCTTAAGATGTATGTTTTCCGTAGGGTCAGAAAGGCCACTTACAATTCAGTTGTCTCATCTGCATTTATTCAGCCTGTGCTGCTACGTTGTTTTTTTCTGCCCTTTAAAAATTCAGAAATCTGGAAAGAATTAGTGTTGTAATTTGCATAGTCTCTACAAATCTTTCCTAATAATAGTTAATTTCACTTGTTAGTCTTTCGGCCATTCTGTATGTGAAGTTGTTTTGGTGAAGTTGTTCAGTTGCTAAGTTGTGTTCGACTCTTTGCAACCCCACGGACTGCGGCATGCCAGGCTTCCCTGTCCTTCACCATTTCCTGGAGTTTTCTCAAACTCACGTCCACTGAGTCCAGTTATACATCGATTAAATAAGCATATTTAAACCTAGTGATTAATCTGGATTAAGATGTGTATTAAAAAGGAGAGGCTAAGTCAGTGTTTTAAAAGTACTTAGAAAAAACTTCCATGTCAATTATTGGAATCCTTTATAATTACCAAATATTTTCAATATTTCTACATACTTTGAAATGATGACTGATACAGTATTACTTTGAGCTATTTACAGCACTAATAATTGGCAGTATAATAGTTTTACCACTCACCTTTTTTTTTAAGGTAGGTTTTAAGTTCACTAAACTTCAGTTTTTCCTAAGCGTAGGTTTATAAGTTTACTTAAATGTAAACGGATGGTCTGGGAACTGGGATCTCACAAGCTCTGTGGTGTGTCCCCCCCAAAAAAGTGTATACTGAGGATAGGTATGACCGGTCAGGCCATATCTTTTGTATAAAATGTCACATCTGTTGTTCATGAACTCTTCATATACTAAACAAATATTAATTGTTCATATAAGTGAGTGTTACTCAGAAAATGTCAACTTAGAAAATAATTACTTTGCTAAGGGAGAAGGCATATAAGGTTACCACTTAAAGGTTTTTCTAGCACCATCCCTGGAGGTTAGATCTCCAGTATGATTCCTGAGAAATGGGAGTAATTTCACTGCAAATAGGGTGTCTCTTTCCCTTAAAAAAAACCTCAAGTCTTTTGTGGAGTCCTTGCTGTGCAAGTTGCTTTTTTTATCATGAATTTTGGTCTGTTCTTTAGCCAGGCCTATACAGTTTAAGTTAAACCAAAGCATGAATAGGTTCCGTAACAAGTTTGGCCAATTTAGATATTCAGGAAATTTTTGGTTGTGCAACTGGCATTGAATTTTAGAGCTGGAAAATGGCTTTATCTAACTGCCTAATTTTGTAGAAGAAACTGAGACATAGGTAAGTAAAATGATTTACTCATGCTGTTAACAGTTAGTACGAAACTGGGCCCTGAAGTCTGGGCTTCCCTGATTGTTAGGGAAGGCCTCTCTCCTCTACATACTCTTTCACTTGCATAACAATCTTTGCCAAACCAGGAGCTGAAGTTACAGAAGGAAGAAATGATAGGGTTTGGTGGTACATTGCATATGAGGCAGGAAAGATGTGGAGGCTGAAAGGCAGAGATTTGAGAGTGGAGTAGCTGGCAGGATTCACTTTGATGATACTAAATGACTAGTGATACTATATGCAGAGGTTTAATCTTGCCTCATTTTACTGTTGAGATTGAAGGCTGGACATGCCCAGAATCACACAGGTTGTTAGTGGGAGAACTGGAACAGGAACTTGTCCTCTGACTCTTCTACCCATTTATTTCTGTGTAATACTCCACCGAGACTGCGAGAGTAGGCTGATGGTGGAATATCCAGGTGAATGTATGCCGTAGGCAGTTGCACACTTGGACCCAAGTGCAGGTTAGAAGTTAATGCAGTTGCATCACCAAAATAGAGGGTGCAGTGAAATTAATTAATTAATGGGCTTCCCTTGTGGCTCACCTGGTAAAGAATCCACCTGCAATGCAGGAGACCTGGGTTCGATCCCTGGGTTGGGAAGATCCCCTGAAGAAGGGAAAGACTAACCACTCCAGTATTCTGGCCTGGAGAATTCCATGGACTGTGTAGTCCATGGGGTTGCAAAGAGTCAGACACGACTGAGCGAGTTTCAGTGAAATTAATGAGCAGAGAGCTCAATCAGGGAGAGGATGAGATCTGTACAAGGCTAAAGCAGGGCACTGGTGGGCATCACAGGCTGAAAAGAGGTTGATAAAGAGGCTGGAAGGGAAGGAGGAGTGGGCATTGTTGTAGAGTCCAAAGGTTTTAAGAAGTGTTAGAAGTCGTGGGCCATTGTGTTTTATCACAGGTGTAGGGTTGAATGAGAATCAAGAAAGGCCTATTGCATTTGGCAGGTGAGGTCACTGATGAACTAGATAATGGTTTCAACAGACTGAGAGGAAAGTCAGATGGCAAGGTGATGAGAAGGGAATGGGTAGATGAGTGCATGAAGACAGACTTGAAGGAGGCTGACAGTGACAGAAAGGAGACTGGGAGGAGGAAGGGAAGAAACTGACTTTACCGCAGTTCTTTACGTGTACTGTTAGGTTCAGTGTTCATGATACTAGAAGCTATTATTCTATGGTATTTACGGGGTCTGAACGTGACAGTTTCCTTACTCCCCAGGAGCTCATTACAATATACAGTTGTAATGAGTGGAATAATCAGTGAAGGTCGCTCAGTGGTGTCCGACCCTTTGCCACCCCATGGGCTATATATAGTCCATGGAATTCTCCAGGCCAGAATACTGGAATGGGCAGCCTTTCCCTTCTCCAGGGGGATCTTCCTGACCCAGGGATCGAACCCGGGTCTCCCAAATTGCAGGTAGATTCTTTACCAGCTGAGCTACAAGGGAAGCCCCAAGTAGAATAATAGTATGTGCTAGTATTCTTTTTTTAATTAATTTATTTTAAATTGAAGGATAATAGGTTTGCAATAGTGTGTTGGTTTCTGCCATACATCAGCAGGAATCAGCCATAGGTATACATATGTGCCCTCCCTCTTCAACCTACTCCACCACCTCCCAATAGTATTTACTGGTAGGGGAAATAGGAAAACAGGTTCATTTGATTGAGTCCATAATATGTGTCATGGGCTTCACAGGTGGCTCAGTGTTAAAGAATTGACCTGCTAATGCAGGAGCCACAGGAGACCTGGTTTTGATCCCTGGGTTGGGAAGATCCCCTGGAGAAGGAAATGGCAACCCACTCCAGTATTCTTACCTGGGAAATCCCATGGACAGAGAGAGGAGCCTGGCAGGCTACTGTTCGTGGGGTTGCAAAGAGTCGAATGTGACTGAGCACGCTCGGAGTTTGTGTCAGACACTGTTGCTTTGAGATGGTATTAGTTTTATAAATAAATGGAACTACAAATGGTTGGATGTTTACCCACAGTCACATTGTGACTAAGAGGTGGGGTTTACTTGTTTATTATGCAAATGTTTCCTGGATGTCTCGTCTCTGTGGGCACTGTTCTGGTTCTTGGGGGACAGAGCATTGAACAAAAGAGACAAAATTCTCTGTCCTCATAGATCTTACATTCTGGAGGTGAGAGAGTAAGGATTCAAGCCCTGTGGACTGAGGACTGGGTGGGTCAGGCCTGAGGGAGGGTGCAGGTGAGTGATAAAGGATGAGCAAGTGTTTGCTGGAGTCAAGCGGAAGGCACATTTCAGGCCGTGGAAACAAATAGATGAATAGGCTGTATGTTTGAAATTTTGAAATTAGAATAGCACTTGGATCCTAACTTTCTCCTAGGAGCAGTATAAATTTACCTGGGAAGATGAGGAGAATAAAGAATTAGAGAAACTAAGGCAACAGGGTGGAGAAGACAATGGCACCCCACTCCAGTACTCTTGCCTGGAGAATCCCATGGATGGAGGAACCTGGTAGGCTGTAGTCCATGGGGTCGCTAAGAGTCGGACACGACTGAGCGACTTCACTTTGACTTTTCACTTTCATGCATTGGAGAAGGAAATGGCAACCCACTCTAGTGTTCTTCCTGGAGAATCCCAGGGATGGGGGAACCTG
>NW_011494661.1:109208-111681 GCF_000754665.1 Bison bison bison | reverse complement strand
TGAATGGTGAAAGGCTTTGACTTACAGAATTAAGATTTTAGCTTTGAGCCATCAATCCATAAAATGTTTTTGATAGTTTTGATACGTAGTTGCTGTCATGGTATGTTTATGTACTATAATGAAGGTGTTCAGCCCTAGGGAATGAGGTGACAATTGAAAGCAACGCTCTGGAGATGTTGACTTGAATGATCAACCTAATAGGGAGGAAATATTGGAAGCTGGCCTGGCTAAAGGAGAGGGCCCTGAGGTTTTGATTAAGGGCTTTAAGGGGTTGGGGGGATCTGAGATGCAAAGATAAATGCGCAAAGGACATTTACATGATACCTAAAAATAAGATTTTTGCTTGTATGATCAATAATATAGTTTTATTGTCTTAGGAAGTGAGAGATAAAGATAGTATGGTGAAAAGTGAGCACCTCTGTTTGAATTATTGATGTGTGTAGTTCAAAATGATTTTTCCTTTATGTGGACCCAAACCGAGATCTTTTAAAGTCCTTTGTGCCTACTATACTGTTAGAAATGCAGGATCTCCCCAGCTCCCTCAACTAAATATAGCCCGGTTCTCTTCCTTTTCACTTTACTATAGGCAGAAAGAGGAAGAGATGAGGAAAGTTTTTATCTTTTTTTTTTTTAAACTGTCCTTAGTGGTCTTCATCTTTTCTTGAAGTGCAAGTCATTGCGTACAACTGTGTATATTTGTGTCACGGAATTTTTCTATCTTGTTTGTAGTCCAAGTTATCTTCCATGCCTGTTGCCCTGACAGTACCACCTGCATCCTTAGGGTGGTGGCTTTCGACTATATTACACATATTCATTCTTATTAACAGTTGTTTGTTGTGTGCCTGCTTTCTGTTGGAAATTGCTCAGTGAACTAATAGATGAAGTGGAAAGAACCAGTGCCAGGAAGTTAATTGTGGAGTCCGGAGGACTACTGTATTGGTTACTTGGTTTGGCTGTCTCTCATAGACCCTCTGGAGAAGGAAATGGCAACCCACTCCAGTGTTCTTGTCTGGAGAATCCCAGGGACGGCAGAGCTGGGTGGGCTGCCGTCTCTGGGGTCGCACAGAGTCGGACACGACTGAAGCGACTTAGCAGCAGCAGCACAGACCCTCCAAGTAAGTGATTTAAACAAGGTAGACATTTTCCTTTTCTGTGAAACTGAGCCAGCAGTGGCAGTTTTGCGACACTTAAGTCCTCAGCCCTACCTGTCTCGTTGCTCTAATATTCCTGAGGTGTTACCCTCACACGCCTGGTCCAGGGTGACTTGCTCCTACTTTTGCATCTAACCAGCAAGAAGGGGGAAGATGCATGATCTGAAAGTTGCTGTGTCATTTCCAGTCAGAACTTGGGCACTAGTGATACCCTGCATACAGGGTTGGTTTGGAAATGTGTTTCTTCTGAGTATTTATATGCCTAGCTAAAAATATTACCATAGCAGCAGGAGAAAAATGGATGTTGGGGGAGCAACCAGCCATCTCAGGGACTTTGGTACTGCTTTGAGTATTGCACAGCACTTAACCCCGTGCCTATCCATAAGGTGTGAATAAATTGTTCTCATTTGTTCTTTTATATGAAAGATTGAAGGTCTTCACGCCCCAGATTCACCTGCTGTTATGTCAGTAAGAACTCCAAAAGATTATTCACAAAAATGTTTCCTTTTTGTAATGGGAAATAATGGGAAAGAAAAGTGTTAGTATCTGTGTATTATAGTGCCAGCATGACATTTAATCTATAGTTATAGGTTGTTTTCCAGTAGTTTGCAAAAAAAGTAAAAAATGGCAAGCCTTTTGTTGCTATCTGATACTGTAAGTTTAAAAAATGAGCAGCAGTGCATACTTAAAGGGTAGAGTCTGGCAGTCAGGCTGTTGTGTCTGCTTTGCCTGCTATCATCATTCAGCCTTCAGTGCTTCTCAGACGAAAGGGTTTCTGGGACCATATGTATGATTTTGGCCATACCTACCTACCTCTACTATGCTCAACTTAATATTTGTTCTTCAGTTTGCTTTAAATTCATTAGTTTTTTTTTTTTTAACTTAGCCTCCTTCTAAGCAATAATCCACTAAAACATGGTTTTGTTTCCTAATTCAGTTCAGTTCAGTCGCTTAGTCGTGTCCGACTCTGTGACCCCATGAATCACAGCACGCCAGGCCTCCCTGTCCATCACCAACTCCCGGAGTTCACTCAAACTCATGTCCATCGAGTCAGTGATGCCATCCAGCCATCTCATCCTCTGTCATCCCCTTCTCTTCCTGCCCCCAACCCCTCCCAACATCAGGGTCTTTCCCAATGAGTCAATTCTTCGCATGAGGTGGCCAAAGTATTGGAATTTGCTTTAGCATCGGTCCTTCCAATGAACACCCAGGACTGATCTCCTTTAGAATGGACTGGTTGGATCTCCTTGCAGTCCAAGGGACTCTCAAGAGTCTTCTCCAACACCACAGTTCAAAAGCATTAGTTCTTCGGCACTCAGCTT
>NW_011494661.1:85991-109010 GCF_000754665.1 Bison bison bison | reverse complement strand
TGCAGTGATTTTGGAGCCCCCCAAAATAAAGTCTGACACTGTTTCCACTGTTTCCCCATCTATTTCCCATGAAGTGATGGGACCAGATGCCATGATCTTCGTTTTCTGAATGTTGAGCTTTAAGCCAACTTTTTCACTCTCCTCTTTACTTTCATCCAGAGGCTTTTTAGTTCCTCTTCACTTTCTGCCATAAGGGTGGTGTCATCTGCATATCTGAGGTTATTGATATTTCTCCCAGCAGTCTTGATTCCAGCTTGTGTTTCTTCCAGTCCAGCGTTTCTCATGATGTACTCTGCATATAAGTTAGATAAGCAGGGTGACAATATGCAGCCTTGACGTATTCTTTTTCCTATTTGGAACCAGTCTGTTGTTCCATGTCCAGTTCTAACTGTTGCTTCCTGACCTGCATACAGGTTTCTCAAGAAGCAGGTCAGGTGGTTGGTATTCCCATCTCTTTCAGAATTTTCCATAGTTTATTGTGATCCACACAGTCAAAGGCTTTGGCATAGTTAATAAAGCAGAAATAGATGTGTTTCTGGAACTCTCTTGGTTTTTTGATGATCCAGCAGATGTTGGCAATTTGATCTCTGGTTCCTCTGCCTTTTCTAAAACCAGCTTGAACATCTGGAAGTTCACGGTTCATGTATTGCTGAAGCCTGGCTTGGAGAATTTTGAGCATTACTTTACTTGCGTGTGAGATGAGTGCAATTGTGCAGTAGTTTGAGCATTCTTTGGCATTGCCTTACTCATTCATAATTTCCTAATATTCATTAAATACCCAATTATTAGAATCTGCTTGCTAATGCAGGAAACATGGGTTTGATCCCTGGGTTGGGAAGGTCTCCTAGACAAGGAAATGGCAATCCACTCCAGGAGAATTCCATCTAATCCATGGGGTCACAGAGAATGGGATGTGACTTAGCAACTAAACAACAGCAACAGGTGTCCTTTTAACTGCTTGAGAACCTCTCCTTTAGTACAGGAAGTGGTGCTTTGCTTCGTTTCATAGATTCCACTGCTGCTTTGTTTTTTTTTTTTTTTGTAAACTTTCCGTAAATCCACATAGCTAAGTGGCTCTGAATTTCAAAGAATATCTTTGTGCTTTTAACTCTAGAAGAGAAACTACGAGTTAGTGTTAATTTTGAGCTAAAGAATTGCTTGCCTCTAAAACCTTGACTAGGTTTTTAAGAGTGATCTGCAAAGCATAGTGACCTACAGATCTTTTCAAGTTTTCTCCAGGACTTGGGACCTGTTACTTAACTTTCGTAGGCCTTAGTTTCTTTATTTTTAAAATGGAGCCGTATTATTTACTTCGTAGAGTTCTAAGGATTAAGTAAAATGATGTATGTGAAAGGCTTGGCCGTGGCAGGTACCCTTTCTACTCTTGGTGGACTTTTGGTTTATTTTCAGTTTGGGACCATTTTGAATGAAGCTCATGTGAACATTCTTGCGTATATGTTTTTTGATGGATCTACACATTTATTTCTCGTAGGTATATACCTAGGAGTGGAGTTGGCTGGGTCATAGTTACGTTTAGTTTTAGTAGATCCTGCCCAGCAGTTTTTCAGAGTGGTTCCATCCCCATCAGAGTGTCTGAGAATTACACTTGCACCATTCTGACGGGCAAGCAGTGGTATCTCCGTGCGGTTTGGATTTACATTTCTTTGTTAAGTAATGGTATAGAAACTTTTCATACGATTATTGACCATTTGGATATCCTTTTTAAATGAAATGCCTGTTCATAATCTTTTGCTTATTACTCTTGTTAAAGATGGAATAGTTGTCTTTTTCTTTGGGATTTCTATAATGATTCTGGATATGAGTCCTTTGGAGTTAGGTGTTACAATATTTTCTTTTAGCCTGTAACTTGCATTTTTACTCCCTTAATGATGTCTTTTAATGAACAAAATTCTTAATGTTAATGAAGTCTAATTAATTTGTCTTTTTTCTTTTCTTTTATGGTTGGGTGCTTTTGTGCTCTGTTTAAAAAGTTTTTACTCTTCCATGCTAAAGATACATATATTTGAAACTTTTTTTTTTAATCTCTATAACAACATAGGTGATGCTATGGAGAGTGGAAAGCCTGGTCCAGTGCAGGTTGTTTTGGTTCAGAAAGACCAACATTCCTTTGAGCTAGAAGAGAAAGCCTTGGCCAGCATCCTCTTACAGGACCACATCCGAGAGCTCGATGTGGTGGTGGTGTCGGTGGCTGGTGCCTTCCGAAAGGGCAAGTCCTTCTTTCTGGACTTCATGCTACGCTACTTATATTTCCAGGTGAGGTAGAGTTATTTTATTTCAAATTAGAAAGTGGAGACTTTTGTGTCCAGAAGAGCAAACTCACCTCATGAGTTAATCCTTGATGTGCAAAGTTACTTGAATAAGTTTTAATGGAAATTTCTTATTTCTCCTATAGAAGGAAGGTGGCCATTCAAACTGGTTAGGTGACCCAGAAGAACCGTTGACAGGGTTTTCATGGCGAGGGGGCTCTGACCCAGAAACCACCGGAATTCAGATCTGGAGTGAGGTTTTCACTGTGGAGAAGCCAGGTGGAAAGAAGGTAAGGAAGAAAAAGACTTACAAGCTACCAAATACAGTGAAATAAAAACTTTAATGTAATTTTCAGATAATCCAGTTAAAATGATTTTTATCAAAATGATATGAGTTCAAGATTTAAAAATAATGCACGAATGCAGTTTAAAAGGTCAGTGGTAGCAGAAGGCTTCTGAGATGACCTAGCCCTCCGTCTGCTCATTTTCACTCCCAGACGCGAATGCTCTCAACTGTTCAGAAGTTCCTTTACGCTCCTACTTCTGTCAGCGTTCACTCCACCCACCCCTCCGGCTGTCAGCGGCTCCTCTCACGAGCCTCATAATTTTCAGTTGTAGAGCAGCTCCCAGATTTCTTTGTAAGGGTCAGCTGGGGCAAGGTATATGTCTGCTCCAGTGGAAAGAGAGAATCTGGGGTTACGACTGTTTCTTAAATAGACTTTAACCCTTCCTTCTGTTTTTAGTCTCACCCTAAAGCATCTTTCCATGGTTGTTTGTGCCTCTCATTTTTTGTCTTTCCAAGGCTTGAGATTTCCTATCTCCCCTTCACGTTGTTCAGTTTCAGCCTTTTCCTTGATGTTAAGTTATTAAATATTTTGAGAGATGCAGAATTGATGCATGACTCTTGATCACTGTTTCCACAGCTTCTGTTTTATGAATTTCCTTATTATTTCTTTAAATATTTTGTTTCTGTTTTAGTAAAGTTTCAGAAGAAAGGTATATTAGAAAACCCTCTAATTTTTTTTTAAATGCTTAGATATGCATACAAAAAAATGTGTAGCAAAATAGGGAGATTTTTGCACTTTTTTTTTTTCAAGGAAGAGAATGTAGAGAATTCCCTGGCAGTCCAGTGACTGGGGTTCTGATCACTGCCAAGTGTACATGTTTGATTCCTGGTCAGAGTACTAAGATCCCGTAAGCTGTGGGGGCGAGGAGGTGGGTAGGAAGAGACTGGAGGAGAATGAGGATTTTTTGAAATATAAGGTTAGAAACTTTAGCTTGGAAGGATCTTTAGATATTATTTTATCCATTCTTTAATTTTTTAAACAGCTTTATTAAGATACAATTGATATTCCATTTCTCCCCTCCCAAGTTTTGTGCTTTTGTCATATATTTTACTATAACAACATTGTTTTTATTTTTATTTATGTTTAAATATTCAGTTATCTTTTAAAGATATTTAAATAATAAGAAAAAAGCCATGTACTTACACATGCAGTTACCATTAACTGTACTTTACTTTGAAGTCCAGATTTCTGTGTCCAGATTTCTATCTATTTTTTGTGTTCATTTTTTCCTCCTGCTTGAAGGACTTCCTTAAATAGTTCTTGTAGTGCTACTCTTCTGTTGCGGAATTCTTTGAGCTTTTGTTCTGTGTCTGAAAAGTATTTCACCTTTGTTTTGAAAATAGTTATGCTGGGTATAGAATTCTACGATGGGAGTTTTATCTTTCAGGGCTTCAGAGATGTCAGTCCCCTGCCTTTTTGCTGACATTGTTTCTGCTGAGAAATCTATTGTTATACTTATTTTTGTTTGTCTCTGTGTTTAATGTGTCTTTTTTTGTCTGGTTGCTTTAAAATTTTTTTTCTTTATCATTTTTTTTTTTTTTTTTTAGGAATTTGATTATGACATGTCTTTGTGTATTTATGTTTCTTGTGTTTGAATTTTTTTGAGCTTTTTGAATCTGCAGGCTTATAATTTTTATAAAATTCAAACATTTGGGGGGCCATTGCTTCTCCAAATATTGTTTTGTCCCTATTACATGCATGCCAGGCTGCTTGAAGCTGTCCCATAGCTCACTGGTGCTCCATTCACTTAAAAAATTTTATTTCTCTGTTTCCTTTCAGATAGTTTCTGTTGCTAAGTCTTCTAGTTCACGAGTCTTTTAAATCTGTTGTTAATCCCATCTGGTGTATTTTTTTCTTTAAACATTTTTTCTTTATTATTTATTTTCACTGTCAGTTCAGTTCAGTTCAGTTGCTCAGTCGTGTCCGACTCTTTGCGACCCCATGAATCGCAACATGCCAGGCCTCCCTGTCCATCACCAACTCCCAGAGTTCACTCAGACTCACGTCCATCGAGTCAGTAATGCCATCCAGCCATCTCATCCTCTGTCATCCCCTTCTCCTCCTGCCCCCAATTCCCTCCAGCATCAGAGTCTTTTCCAATGAGTCAGCTCTTCGCATGAGGTGGCCAAAGTACTGGAGTTTCACCTTTAGCATCATTCCTTCCAAAGAAATCCCAGGGCTGATCTCCTTCAGAATGGACTGGTTGGATCTCCTTGCAGTCCAAGGGTTTCTCAAGAGTCTTCTCCAACACCCAGTTCAAAAGCATCAATTCTTTGGCGCTCAGCCTTCTTCACAGTCCAGCTCTCACATCCATACATGACCACTGGAAAAACCATAGCCTTGACTAGACTGACCTTTGTTGGCAAAGTAATGTCTCTGCTTTTGAATATGCTATCTAGGTTGGTCATAACTTTTCTTCCAAGGAATAAGCATCTTTTAATTTCATGGCTGCAGTCACCATCTGCAGTGATTTTGGAGCCCCCAAAAATAAAGTCTGACACTGTTTCCACAGTTTCCCCATCTGTTTCCCATGAAGTGATGGGACCAGATGCCATGATCTTAGTTTTCTGAATGTTGAGTTTTAAGCCAACTTTTTCACTCTCCTCTTTGACCTTCATCCAGAGGCTTTTTAGTTCCTCTTCACTTTCTGCCATAAGGGTGGTGTCATCTGCATATCTGAGGTTATTGATATTTCTCCCGGCAATCTTGATTCCAGCTTGTGTTTCTTCCAGCCCAGCGTTTCTCATGATGTACTCTGCATATAAGTTAAATAAAGCAGGGTGACAACATACAGCCTTGACGTACTCCTTTTCCTATATGGAACCTGTACTGAGTCTTAATTGTGGCTCACAGGATCTTTGTCATGGCAAGGGGGCTTCTTAGTTGCGGCATACATGTGGTGTCTAGTTCTCTGACCACGGATTGAACCCAGGCCCCCTGCATTGGGAGTATGGAGTCTTACCCACTGGACCATCAGAGATGTCCCTCATCTAGTGTATTTTTCATTTCAGACATTGAGATTTTCATCTTCAGTTTATTTTAGGTCTTTTTTTAAAAATGTTTTTTATGGCACTTAACTTTTTGAATGTGTGAAGTACAGGTATACAGAATACTGTTTTAGAGTCATTTTCTGTTAGTTTTATGTCTGTGACAGTGATTTTTTCTCATTTGGGTGGTATCTTTGCGTGCTCATTTGAGTCATATCTTTGCATGCCTGCAAACTTTTGGTTGGATGCCAGAATTTTAACTAGTGTGAATTTTAACTAGTTGAATGCTGGATAGTTTTGAATTCCCATAAAATACTTAGCTTGTTATGTAGGATGCATTTAAGAAATTTGGAAGCTGATGGATTCTTTTTGGTCTTGCTTTTGAATTTTAGGGTTTGTTAAATGAGACAGCTGTATTTAATCTAGAGCTATTTGTTCTTTACTACTAAGGCAAGACTTTAGAATTACAGGGCTTTTGTAGTCTGACTGGAGGGAAGAGGTGCTATTCTTGCCCCACTGTGAGCAGTGGGTAATCTTCCCTCTAAGCCTTTTGAATGGCTCTTTCTCCAGCATCAGGTAATTTCCTTATTCACATGAGCTTGTCGAGACTCAGCTGAACACTTGATGGGGACTCTGCGATCCATGGTGTTCTTTGCCTCTGTAGCCCTCTCCTCTCAGGCGCTCTGCCTAAGAGTCCCTTTGCCTTGGTCTCCCTGACTCTCAGCTGTATTTTCTCAACTCTGGGACTCTGTTGGCTCTGCCTGGGTTCCCCCTCCTTAGCCAGTTAGCTGTGTCACCTGCAGGGCTGACCTCATCTGTTTCCTTTCTCTCAAGGATCATTATCCTTTGTTACCTGATGCCCAGTGTTTTGCCTCTGTTTCATAAAGTGTTAGTTGCTCAGTCATGTCTGACTCATTGTGACCCCCTGGACTGTAGCCCACCAGGCTCCTCTGTCCATGTGATTCTCCAGACCACAGTACCAGAGTAGGTTGCCATTTCCTTCTCCAGGGGATCTTTCCAACCCAGAGATTGAACCCCGAGTCTCCTGAATTCAGACAGATTCTTTTTTTTTTTTTTTTCAAATTCTGCACAATTTTGCTTATATGTGGAATCTAAAAATTGAAACAAGTGAACAAATGTAACAAAATGAAAATGAGTTCTAGATCTGGAGAGCAAGCAGATGGTTGCTAGAGGGGATTGAAGTTGGAGGAGGAAAAAAATAGGTGAGGGAGATTAAGGTACAAACTTCCAGATACAAAATAAATGAGTAATGGGCATGACATATACATTATAGAGAAGATAGTCAATATAATCTTTGTATGGTGACAGATGAAAACTGGACTTAGCATGGCGATTTTTTTGAACATACAGAAAAAATCGAATCACTATGTACCACAAACTAAGACAATGGCATAGGTCAGTTATACTTTAAAAACAAACTAACCAATAAACAAACTCATAGAAAAAGAGAGTTTTGTGGCTACCAGAGGCTAGTGATGAAAGATGGGGAGAATTAGATGTATTCAGTCAAAAGGTACAAACGTCTGTTTATAAGATAAATAAGCACAAGGGATGTAATTAATGTACAACATAATATAATTAACATACTGTATGTTATATATGAAAGCTGTTAAGAGAGTAAATCCTAAGAGTTCTCACCACAAGGAAAAAAATTTCTTTAATTTAGTATCTATGTGAAGTTGATTGATATTCCCTAAACTTATTGTAATAAACATTTCATGATGTAAGTCAAATCATTATGGTATAAACCTTAAGCTTATGTAGTGCTATCTGTCAATTATATCTCAAGAAAACTGGAAGAAAAAAGGTATGAAAAGGAATATTGATACACACACAAAAAGAGAACCTGATGAGTAGGAAATAGTTGTTTATATTAAAGTAACAGAGTTAAGCAACAGAGGAAGTAAAAGGGTTTTATAATTATTCAAAAAATTATAAAGGGAGGAAAAGACAGGTGTCAACAATGCTTTCTTGAATTTAGAGCATGAAGAAATAATTTCTAAATTTGATAAATCAAGAAACAGCAATACAAGTATATTTTAAATAGGAAAATAACCACCAAGAGAGTACAAACGAAACTGGTTAAAAATAGATGGCTCTGAGAAATGTAAATCAGAACTACACTTGGTACCACCTCACACTGGTCAGAATGGCCATCATTAAAAATTCTGGAAATAACGAATGCTGGAGAGGGTGGAGAGAAAAGGGAAGACACCCACACTGTTGTGGGAATATAAACTGGTACAGCCCCTATACAGAACATTATAAACAGTTCTCAAAAAACTAAAAAGAGAGTTGTCCACCAATCCCACTCCTGCTGCTGCTGCTGCTAAGTCACTTCAGTCATTTCCAACTCTGTGTGACCCCATAGATGGCAGCCCACCAGGCTCCCCCGTCCCTCGGATTCTCCAGGCAAGAACACTGGAGTGGGTTGTTATTGCCTTCTCCTCAGGCAGATTCCTTATTGTCTGAGCCACCAGGGACAGTAGTCATCAGATGAATATGTCGTATTTTATTTACCTATTTCCCTATTGGTGGGCATTTAGATTGTTTCTTTTTTTTTCATTTTGTAATCCCTGCTATAGTGAACAACCCGAAAAATGTTTTTGCGAGTAGTGTGCAAGCATGTCTCCAGGCCACAGTTTTTTGAACTGTGTCCATGACCCAATAAAGTGTAGAGAAATCAATTTATTGCTTACGACCAGTTTCGTTTTTTCAGATTAATTATTCATTTTATTTTTTTAAATTAATTAATTTTAATTGGAGGCTAATTGCTTTACAATATTGTGGTGGTTTTGCCATACATTGATATAAATCAGCCATGGGTGTACAGTTCAGTTCAGTCGGTCAGTCGTGTCCAACTCTTACAACCCCATGGACAGCAGCACACCAGGCCTCCCTGTCCATCACCAACTCCCGGAATTTACTCAAACTCATGTCCATTGAGTCGGTGATGCCATCCAGCCATCTTACCCTCTGTCGTCCCCTTCTCCTGCCTTCCCAGCATCTTTCCCAGTCTTTCCCAGCATCAGGATCTTTTCAGGTGAGTCAGTTCTTTGCATCAGGTGGCCAAAGTTTTAGAGTTTCAGCTTTAACATCAGTCCTTCCAATGAATATTCAGGGCTGATCTCCTTTAGGATGGACTGGTTAGATCTTCTTGCAGTCCAAGGGACTCTCAAGAGTCTTCTCCAACACCACAGTTCAAAAGCATCAATTCTTTGGCACTCAGCTTTCTTTATAGTCCAACTCTCACATCTATACATGACTACTGGAAAAACCATAGCCTTGATGAGACAGACCTTTGTTGGCAAAGTAATGTCTCTGCTTTTTAACATGCTGTCTACGTTGGTCATAACTTTTCTTCCAAGGAGCAAGCGTCTTTTAATTTCATGGCTGCAGTCACCATCTGCAGTGATTTTGGAGCCCCCCAAAATAAAGTCTGTCACTGTTTCACTGTTTCCCCATCTATTTCCCATGAAGTGATGAGACCAGATGCCATGATCTTCGTTTTCTGAATGTTGAGCTTTAAGCCAACTTTTTCACTCTCCTCTTTCACTTTTATCAAGACACTCTTTAGTTCTTCTTCGCTTTCTGCCATAAGGGTGGTGTCATCTGCATATCTGAGGTTATTGATATTTCTCCCAGCAATCTTGATTCCAGCTTGTGTTTCTTCCAGTCCAGCGTTTCTCATGATGTACTCTGCATATAAGTTAAATAAGCAGGGTGACAATATGCAGCCTTGACGTATTCCTTTTCCTATTTGGAACCAGTCTGTTGTTCCATGTCCAGTTCTAACTGTTGCTTCCTGACCTGCATACAGATTTCTCAAGAGGCAGGTCAGATGGTCTGGTGTTCACATCGCTAAGAATTTTCCACAGTTTGTTGTGATCCACACAGTCAAAGGCTTTGGCATAGTCAGTAAAGCAGAAATAGATGTTTTTCTGGAACTCTCTTACTTTTTCCATGATCCAGCTGATGTTGGCAATTTCATCCCTGGTTCCTCTGCCTTTTCTAAAACCAGCTTGAACATCTGGAAGTCACAGTTCACATACTGTTGAAACCTGGCTTGGAGAATTTTGAACACGGGTATTCATGTACACGGGTGTACATGTGTCCCCCATCCCGGGCCCCCCTCCCACCTCTCTCTTCCCCATCCCATCCCTCTGGGTTGTCCCAGTGCACCAGCTTTGAGTGCCCTGTCTAATGCATTGAACTTTGACTGTTATGACCAGTTTTTTAAAAATAAGAACTAGGAAGTATTAGAGTATATATAGTGCAGATAAAAATTAAATTTCAGCTTAATGCATGTGCATATTTGATTGTAATATAAAATATATTTCTTACCGTGGGTTCTAGTGAAAAACATTGGAAAGTCTCTTAAAAGTAAAATTACTGGGTCTGAGAATACCCATTTCCTCTATTTCTCACTGTTGCCAAACTGTTCTTGAAGGTCGTTAGAGCATTTTATTGTTCCACTACATGATATATGAATACCATTTCCCTCCAAATATCCAGTACTTTAAGTGTACATAGGACTCCCACTCCTCAAAGAGCTTCTCTTTAGTATTTCTTCTTTTTCCCTCTAGTTAGCCTCATTTTTCTTATTAGCAGATGTTATGATTTTCTTTTTCATTGAGAGATAATTTGCCTACAATAAAATTCATCCTTTCAAAGTGTGTAATTCAGGTATTTTTAGTACACTTATAAGACTGTGCAAGTATTACCATGTAATGCTAGAACATTTTTATCACCCCCCAAAAGAAACTCAGTCACGTCCCATTTCCCTCTTCTTCCAGCCCCTGGCCACACCCGATCTCCTTTCCTTTTCCATGTTTGCTGTTTCATACAAATGGAATCATATAAAATATGGGTATTTTGTATGACCTCTTCCAGCCAGCCCAGTGCCCTCAAGGCCCTACCATGATGTAACATATGTATTGAGACTTGACTCATTTCCATGGTAAAATAATCCAGTGTATGGATATGTACTCCTTTTTGTTTATCCATTCGTCAGTCAAACAACATTTAGCCTGTTTCTGTACCTTGGTTATTGTGAATAATGCTGCAGTGAATGTGGGAGTGCAGATATCTTTTCAATTATCGGAAGTTATGCAAGGATGGTAGGTACTGCATCTTTTTTTTTTTTTTTTTAACATTTTTACATAAATCTCACTTTTAAGGTAGGACTGTGTCATTAAGTTCTTTTTGGAAAGAATGAGGCTTCATGAGACCTAGTTACACAGAGTGAACGATGGCTTTGATTCTGTTGCTTTCATTTGGCATCTGTGGTGTGGTTTCTTTCGTACAGATTGAAATAAATGTTGGTTTTTCTTTTGTCAAATGACCAGAAAATCCTATAACTTAAAGAGAAGTATTCAGCTTTGCAGGGGAATGCCAACAAGGCCATATATTTTATTTTTATTGAATAATGCCTGAGTTTAAACTAAGTCAATATTTTAAATTTGTTTTTCAACAACAAAAACATCCACAGGACTGGCTTGAAAAGTGAGCTAATTGGCTTCAACATTTGGCTGTCTTAATTATTAGGGTAATTTTCCTCTCTTTTCATATTGCTCTGTAAACACCTCTGTTCTGTACTGTCTGTCAGAGCAGATAATCTTTTCCGGCAAAGTTCTTTGATCAGAAAAAACCAAGGCATCTAAATACTTACCTTTATTGAAAAAAATCTGCATGTAAGTGGACCCATGTGGTTCACACCCATGTTGTTCAAGGGTTAGCTGTAATTGTGCTTTTCTGATAGAACCTGCGAGCATGTGCTTCCCCCTTCTCACTTGAACCTATTCTGTGTGTGTGTGTGTGTTTTATAGGTTGCAGTTGTTCTGATGGACACCCAGGGGGCATTTGACAGCCAGTCCACAGTGAAAGACTGTGCAACCATCTTCGCTCTGAGCACCATGACTAGCTCTGTGCAGGTAAAACCACTTGACTAGGAAAACATTTTGTAGAAGAAATAGGATAAAGAGGACACATCAAGTTTCAGCTATTGTTCTGTTATCAGAATTCCTATGGTGATAAGTATAAGTAATGTTTTTTTTATACTACGGGTATCAGTGAAGCTCTTACAAGCTCAAGAAGCAGCCTAAATTACTAATATTTTCCCACTTTGGTCATAATATAGTATATTCCAGGAAAAGTCTGAAAAATGGAAATTGAAGTTAAATCAATTGCATTATATGGGAAAATTTCTTACTTTTTTGGTATAAAAAAGTAAGAAAACTGTATTTTAAACTATAAAGGAAGAATTATGCTATTTCAACCTTATATGCATAGTTCTCCAAAAAGACAGATAATATTACTGTTTAAACAGACCTCGTATTTTTATATGCAGACCTTTAACTGTACAAGCTTCTGGTCACTGCTTTAGACTTACTTGGTATTTAAGCCACCTGGGTGGCTTAAAACGTAGAAATCCACCTGCCAGATTTATGAAGTAGAGTAGAGTAGTATCAATCTGAATTTTTGTTTTCTAGATTTATAATTTGTCCCAGAACATTCAAGAAGATGATCTTCAACAGCTGCAGGTATGTATTCCTCATAAAAATGTTAATAATGTAATTTAAAAGTTTTAAGGCCAAGGTGCATTTTACAACTGAGTAGTTTCAGCAAAAGATTGAAATGTGGAGGAAGGTGTGGGCTCATGGTAGTCCTTCACTCTGTGCATCTATGATTGGAGTGGTCAGGGATGCTCTTATTGAGTTAAGCAGGGGACCGAAAAAAGTGAGAGGGTAAATCCTGCAGATATTTTGGGGGGAAAGTGATGCAGGGAAGGAAACAGCGGGAAAACAGACCTTGATGTGGAGTGTCCTTGGTGGGTCCAGGCACAGCATGGAGGCCAGTGGGTGAGGCTGGAGGATGAGTAGGAGAATGGTGAGTGATGACGTGAGAGAGGCGGGCGCTCAGCTTCCAGTGATGCCCTGCTTTGTAAGGACTTGGGCTTTTCCTCTGCATGAGATGGGAGCCAGGTTTTGATCAGAGGATATTGCTTGACATGTGATAAAAGGATCATGGTGACTGTTGTGTTTAGAGTATATTTTTAGAGGTGCAACGATGCATTCAGTGAGACTGCTTATGAACCTACTGCAGTAATTCAAGTGAGGCTAAATAAACTAGTATTCATAAAAGGCATAGCGTCATTGCCTGGAAAACAGTATGTGCTTAATATGTGCTATCTGTTACCTATTAAACCTGTTACTGTTATTAGTCATTGTCCTCTCTCCATAGCAGCAGTTCTTACACATGTTTCCTGTAAAATCCTCTTCATTGGGTATCCCAGAGTTGGATGCAGTCTGGCATGCTTCTCAAATTCTACTCTTCCCACTGACATCCAGGAAATATATCAGAATGTGAGAGTCTTGGGGGTGTCATTTATTATAGAGATTACCTTGAATTAGTTTTAATTTATATTCCTTAAAAAAAATAATTCCAAAATTTTGGCTCTTGATGTTACTATTACCAGTTACTTGTACTTCATAATTGGTGGTTCTACACTGGTTCTACACCAGTGCCATCATTCAGTGGTTGAGAGCTGTTGCTCTGTGATACGTATCCATCAAAACTTGACTTTGATACCTTTTCACCTGAAACTGACCCCTTTCTAAGCTCCTTTCTTTCACACATTTTTTGGAATACCTAATTTGTGTGAGGGCTTCCCTGGTAGATCGGTGGGAAAGAATCCACCTGCCAGTGTAGGAGACGTGAGTTCGATCCCTGGGTCAGGAAGATCCCCTGGAGAAGGAAATGGCAACCCAGTCCAATATTCTTGCCTGGGAAATCCCACAGACAGAGGAGCCTGGCAGGCCACAGTCTATGGGGTCGCAGAGAGTCGGACTTGACTGAGCAACTAAACAACAGCAACAGCAATTAGTGTGAGGCAGTGGACCAAGTGCTGCAGATGCACTAGTGTGTGAGGTAGACTTGATTCTTGATGGATTTTGTAGTCCAGTCAGTGGGAGGGTGCAGAAATGACTGGGCATGAGTGATGTGTCAGGACTACTGCACACACCTCACAGAGTGCCACAACCTGGGTGGCTTAAAACGTAGAAATGTGTCATCTCACAGTTGGGGAAGCTGGAAGTCATATGTGTATGTAATATATATAAAGACTTCTACCCATTTCCTTAGTCATCAGGAAATGTCAGTCATCAGTCATCCTCCCTCACCTCCTGTTTCAGGGTAACTGGTGCTTTAATTTCTGAGCCTTTCAGGGATTCTGCTGAGAGACTCTGCTTGTTACTTTTTGGCCCCTGCCTCATAGATCTCTTATTCTTAGAGGGGTGGAGAAAGCCAAAACCCAAGACAGTTCTTGTTCTCCTTCCAGAGTGTTTGTGACAACTCTTCTTTTTCATACCCTTTCTCTTCCTCTCTGTCCTGTGAGTTTATAACTTTTGCACTTCATTTTGCTATACTTTTTGGTGCAGCTTCATGAAGAAATAGAGGTAAATGTGTAAACCCTAACTTTAAAGAATTCCTTCATTGGGTCATTCGAACAGCGTGCATCCTACAGGTCTGGTACATGCTGTCCTCGGTGCTGGAGGTCCCATAGTGCACAGAGCGTCCCTGCCCTCATGGACTTTAAATGCTAGTAGTGAAGACAGATACTAATCAAGATAAGTAAAGGTATAGTGTGTTAGATAGACAAGTGAGGAGAAAAATTTGAAAGGACATGGGACAGGAAATACTGGGTGGAGAGGTGTAATGTTTTTAGGTAGATGGCCATGGGAGCCTTCATTAGGAAGGAGTCATTGGAGTAAATGCCTGAAGGAGGGTTGTAGCTGTTCAGGTGTTTGGGGGGAAGGACATTGCAGGCAGAAGGAGGCATCAGAACAAAGGCCCTAGGATGGCAGTGCATGCAGCAAGTTTGAGGAACATCAAGGAGGGCCAATGTGGCCAGATCACACTGTAGGGTCTGGCTTTTATGCACAGTGAGGTTGAAGGGTTTTGAGCAGAGGCATCATGTGGTCTGACTAACCTTCTGTATAACAGAGCCACCGTGGCCACTGTATTGAGCAGAGTCTGTGGGGCTGACACAGTGAGAAGCTATCGCAATATTCTAAGCCATGTGGAAGTTGCACATGGTTGGATTTTGGGTTTGCTAATGAATTGGAATGAGGAATTTCTGAGAGAGAAATAGTCTAGATTATTTTAAGATTTGTGACTCCTGTGGGAGTGTAGAATTTTGGTCTCATATAAGTAGTATTCAGTCTGTTAAAAGAATTATTTGCTAAAGAATAGCCATTAAAATATTTTATGTAATATTGCCTTACAAACCATAACTCTTCTTTTTTAAAGCTCTTCACAGAATATGGTCGTCTGGCGATGGATGAAATTTTCCAAAAACCCTTCCAGGTAGGCTGTTAACTGTAAATATAAGTCACATCTTTGTTTTAGTTCATAGATGGGCAAACTATAAGCCATAGGCCAAATACAGCCAGCTGCCTGTTTTTATATGACCTGGGAGTTAGGAATGGTTTTTTTTTTACATTTGTAAATGGTTGAAAAAAAATCAAAAGAGGAATAATATTTCATGGTATGTGGAAATGATCTGAAATTTAAATGTCAGTTGGCCATAGTGAAGGCTTTATTGGAACTTAGCTACACTTATTTGTATTGTCCATGGATGCTTTTTGCTACAACAGTCTGAAATATTTACTCTCTGGCCCTTTACAGAAAACCTTTGCTGACCCCAGCTTTAGCTAATTGCTTTATGAGGATGAGAATGCACAGTAACCTCAGTAAGATTAAAGGATCTCTAAGCATTATTTTTTATTTTAGTTTTTTTTTTCCTGTCTGACATTAACAGATCTCATTTTATGATTAGCTAGTGCTCTTTTTTTTCTTGTCCTTCACCATATTCTTCATACTTGCCTTTTGAGCAGACCCTTGAATGTAGCATTTTCTCATCAGTCTATTTTCATCAATCTCTTCCTCTTAACCCATGAGGACAAAAATATCAGATAGGATATACTGACCTCACAAATGGCTTATACATGTCCTTCTAGTCTTTATAGAGTTTCTAAGACATTACAGGGTAGGATTGGGTAGATAATTCCTTTAGCACATTCTCTTGCCCCTGTTGAAGAAGGTGGCATTTTGCGAAGTGTTTCAGTGGTTATTTTGAACATGCATTTATGCAGTTTTATGATGCGTTCTGCTCTTTTTCTAAATAGACACTGATGTTCCTGGTTCGAGACTGGAGTTTCCCTTATGAATACAACTATGGATTACAGGGAGGAATGTCATTTTTGGAAAAGCGTCTACAGGTAAATAGAAATACAGTCTTCTGAGGAATTACCTAAAAGTAGTGATAACTTTCTCATTTGCCTTTAGCAAATATTTAAATACTTTACTTTAAATATTTAAGGTATTAAAATATTAAAATATTTTAATACTTTAGCAAAGTATTTAAAGGGATTTCCTCTTAGCTCAGTTGGTAAAAATCTGCCTGCAATGCAGGAGACCTGGGTTCAATTCCTGGATCAGGAAGATCCTCTGGACAAAGAAATGTCAACCTATTCCAGTATTCTTGCCTGGGAAAACCCATGGACAGAGGAGTCTGGCTGGCTACAATCCGTGGGGTCACAGGAGTCAGACACGACCTAGCGACTAAACCACTCTCCACCACTGTATTTAAAGCAGATTATGGAAAATTACATTGTGTGTTAAATACTTAGGAATATTAATTAGCACAAACTGATATTATTCATGGTAAGGTTAAAGAACCCGTGTATATAACTCACAGGGATTGGAGAGAAAAACCCCAGGCAAAAACCCAAGCTTTGATTGCAATTTCCATTTCACAATTCACATGTGAGTCTATATGTGCTTTTGGTTTCTGGTGTGGATACAAACAGGCTTAGCCTGTTTTCCAAAATTAAAACACAGGGGTCCTTTGTCAATTACTGCTCACTGGTTCATGCCCACAAGCCTTTCCTTGTCCTTCATGCCCACAAATCTTTCCTTATTCTTCCTAAGTCTTGTGCAATACTCTTTTAAGAAAACTCTTTAGTACCTGTTCTTTGATAGCTCTAAGAGCCAAGCCATAGTTAATCAAATTTATGCATTTATTGCTTCTCAGGGTTCTGAGTTTTCTTATTGGACAGCACCTGGGCCACTGTGATCTTTTAGAGTCAGAAAGTCTTCTTCCCTTTGTCCTATACGAGTGAGTGCTGGTTAGGAGAAACATGTGGTCGTTTGTAAATTGTTGGCCTCTATTGGCAGGTAAAAGAACACCAGCATGAAGAAATTCAGAATGTCCGGAATCACATCCATTCATGTTTCTCCAGCGTCTCCTGTTTTCTGCTACCACATCCGGGACTCCAGGTGGCCACAAGCCCTGACTTTGATGGCAAATTGAAAGGTGTGTTGCAAATGATGTTATTTATACATGTGATTTTTATCTTTGGAATTAAAAAGAGTGACCAGAAAATATCGGTTGTGAATAGCAAGCCCTTGACAGAAATACTGTGTTCTTTTAGAAAGGATAGTGTTTAGAGTCTAGTTCAGTTTTTTCTTCCTGCCTTAGTGTGACCATCAGAATTACATTATCTTAGTTTCTCCATCTGAAATGGTTGTGGTAGTACCCATTAATGATCTTTCTAAGAATGATGTTGTGATTCCTAGTTTACAAGAGATAAAAATGCTAGATAAAGGAAGACTTAACATTAGTCAGCTCATTTTTATGAAGTAAAACTAAAGTCCCAAGCAAAGGTGGTATGATGCATGGCGTGGCTACTGTTTTCATCTTATTTGTGATTATAGCAAACTTGATGCTGGGTCATGAGTTACTATCAGGGAGTGCTAACCTGACAGTAGCTTAGAGGAATCAGAGGTGGGACTCTTGGGTTCCATTGTCTTATTTTTGATCCTTCCTCACTAAAACCTTGGGTCATTTAATGGCTAGTCTTCAGTTTACACATGGGTTTAACCAAGCACTTTTGTTTATAAATTAATCTGAGCTTCTTTTTTTGTTATTCAGTCACTAAGTCCAGTCTGACTATTTTTGCAACCCCATGGACTGTAGCCCACCAGACTCTTCTGTTCAGGGGATTTCCCAGCAAGAATACTGGAGAGGGTGGTCATTTCCTTCTCTAGGGGATATTTCTGACCCCCTGAGATTGAACCCACGTCTCCTGCATTGGCAGGTGGATTCTTTATCACTGAGCCACCAGGGAAGCCCATTTGAGCTTCTTAGGTTCTTAGTAAAATTGAAATAATAATAGCTGCCAATTTTAGAGGCCATTTGTCAGTCTCTCCAGGCTGCTGTGACAAAATACCATAGACTGGGTAGTTTATAAAAAATAGAAATTAATTTCTCATAGTTCTGGAGGCTGGATTTCCCAGATCTGAGTGCCAGCATGATCCGGTGAGGTTGTCTTTCTGGCCTTAAAACTTCTGGTTGTATCCTTTTGGGGGGAATGGGCTGGAGAGCATGGTAGGATCTCTTTCATAGGAGCACTGATCCCACCTGGCTTCACTCCCACGACCTGATCACTTCCCAAAGGCCCCGCCTACTGATACTGTCACCTTTGGGGTTAGAATTTCAACATGTGGGTTTTGGAAGGACACGGACATTCAGACCATAGCAGCAGCACTATGTGGAGTAGGAAATGGCAGTCCACTCCAGTATTCTTGCCTGGAGAATCCCAAGGACTAGCAGGCTGCAGTCGACGGGGTCGCAAAGAGTTAGACACAACTAGAGCAACTAAGCACCACCCCTGTGCTAGTTACTTTTATACTTAATGTTCCCAGTAATTCCATGGAACTGATATTTTTTCCTTTATCTTACAAGTGAAGAAACCGGCTTAGAAAAGTTACATAACTTGCTCAGAGTACTCAGCTAGTAGGTGGTGGGGCAGAGATCCACATCCAGATCCTTGCTCAAAGCTGTAGTGTGCTAGAACGGAAGTTCTGCCGTACTGGGCAAGTCACCTAGAGCATTTACACTGCTTAGTTACTAGAACTTGTCTTGTGAAGTGGCAGTTTTTTATTACTTCGTATTAAACATAAAATGCATAATTTTCAATTTATGTAACTCAGTGGATTCAAGAAAGTTAATATGCTCATTCAGCTTAAGATTTACATTCCAGCTGGTCTTATTATTGTAAAAAAAATTTGAGTCTGAAAGGCTTACCTTTACCTTCTGTTTGCCACCTGTGTGACATTTCATGTGGTTGGCAGCTTTCCTGAAGGGGAAACTTTCACAGCCTGTAGGTTGGCAGTTCGGAAACCCAAGGTTGGGGCCTGTCTTTGGAGAGAAATCTGCTTAGGCAACACTGGTGCTGAAACAAAAGCAGTTGTGAGTGAATTCTCTGAGTTGAGTAGGTGAGAAAGTTGAGTTTGTAGGTAAGGTGTTCTTTAGGATTTTAACGCTCCATTATTAGACATGCCTTTACCAAATCTGAGCTCTGGTATATTCATCACTGGTAGGGAAGCTATCCAGTGAAATCTTAACTGACGATGTTTAAGAGAGGATGGGTGGAAGTGACTCCTCATACGTTTGGTCTTGCTTTAGGGTGGTTTCAGGTTATTGGGCATCAGTTCAGTTCAGTTCAGTTGCTCAGTCGTGTCTGACTTTGCAACCCCATGAATTGCAGCATGCCAGGCCTCCCTGTCCATCACCGACTCCCGGAGTTCACCCAAACTCATGTCCATCGAGTTGGTGATGCCATCCAGCCATCTCATCCTCTGTCATCCCCTTCTCCTCCTGCCCCCAATCCCTTCCAACATCAGGGTCTTTTCCAGTGAGTCAGCTCTTCGCACGAGGTGGCCAAAGTATTGGAGTTTCAGCCTCAGCATCAGTCCTTCCAGTGAACACCCAGGACTGGTCTCCTTTAGGATGGACATATTGGATCTCCTTGCGAGTAACATACATAATATATAAACATGACATTCCTCCATATTATTCAACATCTAAATATTTCAGAATATTCTGTTTTAAAATTAATTTTCATCATGTTATTCTAGGAAACAGGAAGAGCTTTTTAAAGTTCTGTAACCTTGACTTTTGAAATTTTCTATCACCCTTGGGTATATATTTTATGTTAGTTTCCTAGGAACTGCTGTAAAAAAACGCCATAAACTAGATTTCTTAAGAAATTCATCCGCTAACAGTTCAGGAGACCAGAATTCCGAAATCAGGATGTTGTCAGGTGAGGCTCTTCCTGGAGGCTCTTGAGGGGAAGCTGTCCTGTCCTCTTGGTTGCTGGCAGTCCTTGGAATAACTTGGCTTTTAGTTTCATCACTCTACTCTCTGCCTCTGTGGTCACTGGCCACCTTCTCTGTGTTCTCTCTTCTTACAAGGACACTGGTCTTTGAATTTAGGTCCCACTTTCATCCAGTATGATCTCAGCTTATCACATCTGTAAAGCCTCTATTTTTTAAATGAGATCACATTCTGAGATTCCAGATAGACATGCATTTTAGTGGGGGACACTCCAGAGTACACAGATTTACAGGTATGAAGGGTTTGTCACTAAACATTCAGGGTGCTAAGCTTCATATTATAAAATAGGGAACAAATTCTATATAAGCAACCTTTGGTCTTATAATTTATTCACTATGAGTGATAAAACTATAAAACACATTTTTAGGGTTAAAATTCTTTTTTACTACATGGAAAGGCAAGTCCCAAAGGAAGAAATACAGATGGTCAAGGCATAATTAATGAAAATATGTGTTGCCTAGCAATAATCAAGAAAGTGCAAATGTGTCGGTGCCAATTTGTATAGTCTGTACCACAGTAGCAGCATTGTAAATGTTCACAACTTTTGATCCAGTATTTCACTTTTAGGAAATTTTCCTAAGGAATTATGCATATATAAGTAGATAAAAATACGTGGACAAGAATAGTGCCCCTAATGCATTATTATAACAGTGAATTATTGGAAGCAACCCAAATATATATTTCTGAGGAGTTGGTTCAATTACGGTATATCTCACAAAGGAATGAAAATAAATCATTTAAAAGGAAAAAATAGATAGATGGCTCCATCTGTATTTACATAGAAAGATGTTCATGATATGTTGTTAAATGTGGAAAGTACAGAGTAGTAGCATATATTGTATGATCCTAATTATTTAAAACTGAATATTTATGAGGTTGTTTTTAAAAAAGGAAGGATTTGAGAAATAAAAATTTCCTTTATTGTTTCACTTTAAAAATATGTTAATAGTTTGCCCCTGTGTGTCTGTTAAGGAAACTATAGTCATTAGGAGGGTTGTTGATGAAGAATTCTTGTTAGCTCTGCAAAGGTTTGTGGGTATTTATAATTTTAGGGAGCCTTTAAAACAAGATATTGAAGGGTTTTGAGTGAAGAGCAAATTGAGGATGTTACATTGCAAATAGTGTGAGACTTGTGAATATTTGGCAAGTGCTTGGCTGAGAACCACATAAACTTCGTTGTGGGGGACCTTTAAGTAGAGTTGATAACATTTCTCGGAGTTAAAAAAATTACCTAGACATTGTATTTTCTCAAGCATATACTTGTACATTGACTTGGTTGAGATCCTGCAGCTCTGCTCTGTATAACTTGGATAAGACATTAGCCTGAGAATGTTTAGCGGTAATCCAGAAAAAGACCTTCATGTAGTTTTTGTAGAACATTTAAATTTATTAAGAACTGCATTCTGAAGCTGTTTCTGCAAATGTTCCCCTAATTACTTCAGGGATTGTTTTACTGGTCTTACTTTATTTTTTAAAAGAATAACCATTTATTCAGAGGTGAACACCTGCCAGACACAATCTTATTTATGGTATAATCAGTGCTAAGCTGCTGCTTCCTATAGTAGTTAGCTAGGAGATTAGCTCATTTTTGAGACTCCTTTTCAACAGACACAGGATGACTGTCATCACCATAAAGAAAACTGTCTTCCTTTTTTACTAGAGCAGAGAGACCTAATACAGTAACTACTGAGATATTTAGCTAGAAATTAAACACAAGACATTGTAGGGAGCAATCTTCTTGGACGCCATGAGATGTTGAAATTGTCTAAGTCATGTGACAGTAGTTCTTATCTGCTCTTAAGTCTAAAACTCATATTTTGGTACAGCCTTCATAGAAACATTAATTGCTGAGGGTCTATTAAATCTGGGTAAAACCATAGACAATACCATTTGTGGTGTCTATAGATCCTGCTGTTTCTTGTGTGAAATATTTCTGAGGCTCTCAGTCTTTCAGTGTGATGACCATTGAAACCTTTAAGATTTTTCCGAGTGGATAATGCAGTCACATGTTTTAAATCCCAAAAAGGATTAAAATGTATTCAGTGAAAAGTCTCTTTTTTGTAGGCTTCCAGAGTTTCTTTAGTATATGCAAAGCAAATATAAATATACATAGGATAGCATGTTATTAATATGTACACTTATTTGTGTTTCACTTTGGGGTTTTAAAGAATTTGTCCCACTTTTTCTTTCTTGAAATTTTGGGGTCCCATTTTTTCACATTATAATTTATGATCCAGTTACAGTTCAATACAGTCACTCAGTCATGTCCGACTCTTTGTGACCCCATGGACTGCAGCACACCAGGCTTCTCTGTCCATCACCAACCTCCAGAGCTTGCTCAAACTCATGTCCATTGAGTCGGTTATGCCATCCAACCATGTCCTCCTCTGTCATCCCCTTCTCCTCCCGTCAGTCTTTCCCAGGGTCAGGGTCTTTCCCAATGATCCAGTTTGGATCCAGCTTATTTTCCGAATGACTGCCTATGCGTCTCAACACTGTCGAAGAGTCCGACTTGTCCTCACTGGTTGAAATGTCACCTTTATCAAATGTTAAATGTAGGGATCAACACCTTTTTAAAGTTGGTATAGGGCCATATTTTGGTTCCATCCTGAGAGGACTATGAAATTAAGGGTATTTAGATGGAGATCGGTATCTGTTTATTTAGGTATCTCATTAAAAAACATATTTTTTGATGTCAAGAGATCTTATGATTGATTATTTAAGATGGTGTAGAAATGAGTGATTAGAAGTATATGTTACTATTTAGAAAAAAAATCTCATGCAGATTTCAATTTATGAGCCATAAGTGAACTCTAATTATAAAATTGAAAGCATGTGGAAAAATTAATTTTATTTGACCTCTGGAATTGGGGAAGGACTCTTTAAAATTAGAAGGAATAAAAGAAATTATCAAGAAAAACTGCTATAGTTTTGAATACGTAATAATCTTATGCATGTTTATAAAAAGGCAAATAAAATGGAGAAAAATTTCAGTTATAGTATACATAAAGAACAATATATTTATTTACTTGCTGAAGAGTGACTAAGATAAAGGCCCTAAAAGTTCACTGAAAAGGTAATCAGCTAATGAACAAATATGGGAGAGAGTTTGGCCTAACAAGTAATAAAATAAATAAAAGCAAATTAAAAGAATG
>NW_011494661.1:82059-85891 GCF_000754665.1 Bison bison bison | reverse complement strand
TCTACCATTAAATTTTTAAATATGCTATTTGATATCCAAAAGAATGCATCAGTATTACATATAAGAAAGAATATATATAATGTATATATGTAAGGTATGAAATGTAATGAGTATCATCAACCCACTGCCCAACTTACTATTAATATCTGGAGCTAGAATTGGCACACTTTCTGTAATGGACTAAACTAAATGTTTTAGACTTTGTGGGCCATACAATTACTTAGATCTACTTTGTAGCAAGAAAGCAGCCATAGACAATTGTATTAATGATTGTACATGGTTATATTTCAATAAAACTTTATTTATAAATATAGTTAGCTGTCATATTTGGCCCAAGGGCTGTAGTTTTCTAGTCTTACCAAGAACATTATCAGTGCTGTTTTCTATATTTGTACGCTTCTTTCCTTCTCCCTGCCTCTCCACAGAAATAACTACTGTTCTAAATTTTGCTTATGCTGTCTTGTCTTTGAATTAAAAAAGTTATTACTTGTATGTGAAGTGAAGTGAAGTGAAGGTCGCTCAGTCGTGTCCAACTCTTTGGGACCCCATGGACTATAGTCCACCTGGCCCTCTATCCATGGAATTCTCCAGGCCAGAATATTGGAGTGGATAGCTGCTCCAATTTTCCAGGGGATCTTTCCCACCCAGGGATCAAACTCAGGTCTCCCGCATTGCAGGCAGATTCTTTACCAGCTGAGCCACCAGGGAAGCCCTTGTGTTTGATTCACTTAACAGTCTTTTGCTAAGTTTCTTCAATTTTTTTTTTTTGAACTTTATAAAAATATAGTATGTGGCCAATTTGCATTTTCACGGTGATCTTTATTTTTTATTTTTGTTTTCTTTTAATTTATATATTTTAATTGGAGGCTAATTACAATATTGTGGTGGTTTTTGCCGTACATCAACATGAATCAATCACGTGTGTACATGTGTCCCCCCATCCTGAACCCCCTTCCCACCTCCCCATCCCTCTGGGTCATCCCAGAGCACCAACTTTGGGTGCTCTGCTTCATGCATCGAGCTTGGCACTGGTCATCTGTTTTACATATAGTAATATACATGTTTCAATGCTGTTCTCTCAAATCATCCCACCCTCATCTCCCACAGAGTCCAAAAGTCTGTTCTTCACGTCTGTGTCTCTTTTGCTGTCTCGCATATAGGGTTGTCGTTACCGTCTTTGTGTGCTTTATTTTTAAGGCTATCTGTATTATTGCATGGGATTGTAATTCATTCAGCTTCATTATAGGATAACAGAGGCATCTGTGAATATAACAGTTTATTCTCAGTGGAAGCTTGGGCTTCTCCAGTTTTTTTGCCATTATGAATAGCACTGCTATGAACATTCTTGTGGATGTGGATATATGGGAGTTTCCCAGGTTATGTGCTTAAAAGCGGGATTGATGGATAATTGAAATACATATATTTTCACCTTAGGTAATGCCAAATTGTTTTCCAAAGTTCTTATTCCAATTTACACTCCCATGGCACCCCATTCCAGTACTCCTGCCTGGAAAATCCCATGGATGGAGGAGCCTGGAAGGCTGCAGTCCATGGGGTCGCTGAGGGTCGGACACGACTGAGCAACTTAGCTTTCACTTTTCACTTTCATGCATTGGAGAAAGAAATGGCAACCCACTCCAGTGTTCTTGCCTGGAGAATCCCAGGGACGGGGGAGCCTGGTGGGCTTCTGTCTGTGGGGTCACACAGAGTCGGACACGACTGAAGTGACTTAGCAGTAGCAGCAGCAGCATCAGTGTTATAAAAATTCCCGTTGATCCATATCCTTGGCAACATTTGATATTAACAGCCATCTTAGTTTTGTTAAATTAGTGATTATAAAATAGTATCTCATTGTGATCTTAAATTGCATTTCTCTGATTACTAATGGGGTTGAATTATCTTTTCATGTATTTATTTCCATTCATGTTTCCTTTCCTCTGAAATTCTTCTTGTCTAGTTTTCGATTGGGTGTTCTTTCTCTGCAATGTCAAGATTCTATATGTCTGTTTTAAGTTGTGAACCTTGTATTCTGTCTTCCGTATCTTAGTTTTCTTCCTTATTTTGCATCATCCGATCTCTCTGTGCTGTTCTTTGTTATATTATTCAGATCTTTTTTTTTCTCCAGAGGAGATTTGATCTGTGTTTGCTTCTTCGGGGAGCCAGGGGCTTACCAGCCCAGGACCATTGCAGTGCCGTTTCAGGATCCAACTTAATTCAGCAATTATTTTTGCCCAAAGTTTGTTACCCCATTATAGTGAATGGCCTCAAACGAGCCACAGCTTCACATGTACTTAGCTCAGTGCTCTGGTTTCAGCTCACCCCCTACCTACTCAGTTCCTTGCAGCTCTCTTTGTAGACTTTGTAGACTCTCTTTGTAGACTTCCAAGTCTACAATGGAATAGAATGTATCTTTTGCAGGATCTTGTTAGGAAGAAGATCCCTTCCGATTCTCTGATGTTTAGTACTGTCAGAAGCAGAAACCGCAAGATACGATTTTTCGCCAGTCAAGTCATAAAGGTTTTAAAAACAATAAAAATCCAGTGAGTTCATAGTAATGAACAAGCCTTCTCACATGTTGGTGATAGGAATATAAGTTGGTACAATCTTCTACAAAAGCAGTTTAGCAATATATAAGAGCCTTAAAAAGGAAGGGGAGAGTATTTTAAATGTGAATTTTGATTGTCTGATGGTGGGTTTTATGGATGGTTATTTTTTAAATAGTTTTGAATATTTTCCAGAAATTTATATTTCCTCACATACCTAGTAATTCCGCTTAGAAGACCTTATAATCTTCAGAGATAAAATGACCTGAAGTTTTTTCCTGTGGAGATTTTTATGGTGATCCTTGTAGCTGGAAAAAATTTAGTAAACCACTTTTGTTTTATTCACTGCTGTATCCCCAACTCGTACAACAATGCCTGCCACAAAAAGGTGGTCAAAATCTGTTAAATGAATACATAAGACTGTCTCCATTTTGTAAATTTGGGCTATGCAGTGTTAAGGAGTTCCTACCTTTATGTGGGTTCCTGTCTACTTTATTTTTAGCTGATAGTTTGAATTAGTTGAATTCAATAACTTGAATTATGAAGATGCTGGATCATATAAATCAGATTCCTTGCATTTTCATACTTGGGCCAGCTAGTTCTCACTTTGAGGAAAGAGCTCTGTTTAATAGCTTCCTGACCCTTCCTTCTGTGGGAACTCTACAGAAGCTGGAAAGCAGCTGTCATGTCTCCTGAAATAGTAGTCTTTTCCCTTTGGGGTGGCCCAGAGAACCTCTCTGAGGAGAGGATAGAAAATAAATATCATGAGATTCAGGTGCTTCTACTTCCTTTAATGTTAAAAAAATGAACAAAAGTAAAGCAAATGGATAAATAGCGATTTATAATGCTTTTAAGGGGAAGAGTGAGGGTGTGGCAAAGGCCTGGTCTGGGAGAACCTGAAGGGTTGATAAGGATTTTCCTGAAGATATGTTAATGAAATTATTATTTTTTTTAAATTTTTTTTTTTTTGATGTGGACCATTTTTGAAGTCTTTATTGAATTTGTTACAACACTACTTCTGTTTTATGTTTTGGCTTTTTGGCCACAAGGCATATAGAATCTTAGTTCCCCGACCAGGGATTGAACCCCCACCTCCTGATTGGAAGGTGAAGTCCTTACCACTGAACTGCCAGGGAAGTCCCGTAAAATAAAAAGTAAAATTTCCTGGACGTGTAGGGAGTAGACGTGAATCTCGCAGAGTGAAAACCAGGGTAGCGATATCCTGCGTATTCTGTTCTGGACTAGAGAGGACTTAATCCTGCAGAAGGGAAGGAGACCGCACAGTCACG
>NW_011494661.1:69201-81959 GCF_000754665.1 Bison bison bison | reverse complement strand
CCCGGCTCACAGTCTGGGACTCCTGCCGCTCCCTTTCAGCTAGAGATGTTAGAACAACCAGATGGACCGAAGATTGTGCTTTATGCTCCCCTTGACTGAATAAATCTCTTTGGCTTATTGTTTCCTTGTTCTGGTCCTGCGGAAAGACATTGCCAGTGAATTCAAAGAGCAGTTACAGACACTGATACTGCATGTGTTAAACCCAGCCAACTTAATGGAAAAGGAGATCAATGGCTCAAAAGTCACCTGTCGGGGACTGCTGGAGTATTTTAAGGTAAATACGGGGTTTTCATTATTAAAATATTTGACTTTTGGTGAAACTGATATAGGTTATTAACTCAGTTCAGCTATTTTAAAGCTTGGGGGAAGTTGGAAGGAAAAGCCTTTTCAGATTCCATCGTCCTTCCAGGAGTGGGCCACTGGGTGGCAGTATTGGTCTAGGCACCAAATGGCTGTTCTCTGCACTCTCTTAGAGGAGTGATTACTGTGGCTAAAGGAAGACTGTTCCTCAAGGAAGATGGTGTGGAGAGGAGGTGGTTAGGAAGTTGCTGTGAGTAGGAGACGGCACCTAGATGTGACACGACTACCTCACGGCGGATGGTCACTCTGCCCACAGGCAGTGGTGAGGCCAGCGTGCATGGGGAGTCTGGCGGGAGCCATAGCCTTGGTAGGCGTGTGCTGCTTTGAGAACATTTCTAGTTAACTAAAAAAATGCTAACATGCACTCGGAGGCGTGCTGTGTTTTTGCTAATTCCTGGGTGTGGATCTAGGTCTCTAGGAAAATGCAATTGTACGGTCACTGTTTCTGAAAGGTAAGCTGCAGTTAAATATGACGAGTGGCGTTTTTCATAATTGTTTTCTGTTTATATTCTAAGGCATATATTAAAATTTACCAAGGAGAAGATCTGCCTCACCCCAAATCCATGCTTCAGGTAAGCAGTTCTTTGACAGTCCTGGTAGTTTTCCCCTTTTCTTTTTTTAAAAAAGCTTTAATTTATTTTTGGCTGTGCTGGGTCTTTGTTGCTGCGCGAGGGCTTTCTGGAGTGGGGGCTGCTCTCTGTTGCAGTGCACTGGGCTTCTTACTACGGTGGCTTCCCTTGTTGCAGAGCCTGGGCTCTGGGGCGTGCGAGTTAGTTCAGTAGTTTTGGCTCACAGGGTCTAGAGCATGGGCTCAGTAGTTGTAGCACACAGGCTTAGTTGCCTCCTGGTGTGTAGAATCGTCCTGGACCGGGGATCGAATCCGTGTCCCCTGCATTGGCAGACAGATTCTTTACCACTGAGCCACCAGGGAAGGGCCCCCTTTTTCATTATGCTGAGGTCTGTTCACGTTTAGCATGTTTTCAGCAGTGTGACTGTCTTGAGACTGTTTTGTCTGTATTCATGGTGGTGGAGTTAGAACAGAACAGAGTCCCCCCAAAAGTATTGTACGCAGGTTAAACATACCCCATTCCGTTAGACAAATTGTTCTCCTATTTCCTGTTGTCTATTTTCGTAAAACGTGTCCTGACTTATCTATTTACTAATCAGGTTTTTCATTTTCAGCCAGTTTTATTATCAACATTTTGATGTTTTCAAGATGTCATTTTGTGAATACATATGATTTCTGACTTACACATACTGAAGATAAGGTTGTTTATTGCCAAATGTTTATTTCTTTAGTAGATAAACATTTTCACAAAGGGAGTTAGCGTGTGAGATTGGTATTGTAAAGATAAATTTTTTCTCTTCTGAGTTACATCTATTCCTTAACATACAAAATTGAAGCAAAGGACATATTTTCAGAGGTTTAGTTTTATGACAGATTCTTATGTATGAGAATATTTTTTGGCAGAAAATCTAGCAGAAAAGGTGTATTTTATTTAATCAGTTGGACTTTGTGGAAACCTGAAAAATAACAGAAGAATCATAAAGGAAGAAGAATGGGGAATAGAGTGAAACAGAACTTCTGTTTGGTTATTTGTGGAAGAATACTAAAAGAGAAAGAATTTATAATTTGTGGTTTCCTTTCTTCAAAGGCCACTGCTGAAGCCAACAATTTAGCAGCTGCAGCCTCTGCCAAGGATGTTTATTACAACAACATGGAAGAGGTATGTTGGACGTAAGTCTTATTCTGAAATATCTAACCTGGGCAATATTTTTAACTTCAGAAGTCCAAGCTTGATCCTGCTTAGTATAGCTTATGATGATGAGGCAACATTCAGGTTATCCTGGTTATTGGGACCTTTTAATTACGACCCTTTCTAAGCAAGACTTTCTTACAGCGGCACTGCTCTCACTGATCAGTATCACCCTGGTTAGTAAGTGTGCTTTTCAGAAGAATTGAACCCAGACTTTATTGATCTTAGTCATCATTTTAAAGTTCGTTTCTAGTATCTTAAAATTTTCTAAGCTTTTCAGCGTTTTCACTTGTTTTATTTGGCACTTGTTTCTGAAGGATTCTTTACTGCGTTCTGTCTTTATTCTCGTCAGGTTTGTGGGGGAGACAAACCTTATCTGTCTCCAGACATTCTAGAGGAGAAGCACTGCGAATTCAAACAGCTTGCTCTGGACCATTTTAAGAAGACGAAAAAGATGGGTGGGAAGGATTTTAGCCTTCGTTACCAGCAGGAGCTGGAGGAGGAGATCAAGGAACTCTACGAGAACTTCTGCAAGCACAACAGTAGCAAGAACGTCTTCAGCACCTTCCGAACCCCCGCAGTGCTCTTCACGGGCATCGTGGCCCTGTACATCGCCTCCGGCCTCACTGGCTTTATTGGTCTTGAGGTGGTGGCCCAGCTGTTCAACTGTATGGTTGGGCTGCTGTTAATAGCGCTTCTCACCTGGGGGTACATCAGGTACTCTGGTCAGTATCGTGAGCTGGGCGGTGCTATTGATTCTGGTGCAGCGTATGTATTAGAGCAGGTAAGTGGTGCCAGCCCAGGAGGCTGACGGTCGATAACAGATAGATATCCGTGCTTCTATTGTAAAATATCTCCATTTGGAAGAGTTCAATAGTGATAGAAGGCATGAGAAATATGCCTTTTTTTTTTTTTTGATAGGTCTTATGTTTTATTATTGTTCTTTAAGATGTTAATGTTTATTCCTACCTAATATTTTGTTTCCATGCTTAAAACCTGCTCATTAATGCAAAAAACTTTACAAGTTAACATACGTTGTGTTCTTCACGGGAAACTTTTAAATACGTGTTCATCAGACATAATTCCTGTGTGATTATCTCCTACATCCAAGGTTAGTTTGCTTCGCTGAAAGTCATGAGCTTTGAAAAATATGAATTTAGCGAAATGTTCTATTTTGAGATCTGCCAGTAGATGGCATCTCTTTCACTTAAATCGCTTCATCAAACCAGTGGCTCTTGACATTGACATGATCTCCAGGTATACAGATTTGAGACTCTGCTTTGTTTTTCTGAGTAGCAGGAACAGATCAGTTAGAAGCTTGCAGTGAAGGCTGGCGAGCTGCCTATCCACTAAAGATTCAGCTGACCTACTTTCTGGGGCATTAGCAGCCGCCACAGACTCCCTGACCCCTGCATTTTCATTCCCTAATTTTCTGTCTCAGTGTAGACAGAGATTTTTGAAAGTTTGTCTGTAATGGCTTGCTGTTTTGACACTGTGCTGTAATTTTATTAACTGACATGTTGAATAAATGGACTTTTGCAGGCCACTTCTCACATCGGTAATTCCACTCAGGCTGCTGTAAGGGATGCAGTTGCTGGGAGACCGCCCTCGGATAAAAAAGCTCAGTAGCATCCTAATGAGAGGATCAGACAAGAACCCTTCTAGCTCCCTCTGATTTCTGGGCGTCTGCTACGGCCACAGGCCCAGGTCTCCAGGAACGCAGACCCGGGACCATCTGGGAAGAGCCGAAACATGGCACTAATAAATGAACAGACCTTTCCTGTGGTTTCAAATTCTTAAACACACTTCCGTTTCCCTTGGAAGCGTTTCTTTTCCTTGCTGGTGTAGATCCAAGCTTGTGTCTGTTTTCTCATTACTCTCTGCTTTGTGCACTTTATCGGGGAGAAAGCTAAAAGAACAATGGAAATGCGGTTTTAAGTCCTTCATGTGCCGCTTAGTGCCTTTTAAGATTGAACCCATGCTTTCGAGGACTTGATCGGGAGGAAATTGAGGACATTCACATGAAAGATGCTGTTTTGGGATGAACTGTCAGTTTGTACCGTACTCTTTTGAGAAGGATTCCTTTTTTTAAAAGTTTACAAAACTTGGCAAAAGCTTCAAAACTAAAGACTGACTAAAAATGATGCTATTACGGTTTTTAAATCTTACGATATTAGAGAATTGTGTTTGCCACATAATATGGAAAAATTGTATTTAAATCAACCATACACTGAAATTTAAGGTCTGTTTCCTGGCAGGCTGGCAGTTTTGTTAGAACATATTCTGGTTTGTTTTTGTGGTTTTTTTTTGCCTTCATTCATTCCTATAGCTTCTTTCTAGAAAAGAGGCAGACATGCCTTGAAAAACCAGAGCTGCTCATAATAAAAGGAATGAGTGTAATACTTTAAGGAAAAAACTTGAGTTTAAATGAACCATGTGACCTCTGATAAGTCATCTGAACTTGTGCCTTGGTCAGACTCGCTGATTGTAGGTTTATAACACGTATGTGTATTGTACATAACTCACACAGTCGTCATTCATGAGAACAGAACTTTATCAAGGACTAGAGGAAGGATTTTTACCAAACACGCTGCCTTTAATCGATGTCCCGTCTCATGCGGCTTGGCAGCGCATCAGGTCTTCATCCACAGCGTTTATTTGCAGTCTCCTGTTCACGGTCTGATGTTTTTAATAATGAAGCTAGAACTGTCAGTTTTATTTAGTGAACCATCCTTTATTTAACTTTATACGTGACTAGTCTGGTAGCTCTAAAATATCTTTGGCTTAGTAAGGACCGAGTCCCACCCAAGTATGGATATATAATATCTAGAAAGTATCTAAATTCTTTATTTACCTTGATTGTGTGATAAAAATTTTTGTCTACCAGTTGCCTTTTCCTTTGTTTATCATGGTGAATTGTTGTGGATTCTAAAACTTCATACAGCTTGCCTGCAAGTATTTATATAAGCATTCAGGTATATGAGCCTTAATTCTTAAGATAATTTCTTTTGTTGTGGGAGGGAGGTAGGGAGTTATAGGCAAATTCCAAGTGTAAGTTCTATATACGTGAAGTATGAATGGATGGTGGAAAAAAGTCTTTTCTAGTCTGTCATCTCTTTATCAAAGAGTATTTTTCTTGACTATTTTAACACTTTACCACTCAAGTATTTTTGTAAGTTTTGAATTAATTCTAAATGCTTAATGTATTTTTCACATTTACATACCATCTTGCCCTGAAGTTCTTGTATTTTATTCAGTCATGGTTAAATTTTAGAAAAATTCCAACTTGTTCTAAAAACTGTTTACTTGCGTATCAGTAATACTTAGCTTTATTAAATTAAAACTTTAGTTTTGAAATTTTGGTGCATTTTCAGGTGGCCTATCATATTCCTGAAGATTGATACTTATTTGCTAAAGGCCTTACAGATGTTGACATACTTAGCTTTTAATGCACTGTATAAGCATGTTTATAGATTTCAGAAGAGTTGTCTAGAATTATCCTACTTTTAATGATGAGAAAAGGATGCTATGTTTAAAACTTGAATACTAAAATACTAGATTTTTAAAAAATAAAAAAACATGCAATCATGTATGATTTAATGAAACCTTAGAATTTAGTTACTGTTTAAATTCACCAAATTTCTGTTTTGATCATAAAGGAATAACGTTTAATTACCCTGGGGAAGCCTTTTTTTGTTTCTTTTTGGTCTTATTCTGCCTCTGGAGATTGTTTATAGTTTTCTCAGGATTTTTATGAGTTTCCTTTTTTTTTTTTTAAAGAGAATTGATGACTTTGTATCAACTTTTCCAGTAAAAGGTGCATTCTCATTGCTGGCTGTAAGTAGTCCTGGGGAGGTTTATGACCGGGTTGCAAAGAATGCCTTTTTCCTCTTACCTCCCCTCAGCTGTTGGTTTGTGGGTCAGGGACTTTACTTAGGACTGTAAGGTTTTCCTGGTTGTTTCTCTGCCACTCTTGCCTTTCCATGCAAGCATTTTTAGTTGGCACATTCCTACTAACATATAAAAGGTTTTCAGGATTTTCTATGAAAAGAATTCATTTTCAGTTCAGTTCAGTTGCTCAGTTGTGTCTGACTCTTTGCAACCCCATGAATCGCAGCACGCCAGGCCTCCCTGTCCATCACCAACTCCCGGAGTTAACTCAAACTCAAGTTGATCGAGTCGGTGATGCCACCCAGCCATCTCATCCTCTGTCGTCCCCTTCTCCTCCTGCCCCCAATCCCTCCCAGCATCAGAGTCTTTTCCAATGAGTCAGCTCTTCGCATGAGGTGGCCAAAGTACTGGAGTTTCACCTTTAGCATCATTCCTTCCAAAGAACACCCAGGACTGATCTCCTTTAGAATGGACTGGTTGGATCTCCTTGCAGTCCAAGGGACTCTCAAGAATCTTCTCCAACACCACAGTTCAAAAGCATCAATTCTTCAGCACTCAGCTTTCTTCACAGTCCAAATTTCACATCCATACATGACCACTTAGAAGAGGTTAAATTTTTTTTTTTTAATACTTCCAGCTTCTAAGTAAAAATAATAGAATCAAAATTTCAATTCTTTCACTGAGAACTCTTTCTAGATTGATGTATAGACAGAAAGAGGGAAAACTATCATGTAAGATGATGAAACAGCCTCAGAGTCATACCTTATTTTAGCAGTATATCAAGAAAGCTGTCGTGTGGAGGTCTCTGTAGTTTCACGCTTGGTAGAGTTGCTTATGAGTATTGTTTTTGTTTTACCTGGTCTTTGCTTTTTTTCTCTTTTGTGAAGTAAAATGCTTTAGGTGAACAAACAGACAAACTGCCTCGTACTGGCAGTGCATTTAACAGATCATACCCAGCGTTCCACCTGGCTTATGAAAATGGTGTCTTGATAAGTATGTATGAGTTACAGAAAAATTACGTGGTTGATTTAAGTCCAGGCAAAAGTGATTAAAAAACAAATAGTTTTATTTTTCCCTGGTTTTTTAAACAAAATAATGTAACTTATATGGATATCTTAATAGAACTATTTTTTTCCCCATGGAACTATTGAAATGTAATTTAGGATTATTTAGGATGGCTGCCATCTAAGGTAGCCAACACAGGTTGCATCATTTGGCTTAATGTTTAGATCCATCACAATTTTAATCAAGGAATAGGGGCATAGTGAAGAAAAGCTTCAGTTACTAACATACCAACTATTTGTGAAGGTGGTGTTTTAAAATGATATTCCGAAGCCCATTTGTGAAGAGACCATTTGCAGTTGAGTAGTTTTCCTTCTGTGAAGTCATATTGTTGCTGTGTTTTGAATGGTGGCTCTCTTCTATCTTGACCTGCATAAAACAGCCCTGGGAGGGATGTTTAAAAAAATTCAAATTGCTAGCTTTATACCGAGGGATTGTCTCAGTGGATCTGGGTCTGGGTTGTGGCCCTGGAATCACCACTTTTAAAAACAGCATCACAGGTGGTTCAGAGAGCACAGTGGGAGAGGCTGCTCTGAGGGATGGGAAAGTGCAATTCAGTGTTGCCTGGAGGCAAGTGGACACCTTTTGCCTGAGATTCAGAATGGGTGGTCTCCTGCCAGATACAATCACTGAGAGTTAGGAGTAACAAGGATGCATTTAGTCCAGAGGATTACCCAAGCTCTATGAAAATGTTTCTGTAAATTAGAAAGTCCTCGTGCCTTCTCTGAAAAATGAATGTACCGGTATCCTGTTTACCAACAGGTGTACTTAGGATTAAAAAACTAGTTTGAAAGTTGTTTTTCTTTGAAAAAGCAAAAATTTAGCACTGTGACTTGAACCTCTGAATCTTTTCATGCACAGAAAACCGTAAGCCATAAGTAAAAATGAACAAAAAGGACAGAGAGGATCATAATTTTGAAAATTAGTGACAGAGTACCCCTTACCAGGGGCCTTCAAGATTAAGGGCAGAAAGATTTTAGAAGAAATGTTTCTTCTTGAGAAAGGAGTCTCACATGCCAGAACTCAAATTATAAATGTAGTGTTCTTTTGACCAGGGGAAGATGCATCTGATTCCCAAAGTGCTCCAGTTTAGATACGTAAATGCTGTCATGGACTTAAGCCTTAAAGGAGTGAATACTAATTTTGAGCGTATACAAATTTTCTTCTCTGATTTCTCTTCTCTTTCAAAAAAATGATTTGTTAAAAGCACTTTCTTCCTTCTAGACTTTTTGAATGGCTTTAAAATTTAATATACTTTTTAAAAAGTGCAATGGATTAGATTATGCTATTAGTATAAAAGCATGTTTCTGTTTCTTAGTTTTAAGGTCATTTAATGGAATAAAGATCACAGCACCGTGTTCCTTGTGTTTTTCCTTTCTCTTTAATATGGGAAGATGTGTTAAGTAGATTTAGGCTTGGTAAAGTGAATAGGATCTCTAAGGGAATGAAAACTTGGTGTCAAAGGTGGCAGTGGTAATGTGGTTTGAATGAGTCGGCTTTCTCTGTCCTGAAAAATAATACCGCACTAGTATCGTAATCTCTAGCATAATGCCAGAGAAAGCTGTGCTGTTGACAGTATTGCATAAAATGGAGCACAGATTTTATAGTTACATGGACTTGTGAGGACCTTGGAATTTGGAGGACTTTCATTTAGTTGCCCGATCTGGAGCCAACTGGTTAAATGGTTCGTCTCTGGGAGTGGGGTGAGGTAAATAAAGCTCTACTGAAAGCTTGCCCTTTTACTGGCGACCTTGGAGGCAGTGAAGAAGTTGTTGGAACTCAAATATGGACTGATCACTTTACAAACCCCATTCAGCCCTACAATAAAAAGATTTCTTCCCTAGTGTGAAACACACTGGGTGGGGTCAGTAGCCAGCCATCCCTGATCATACCAGGCTGGGTGTTGCACTGAGTTCACAGTTTAGTAGGAAAGGGGCAAACTCACAAGTTAATGTAATATGGAGAGTATTGGGAGTGTTGGCCCTCCGTCAGTGTGAGCTGGGGGAAGAAAGGAGCAGGGTGGGGAAAGTGGCCATGTGGGTAAGGAGAAGTCAAGCAAACTATGACTTCTCTTTGGTGCATTGATGGACACTTTTGCCTTTGATTACTATAACAGTTTGCCAAAGATAAGTCCAATGCTAATTAACTTAATAATTAGAAGAATTTTTTAAATGAGGAAGCATTTGCTTGTAGTTGGATGTCTAGAAGTTAAACTGGCATGAATTCAAATGTCAACAGGACTATTATTTCCTGTTTGCAGTGGCTGCATCATTTGCTCTTGTAGATTTCTTCCATGCTGCCGGGGAGGGCAGGAACATATGGTTCCAGGCTTACATGATTCCACTTTACTGTCCCCAGAGGAAAGAGGCTCTTTGACCCATTACCTATTACAAGGTTTGTGTGTATTTTATATACATACAAACCTCCATCCTAGACGAAGATTCTGACTGGTCTGCCTTGGGTCATATGCTCCTTCCAGGGTCCCTGGCTGCCTTGAGGGCTGGGGCATGATAATGAGCCAGATGTAGGTCACGTGTGTCCCTACTCAGGGTGATGGGGGGTACTGTGACTTGTGGCTCCACCAGAACCAAGCAGAGTCACCAAATGAGAGAATGTTGGACAAAAGCAAACGTTCTCTGCAGTTGTCAGTTCCCCAGACTGGCCATTTAGTGGAATGAGAGCCTGAACTTCTCGGGAATGTGCTTTTAAGGGGAAATAGAGGTGGTTATGCTGCACATTGACTAGTGGAAGCTCTTCAGGGCCTCTCAATAGGGGTTTGTTTTCACCTCTAAAGTAGGGCTTGAGGGGTTGCAGACCTAGGCAATTCATGAGGAAGTTACACTTCACCTTCCTTTCCTAAAAGCCTGATTTTTCTGGTCAAAGCGAACTGTCAAGAGTCAGTGTACTTACATCGCCTGCCCCGAGTGCCCTGGATACAGATCAAAAGCCTATTCACTTGGCTGGTGGGGTACCTTTCCCTGAGGAGTGATCTGGTTTGGAGTTGCTGTTCCGCATCAGAGCTTTCAAGTCACGTAATGCTCTGTGGATTCTGCTCCCTTAAATGCGGTCTGTCTGCCCACACTTCCTCCCCTCCTGCTCTCCTCTTGCCCTGGCCTTGCTTCTCATACCTGCCCCACCTGCTCAGAAGCCCTGCAGAGTCTTTTAGGTCTGCTCTGCGTGTTGTTCTGTAGTTGCCAAATTGTGTCCGACTCTGTGACCCTATGGACTGTACCCCACTAGGCTCCTCTGTCCTTGGGATTTCCCAGGCAAGAATACTGGAGTGGGTTGCCATTTCCTCCTCCAGGGGATCTTCCCCACCCAGGGACTGAACGTGCATCTCCTGCTTTGCAGGTGGATTTTTGATCGCTGAGTCACCAGGGAAGCCCTCTTGGCATGTAACCTTGTGCCATTTTCTCAGTTACTCCTTCCTCAGAGACAGCGCAACAATGGATTCTCCTGGAGGAGAACCCTCAGAAGGCAGAATGGAGAGATGGCAAATAATGAAAAATTAATATTTTCTACCTGTCACAAGAACGATGGGCCTCCGTAGCTGTGGCTGCAGAAAAAACTGGAAGAGGCTTCATAGGCAGATAGCAGTTTGGTCCTGGCTGTTTTGAACTTGGCCGTCCACCCACATCATGGTGATGGACTTGGAATGGGGCTTAAGGATGGACTGCTTTGCTGCTGATGGTGGTGGCAACACATGGTAACCTCTCTTGGGGCCTTTGCTAGAGAGCTCCACGTTTGAGAGCTGTGTGAAAGGTGAAACTACACTTCCTGACCTCCCTGCTCCTCAGTAGGGATGTTGTTTTTCCTGGCACAGTCGGGGTGGCGGGGGGTGGGGGGGTGGAGGAGAAAAAACTGAAAAAAGTGACGTCTGGGCTGATTGAAAGCATAGATTAAGGAGAGGCAGGAATAGGTGTGGTTTCCTCAAAACCAAAACTTTCCATTCTGGGTTTGGACGGTCTTACAGATAATCTCTTGCTCAATACACATAATGTGATTTGTTGGGTGAGTAGTATGCACTAAAACTTTGGTGTTTATTTCAGTGCCTCTGACCTCCGTGCTGGGAAGCTGGTTTGTGGATAACCTTTACTCCTGTTAACAACAGCCAACAGGTCCCCAGTGAGGACTTGCCCCAGGCCAGACATCAGGCTCCCACTTTATATTCCTGGCTTCATCTGTTGCTCTCCCTTTGGGGAGCCTATTTTTATTGTTACATTGTGTATATGCTCAGTCCTGTCAGATTCTCTGCAACCCCGTGGACTGTAGCTCACCAGGCTCCTCTGTCCATGGAATTTTCTGGGTAAGAATATTGGAGTTGGTAGCCATTCCCTACTCCAGGCGACCCAGGTATGAAACCCATATCTCCTGCATCGGCAGGTGGATTCTTTACTACTTGAGCCACCTGAGAAGCCTATCTGACAGCAAAGCTGTGTATATTTTTATACATTATCTTACATATTGTACAATATCATCACCACTCCAGTTTGCAGATGAACAAACTGAGGCTCAGAGAGGGAAGGGTGCTCTTGACCCTGTAGGTAGCCAGGTTCAGGATTTGGCCAACAGTCCTGATTCCAAGCTCAGTGCCAGCAGTGAAGAGTCAGGAAATAGTGATAGACCAGAACTACTTTTACCCCTGCAGGGTCACAGCCCAGTGCATAAGAAGGGCCTGTGTTTGGTCTTTCCTTCTCATGAAAGGCCTACCATGTGCCAGGTTGGTGCCAGATTTGGGGGACATCTGATGGCTTGGGAACCAATAGTTAAAAATACTTTCTCGCTGCTAGGCCCTTGCCTTTAAATGGCCTTAAAATTTAATATACAGTTCCCCCTTATCCTAAGAGGATGTGTTCCAAGATTCCCAGGGAATGCCCCAAACAGGAAGTCCAGAACCCTAAAATAATCTCAGCTTATCCATAGTTCTGTCTCTCCTTATTTTTTTACCCAGCAGAGGGCAGATAGAGAACTCGTGGATATTGGAGGTCTACGGTAGTTTTAAACTACAGGATAAGCCCACTTGAGGGGATGAGCAAACTGATTACTCTGCAGGGCGATATGTATAGATAGGTCTGCTGCTGCTGCTGCTGCTAAGTCGCTTCAGTCCTGTCCGACTCTGTGCGACTCCATAGACGGCAGCCCACTAGGCTCCCCCGTCCCTGGGATTCTCCAGGCAAGAACACTGGAGTGGGTTGCCATTTCCTTCTCCAATGCATGAAAGTGAAAAGTGAAAGTGAAGTCGCTCAGTCGTGCCCGACCCTTAGCGACCCCACGGACTGCAGCCTACCAGGCTCCTCCGTCCATGGGATTTTCCAGGCAAGAGTACTGGAGTGGGGTGCCATCGCCTTCTCTATAGATAGGTATATGAGATCTTAAAATATTGAGCGGGGGTGGCCCCGAGCTGAGTTCCGGGGTCTCTTCTTCTCAGGGCAGTGTGTGCAGAGAGGGTTCGCGGTGAGCGGAAAGCATCCTGGCCTGTCTGCCCCAGAGGCCGGGGCAGGCTGTCCCTGTCGCCCTGGGGCGTGAGTTCTGCGAGGCTCTAATTAGTCACACGGGGAGGGGCCGAGTGACCTCACGCTGGCCTGAACTCTGCGGCCATTTAACCGGTTCCTTTCCTGGTGGAGGCCGCTACTGCCTTCCAAGTTCGCGAGGTGGGTGGAGCGGTACTTGCCAGCTCTTAAGGAGGGT
>NW_011494661.1:47053-68895 GCF_000754665.1 Bison bison bison | reverse complement strand
TCATGGCCAGGTGCAGGGGCTGGGAGGGGACCGGCAAGGAACTAGAATGGAGTGAGCCGGTCGTGGCCGGAGAATTTGGAGATCAACTGGGCACGGTCTCCTCCGCCAGAAGCCACTGGCCCCTGGGGTCTTGGGGACGCGGTTTCTTGTTACTGACGGTGACTCCCCGCTCCTTCCTGCTTCAGGCATTTACACAGCTGATAAAGTCAACTCCAGCCTGAAATCGAGGGCCGCCATCACCCAAGAAGATGCGCGCACCCTTTGTAAGTAAGGCAGGCGTGCCTGGGCTGGCGGTGGGGGCCGTGTTTGGGTCGGTCTGAGTCATCAGAGAACGGGCCCTTGAGGATGTGCGGGCCACACCTCCATTGGCCGGTGGGGTGGGCATCAGGCGTGAGACGGTCAGTGGTTAGAGTTGTCTTAGTGAGTACTTGTGTAGGCAGGTCCTGTTTGCCTGAAACAGGAGCTGGGGAAGGCAGGGCCAAGCGGAGCTGGGAGGCACCAAGGAGAGACTTGCTCCGCCAAGGTCCTGTCTGCCTTCCTGAGTCAGACCAGAGCACCTGGAAGGGCTCCTGGAGCACGATGTCTGGGCTGCACCTGCTGCAGCCCACCCCGCCCCCACCGCCTGGGTTTGACCACAGGGGCGTTTTCCTGGCCTCAGCTGAGACACTTCATGGCGCCCTGCCGGGAGTTTCCCAACTTTCACTCTCCCTATTTCTAATCTGTGATGTGGTTCAGAAATCATAAAGGGGCTTAGTACATGCTTCCTTTCAACCTATCAGGACCCACTGCAGAGAGGTTCTGAGCCCGGCTTTTGAGGAAGACACCCCTAGGGTCATGTTCACCATCCTGTTCCCTAGCTGTGGCACTTTGATCACATTTCCAATCCCAGAGTGACGATTATGTGACTTAATACTTCTGAAGTGCTCACAACAGTGCTTTGCACACATATTAAGTGCTCACCTGTAATTCGTTGTTCTGATTATGATTATGGTTTAATCCGTGTAAAGAGCTTAAGGCAGCCCATGATATTAGGGTGTACCTGGCATATTTGATGCCGGGAGTGGTCATTTAAAAACATCCCTCTTCCTTATCTAACAACATTATTTTCAGTAATAATCATGAAATAAATATTAGTAATGGCTGGAAAAGAAACACAGTAAAGTTGCTTCAAAGAGCTTTGCATTTGAAATCATGCCAGTGAAAAAATAAAAATTGAAAAGTAGGGTAGATGTTATAGAGAAAAATAGAAGTAATGGGTTAATAGTTTTTAGTTGCATTAATGTAATTTAGAAGAAAACTTGTTCTTATAGTTAGGTTGGTTATAGTCATGAATAATGACAACATTATAGTTTCTGTTTTGGAACTTTTTCTGAAAAGTTGTCCTTGACTTTGACAAAACTGATCTTCTTTGCATATGCAACTCTCAGTAGAGGCAGACTTGTCAATCTATCTTGGCTCACAGTTGATCGAAGAACACTTTTTATTAATTTCAAAAGTTTCTCTCATATGAAACAACAGATATACAAATAGGAATAGCCTTAAACATTAGAATCGGTTTGTCAGAGATTCATAAAAATCCCATTTTGTAATAAATTCCAGAAACTGCAATGCTGCCTATGTCTTAAAAAATTAATTCTAGTGGCTTTTATTTTAAATTTTATTTATGTTTGTTGATCTCTAGGTTTTTTGTTTGTTTTGTTTTTTGTCTGTGCCGTTCAGCTTGTGGGATTTAGTTCCCTGACCAGGGGTACAACTCAGGCTCTAGGCAGTGAGATAAGATCAGAGAGTCCTAAGCACTGGACTACTAGGGAATTTCTGATTTTTTATTTTTATTTTTAAAATTTATTTTATTGGGGTATAGTTGATTTATAATGTGTTCATTTCTGCTGTACAACACAGTGATTCAGTTATATATATATATATATATATACACTCACATATATTCTTTTTAATGTTCTTTTCCATTATAACTTATCACAGGATATTAACCATAGTTCCCTGTGCTATACAGTAGGACTTCATTGTTTATCCATTCTAGTGGCTTTTAAATATATCCACATTTAAAACATTTTGACTAAAACATCTTCACCAGAAAACCCATCATAAGTTTTTATTTTATTTGGTAAAATTATCCCAAGATTTTCTTCTTTGGCAAAAATCAGAGAGAATGGCTGAATGATGGTGAACTTTGACACTTATTTAATCCATTGCTTTAGAATGAGAGTTTAGTTCCCAGAGAAATTGATTTAGACTTTCAGATACTTCTCTTTTAGTCTCTTTTCTTCTGGTGCTGGGAGCGCAGATGCTTGTCTTCTGTTTAAACACAGGAAAATGTAGGGAGGGATTGGAAGCCCAAACTGTCCTGAAAGCGAACTTGAACCATTCTGAGCCATTCAGAACTTACTGTAGGAGCAGACACATGGAGCTGAGTCTGTGTGTGTTGGAGGTTCACTGTATAGCTAGGTGTTCTCTGATTAGACTTCCACGTAGAAAACTAAACTTTTCAAAGAATAGGAATGTGTGCTTACTTAAAGCTCGCATGCTGCTGCTGCTGCTTAGTTGCTTCAGTCGTGTCCAACTCTGTGTGACCCCATAGACAGCAGCCCACCAGGCTCTGCCGTCCTTGGGATTCTCCAGGCAAGAACACTGGAGTGAGTTTGCCATTACCTTCTCCAATGCAGGAAAGTGAAAAGTGAAAATGAAGTCACTCAGTTGTGTCCGACTCTTAGCGACCCCATGGACTGAAACCTACCAGGCTCCTCCGCAGGAATTGGATGAATTAGAACTTAGACCATTATCACTGATACTGTTTAAAAGTGTCGCCATATGGCGATAATAAACAGCAGACTGATTCTTGGTATGTCTTGTTGTTTTAAAATTCTCTATGGACAACTCTCACCTATTTGTCTGCACCCAGAGGATGGGTGCACTTTCCTACTCTATGTGTGCCACTGCCTGGCTCTTGTGTGTGTGTGTGTGTGTATGTGTGTGTGTGTGTATGTGTGTGTGTGTGTGCTTTGTCGTGTCCGACTCTTTGCAACTCCATGGATTATAGACTGCCAGGCTCCTCTGTCCATGGGATTTCCCAGGCAAGAATACTGGAGTGGGTTGCTATTCTCTTCTCCAGGGGATCTTCCCAACCCAGGGATCAAACCCACATCTCCTGTATGGCAGGCAGATTCTTTGCCACTGAGCCACCTGGGAAGCCTGGCTCTTAGGATTTGACAATTGTTAGTTATTCCAATAGAAGATCCCTGGATCTCCCTGGGTTGGAGAGGCTGCATGTCTACCATATGGCCCACGTTTCTCCAAGCCCTTCAGTCCAGTCCTGAGGCCTCCAGGTCAGTGCCACTGTGTTCTATTAATACATTTGCTTAGGAGGCGTGGTCCAAGAGCTTTGCCTTCCCTTCTCCATGCACCTTGTCCTTAAACCCGTGGCTTGTTGAGCAGCTGCTGCTGGGTAAGTGAAGATCCAGAGGGCATCTGAGGCTCCAGACATGCAGAAATTTAAAAAAAATTTATTTCAAGCTGGAGGATAATTGCTTTACAGTGTTGTGTTGGTTTCTGCTGTACAACAACATGAATCAGCTTTAAGTATACACACATCCCCTCCCTCTGGAACCTCTCTCCCACCCCTACTCCCATCCCACCTTCTAGGTCATCACAGAGCCCTGAGCTGAGTTTCACGCGCTACAAACTGCTTCCCGCTAGCTTTCTATTTTACACATGGCAGTATATGCATGTCAGTGCTACTCTCTCAATTCGTCCCACCCTCTCCTGCCCCTCCTGTGCCCACAAGTCTGTTTTCCACATCTGCATCTCTATTCCTGCCTGCAGATATGCAGAAATTGATGGGCTTGCTCTGGGCTCTGACTTGAGACTCTCTTATGGACCTCTTCACCACCCTCGAGGTTTGCCTGACATCCTAACAGATCTCTGTGGAGCTAGTTAAGGTGCAAAGGGGAGGAGGGAGAAGCAGATGCTTCAGGCAGGGCAGGGGTTCATCTGCACTGTGGAGGGGCTTGAGCAGGAAGCAGAGTGTTCCTCTAGCCCACAAACTTCTGCTGAGAACGTTGTATGTGCCTGGCTGGCTGCCCAGTGCAGCTGGTGGGCTGGGCAGGGAAACTGATTTCTCCTTTCCCCGGGGCTCAGCCAGACAATTATAGTCATCATTATAGACAAACCGGGCTGTGGCTGATAAACACTCTCTGCAGGGAAGTCAGGGGGAGGCGCTGAGGAGGCAGAGACATGAGGGATGAATAGGAATTTGCTAGCAAACAGTCAAGGGCCTTGTAGGCCTAGAACACAGTGAAGCAGTGGGCGAAACTCACTGTGGGGGTGGTGAGCAGATGTCAGAAGCTTCATGTGAATTACTGGGTGCAGCGAAAAGAACTTGGCCTTTGGGTTCAGGAAGACCTGTAGTGTAATCCTGGCATCACTTCTTTTTAAAAATAATTTAGTTAATGAATTTATTTTTGGCTGTGCTGGGTCTTCGTTGCCGCGTGGGCTTTTCTCTAGTTGTGGCGAGTGGGGCCTGGTCTCCAGTTGTAGTTTGTGGGCTCCTTGTTGCTGCGGCTTCTCTTGTTGCGGAATACAGACTCTAGGGCAGGTGGGCTTCAGTAGTTGAGGCCCCCCGGGCTCTAGAGCACAGGCTCCGTAGCTGTGGGGCATGGGCTTAGTTGCTCTATGGCATGTAGGATCTTTCCGGATCAGGGATTGAACCCGTGACTCCTGCATTGGCAGGTGGATTCTTTACCATCGAGCCAGCAGTGAAGCCCCCTGGCACCACTTCTCAGGAGTTCTCTTGGGCAAGTTACTTTCTATCTCTGAGCTGTTTTCTGGTGGTTAAAATGGGGCTGCTGTAAGGATTCCAAGTAACTTGTGAAAACCCTGAGGGGTGCCTGGTGGCAGCCGTGGTGGTTCCCAGATGAGTTCAGGGGAAGTCGTTTCCCGTGGGCTGAGGTTCAACATGTGGAACAGGTCTGGGGCTTGTGGGGCTCAAGAGCCTGGGAAGGCAAATGAGTTTTGCCTCCTTTTCAGAATACCCATGACCTTTGGGCTGCTGGGGCTGGACTGGTGCCTGATTGAAGCTGCCACTGTCCCTCTCCCAGAGGCTGGGAGGGAACAGGTTATGAGTCAACCCAGCCCCTCCTCTATCTTCTTGCTGGGCCTGAAGCTGGGGAGTCTGGCCTCCCCCTTCACCCAGTTCCTTGCACCCACCCAGCCTGGGGCATGAGTTTGGGACTCTCTAACAGGTATTAAGTGGTTTTTAGAGTTCTCACCCCCATTATCTCATTATTCCTGACACAAAATCTGCTGTAGAAGCTCAGAGAGGTTAAGTGATTCCTGAAGGTCACACCGCAGTAGAGCAAAGGGGCCTCAGTCTCAGGTGGACTGGGTTCTGCTTCTGAAAATGCAGTCTCAGACAGACAGTGTTGAGGGTGGGCTCCTCCGGGGTTTCTTTTCTTCCTAAAGTCTTTGCATTAAAACTCCCAACTCTCTGCCAGCAAAATCCGTTCTCAGCACCCTCTCCAGACTTCAGGATTTTACTTTTGTTTTAAATTATGTGCCTCTCGAGGGTTTCCCCAGAGTATCAGAAATGGAGTGGGTGAGATGAGGGATTTCCACACTCACCACAGCATGTGATTTGGGAACAAAGAGAACTTGCTCTCTGGCTGGGTTTCACAGCCTCCAGAATGTCTCCAGTTGGTCCTGGAGCTGTCTATGAACCTTCCAAATCAAGAATAATAAAAACACCCCCAAGAACAGTGGCAGCAAAAACTGCCATTTACAGAACACTACCTATTTCCCAGGGCTTCCCAGGTGGCGCTAGTGGTATAGAACCCACCTGCCAATGTAGGAGACACATGTTCTATCCCCGAGTCAGGAGGTCCCCTGGAGGAGGGCATTGCAACCCACTCCAGTATTTTTTTTTTTAATTAATTTTTTAATTTTAATTGGAGGCTAGCTCCTTTACAATATTGTGGTGTTTTTTGCCATACATTGACATGAATCAGTCATGGGTGTACATCTGGAACCCCCCCCCCCACCTCCTTCCCCATCCCATCCCTCAGGGTTGTCCCAGTGTACTGGTTTTGAGTGCCCTGTTTCATGCATCAAACTTGGACTGGTCATCTATTTCACATATGCTAATATACATGTTTCAATGCTATTCTCTCAAATCATCCCACCCTCGCCTTCTCCCACAGAGTTGAAAAGTTTGTCCTTTATATCTGTGTCTCTTTTGCTGTCTTGCATATAGGATCGTTGTTACCATCTTTCTAAATTTCATATATATGCGTTAATATACCGTATTGCTGTTTTTCTTTCTGACTTACTTCACTCTGTATAATAGGCTTCAGTTTCATCCACCTCATTAGAACTGACTCAAATGCATTCTTTTTATTAGCTGAGTAATACTCCATTGTGTATATGTGCCACAGCTTTCTTATCCATTCATCTGCTGATGGACATCTAGGTTGCTTCCATGTCCTAGCTATTGTAAACAGTGCTGTGATGAACATTGGGGTACACGTGTCTCTTTCAATTCCAACTCCAGTATTCTTGCCTGGAGAATCCCATGGACAGAGGAGCCTGGTGGGGTACAGTCCATGGGGTCGCAAAGAGTCAGACTCTACTGCAGCGACTGAGCACATGCCTGTGTACCAGGTAGTGTTTGCTTTACAGATACTAACTCATGTGATCCTCAGGACAGTCTCCTGAATCATGTGCCCTAATTACCCTTCTCTTAGAGCTGAGGGAACTGAGGCTGGCAGTTAGGTAACGGTGCCCAAGGCTACTCAGCTAATAAGAAGTACAACTGGAACTTGAACCCTGGCTGTATGGCTTCAGAGCCCCAAGGCTGTAATCAGTATGCAGTTTCTAAAAACCAAATGCATCCTGATTTAAACACAGAAGTCATGCTCACTAGCCTACTTTCTGTATTTTTTTGTACTCCTGAAATATTTCATTAAAAAAAACCCAACATTGACAGCCTCTTCAATAAATGGTGCTGGGAAGATTGGACAGCTACATGTAAAAGAATGAAATTAGAACACTTCCTAACACCATACACAAAGATAAACTCAAAATGGATTAAAGACCTAAATGTAAGATCAGAAACTATAAACAGATGAATGGATAAAGAAATTGTGGTACATATACACAATTTATTTACAGGGCGACAATGAAGAAACAGACATAGAGAATAGACTTATGGACATGGGGAGAGGGGAGGAGAGGGTGAGATGTATGAAAAGAGTAACATGGAAACTTACACTACCATATGTAAACTCTTGGAGGAAAACATAGGCAGAACACTCGATGACATAAATCAAAGCAAGATCCTCTATGACCCACCTCCTAGAGTAATGAAAATAAAAACAAAAGTAAACAGGTGGGACCTAATTAAACTTAAAAGCTTTTGCATAGCAAAGGAAACTATAAGCAAGGTGAAAAGACAACCCTCAGAATGGGAGAAAATAATAGCAAATGAAACAACTGACAAAGGATTAACTTCCAAATTATACAAACAGCTCATACAACTCAATACCAGAAAAACAAACAACCCAATCAAAAAGTGGGAAAAAGATTTAAACAGACATTTCTCCAAAGAAGACATACAGATGGCTAACACATGAAAAACACATGAAAAATGCTCAACATCACTCATTATTAGAGAAATGCAAATCAAAACTACAATTAGATATCACCTCACACTGGTCAGAATGGCCCTCACCAAAAAGTCTACAAACAATAAATGCTGGAGAGGATGTGGAGAGAAGGGAACGCTCATGCACTGTTGGTGGGAGTGTAAATTGATACAGCCACTATGGAAGATGGTATGGAGATTCCTTAAAAAACTAGGAATAAAACCACCATATGACCCAGCAATCCCACTCCTAGGCATATACCCTGAAGAAACCAAAATTGAAAGAGACACATGTATCCCATTGTTCATTGCAGCACTATTTACAATAGCTAGAACATGGGAGCAACCTAGATGTCCATCGACAGATGAATGGATAAAGAAATTGTGGTACATATACACAATGGAATATTACTCAGCCATAGAACACATTTGAGTCAGTTCTGGTGAGGTGGATGAACTTAGAACCTATTATATAGAGTGAAGTAAGTCAGAAAGAGAAAGATAAATACTGTATTCTAACACATATATATGGAATCTAGAAAAGTGGTACTGAAGAATTTATTTACAGGGCGACAATGAAGAAACAGACATAGAGAATAGACTTATGGACATGGGGAGAGGGGAGGAGAGGGTGAGATGTATGAAAAGAGTAACATGGAAACTTACACTACCATATGTAAAATAGATAGCCAACAGGAATTTGCTGTGTGGCTCAGGAAACTCAAACAGGGGCTCTGTGTCAACCTTGAGGGGTGGGACGGGGAGGGAGACGGGAGGGAGGTTCGAAAGGGAGGGGATATATGTATACCTACGGCTGATTCATGTTGAGGTTTGACAGAAAAGAGCAAAATTCTGTAGAGCAATTATCCTTCAATAAAAAATAAATTAATTAAAAAAAAACAGACTGCAAACTTCTGACAAGGGGGCTAAATGGGGCTGAGTGTGGGTGGACTGGAAGGCATATAGTGGTCTTGAATGAAAGAAAAATATTCCTTTTGCTTTGTTTCAACCCTTGGGTTGAGAATTCTTCTGGAAGTGCCTTTCCTTTCCCCTCTGGTCCTGTGCAGTGCCCGCACCTGAGGGTCTCACACTGGCTCTGAGTTTCAGGAGTGAATGTGGGTTATCATGCAGGGGCAGATGACGAATTCTGTTAGAGGGCTGGGCGGTGTCCCTCCTCCTTGTGGTGGGGACGAGGTGGCGGTTCAGGTTCCTGATTGGCTACTTAAGGGCTGACCCTGGGTAAGTGACCTTAGTCTCAGTTTCCCCAACTGCAAAATGAGGTACGACTGCCCCTCTCTGTCTAGCCTTCTCTGCCCTACGGACACCCTCTCCTGTGGTTCTCCCTCTGGGCTGCACAGTAGAATCACCTGGAGGACTTAAAAAAAAAAAACGCCAGGCCTGGGGTCCATCCTGCTTCTGACCCAACCCTAAGGTTGCCCTGAGATGCCCACACCGCTGTGCTTTTGCTCCTGTCTGCCCCCACCCCTGTTCACCTGTCTCCTTCTGTCTGCTTTCCATCTATCTGCTTTTCTGCCTCCTCTGATTGCAGCAGAGTCTGAGGGTTAAGAGTGAAGGATTTGGGGGACTTCTCTGGCAGTCCAGTGGTTAAGACTCAGCACTTCCACAGCAGAGGGCACAGGTTTGATCCCTGGTCAGGAAATCCCATTTGCCACATGGTGTGCCAAAAAAAAAAAAAAAGTGCAGGATTTGGGTTTAAATACATGCTCCCCCTCATTTTTCAAGACTTCAACAAAAATCTCAGGTGCTGTCTTTCCCAGGAGGATGTCCTCTCCTTCTGGTCTCTCTTATACCCATTTCAGCCAGGTTTTTGCCTCCAACTCCCAATAGGAGCTGTTCTAAAGATCGGCAGTGACCTTCACCCCAGACCGCTCCTTTGACCTCCAGACTCACACATGCAGCTGCCCGGCTCCAGGTGGACATTTCACCCCAGGGTACCCTCCCCGCCAGCAGCCTGCCCATTCAGCCTCCTGGAAACCTTGAAGTAACGTTTCACTCCTCTTTCCTTCAAACCCTCCCTCATCGCAACTGCAAATCCTGTTGAGTCTACCTTCAAAGAAGTCTAGAATCCATTATTTCTCATGCCCTGCTGTCCCCATCTTGGCTGAGGCATCAGCTTCTCTCTCCATCTTCCATCCTACCCTCTCCTCCTTCCCGCTGCACTCCAGCCACTCTGGCCTCCCGGAAGTTCCTCAAACACACGCCTACCTGGGGCCTTTGCTCAGGCTGTCCCCTTGGCCTGGATGTTCCTGGCATCTGCGGGGCCCACTCTCTGCCTTCCCTGACACCCTTAGACTGTTGCAGCCTGCGTCCTCCCCCCCCACCCCCGCCCACCACATTGCAATCCAGACCACTTAATCCTGTCTTACCTTTTCTTTCTTTCTTTTTGTTTTTATTTGATATCTCTTCTATTAGATATCATCATTTACTGGGGCTTCCTTGGTGGTTCAAACGATAAAGAATCCTCCTGCAATGCAGGAGATCCGAGTTTGATCCCTGGATCAGGAAGATCCCTTGGAGAAGGGAATAGCCACCCACTCCAGTATTCTTGCCTGGAGAATCCCACGGACAGAGGAGGCTGGCGGGCTACAGTCTACAGGGTCACAAAGGGTCGCACACAACTGAGCAACTAAGCGCACCCACACTGAGGCTTTAAATGCATTTGAAGAATTTCTCTCTCTCTCTGATACTGAACAAGAGCTCTGTGAAGATGGCTATCTTGGCTTTGTTCATGGGCATAGTCCAGGTACCCGGCTCTTTGAGCCTGTGTTAAGTGAATGAGCAAATGAATGAGTCCTTTGACCCTCCCAGGCAGAGGTGAGCATCCCCAAGGGGAAAGAATTCTCAAAGGGTATCATTGACCAGTTACATCACTTCCCTGAGGTGGGAGAGGGTGTTTGTTAAGGGCAGGGTGATTCTGCACGCATGCTGGCAGCCTCCTCTCCTGTAATTTGGGCAAGGCTCGGGTCTGAGACCACAGCTCGGGATAAAGGCTGGAGGCTTGGAGTCAGGAACCCAGTGAGTTCTGGAGCCCGTCAGCGTGAGAGCACGTCACATGCTTGTTTTACTGCTGCTGGCACTGTTGCCATTGTCCTGGACGCCCCAGTGCTTTATGTCTGCCTTTCACAGACGTAAGAGGAGTGTAAAGATATATGCAGTGGGAATGAACAGGTGGACATATTTGTGATAAAGTACATACAGTAACACAGTGGTAGAATCTAGGTGGTGGGTATATGTTCACTAAAAACTGCTTTCAATTTTGAGCACTTGAAAAATCTTCATAATAAAGTGGAGAAATTATAAAGTTGGAAAGTATGCTATAAACTTAAAAATGCTCATTGCAGAAAAGCTGGAAAATGCAGAAAAATAGAAGGAAACAAAATAATCACAACAACCACCCTTAGCTCGAGCACCTGGAGGGAATCTGTTAGGATGTTGGTATATATCTTTCTAGTCTTTTGTGTATTTATTTTGTTACATAATAGTAATTGTAGGGATTACCCCAGATTGAGCACACTGATGTTTATCAAATCTTACATTGTTTTCTGATTCTAAAGCAAATATATATGTATTTACACTTTTGGAAAACTAGAAAAGAATTAAAAAGGAAATTAATATCCCAAATTCCACCACCTAGTAATAAACACTGTTTACATTTTGGTGTATTTCCACAATTTTTTTTTTAATGTGTTGGTTTTCCTTTTGAAACAAAGTTTAAAAAATACCATTTTGTATAAAGGTTTTTTTTTTTTTTTGCCCTCATAGAAAAACTTTATTGGAAAGCAGGGAAAACTACCAAGATATGAATGAAGACAAAAAATAAAAAAGTTCAGACATAAAGTGTACGACCTTGGTTTAAGTGGAAATGGAACCGTTTGGTGGTTTGTAGTTAGTGACCTATATTTTCACTTTGTGGCACTGCTGTTACCACAGCTAAGCTGCTTCAGTCGTGTCTGACTCTGTGCGACCCCAGAGACGGCAGCCCACCAGGCTCCTCTGTCCCTGGGATTCTCCAGGCAAGAATACCGGAATGGGTTGCTATTACCTTCTCCAAGGCATGCATGCTAAGTCGCTTCCGTTGTGTCCGATTCTATGCGACACTATGGACAGCAGCCCACCAGGCTCCTCTGTCCACAGGATTCTCTAGGCAAGAATACTGGAGTGGGTTGCCATTTCCTTCTCCATAAAGGTTTTTTTTTTAAACTTAAAAAATTAAGTTATCCTTGATTGTAAAGCTTTTTTATTAACCATTATATTATGGATATTTCTTGTCCTTAAGTATTCTTTTAAAACATAACTGTACAGTATACTATATAAATATGGCAGAATTTAGCTAGTATCTTTATGTAGAATATTTAGGTTTCTAACGTTTTATCATTAGATGTGAGTTTGTGACATCTTTTGTAGGCATTTCAGATTATTATTAAGAGTTGGTCTATAAAGATGTGAGTCAGAGAATATGAATATATTTGAGGTTGTGTGCAAGCATGCATACTAAGTTGCTTCAGTTGTGTCCGACTCTTTGCAACCCTATGGACCGTAGGCTGCCAGACTCCTCTGTCCAAGGGATTCTCTGGGCCAAAGTACTGGAGTGAGTTGCCATGCCCTCCTCCAGGGGATCTTCCAGACCTAGGGATCCAACCCATGTCTCTTACGTCTCCAGCACTGGCAAGCAGGTTCTTTACCACTAGCGCTGCCTGGAAGCCCATTTTTAAGGTTAGTGATATAAATTGCCAAATTGACCTTCAGAAAAGTTGTACTGATTTATACTCCTATCAACAGTGACTGAGGGTACCTGTTTACCTGGATCTTTTCTTATATTTAGTATTACCCCTGAATCATTTTTAATTTACTTTTATTTGATTACTGTTGAGATAGAATAAGTTTTCTTGTGTTAGTGGTAATATATATTTCTCTTTTAAAAATTATTTATTATACCCTGTCTCCATTTTTTTTTGTTTCAGTGTTTAAATTTTTTCTTGATTCATGAAAATTCTTTATATATTAAGGCTGTCATTTTCTTCCAGTTAGTCACTGGTAGTTTGTCTGTGGTTTTTTTAATGCACAGAATTTTCTGGTCTGGCTGTTTTGATTACAAGCAGCCCACTTAAGCTAGCTCAAGTAAAGAAGCTTTATTCTAAAGACACATGGAGAGGGGTAAGGGGAAAACCTAAGTACAGGAGCTATAATAAAGCTGGGCCTCCCAGGGGCTGGGAGGCAGTTCAGGATCACAGTGATTCCAGGCCCTCCACAGCTGAAATTTGTGCATCTCTACTTCCCTGGTGGCTCCGACAGTAAAGCGTCTGTCTACAATGTGAGAGACCTGGGTTTGATCCCTGGGTTGGGAAGATTCCCTGGAGAAGGAAATGGCAACCCACTCCAGTACTCTTGCCTTGAAAATCCCATGGACGGAGGAGCCTGGTGCAGGCTACTGTCCATGGGGTTGCAAAGAGTCGGGCACGACTTCACTGTTACTTTCAGTGCTCCACGCATGGCGTGACCCGGCTAGCTGTTCTTGATGCGCCTGCTTCTTTCTCTCCCACTGTCCACAGGGGTCTTCTGCTTGGTCAGAGTGGGTGTGAGAACTCCAACCCTTGGTTTGGCCTGTGCTTCACTGGGGTCTCTCTTGTCTGCTCCATGTCATGATTTTTCAATTTTGGCTCTTGTGTCAAAAGCTAGTTTTTAAAATTACTTGATTCAAATTTTTGAGAGTGAGAGAGAGAGGACCATGGAGGATCACAGGGCACTGACCTGCTTGGGATCCGTGCCTTTTTCTAGTCCAGCTGGTGGAGGCTGGTCTGCAGTGGTCACGTGGTATAAAATATGGCTGCCGGGGCCGTCGGGATTGTGGGTGGTCATTTTCTCTTAAGAGGGAGTGTGAACATAATAGGCAATGATAGAAAGTTTAAATAAGAACTTTAACATTTTTTTCAATCATAAAAACTTTTCCCCCAAATATTTATTATTTATTTATTTATTTTCGACTGTGCTGGGTTTTCATTGCTGCGAGGGTTTTCCTCTAGATGCGATGAGCGAGGTCTGCTCTAGTTGCAGAGGCTTCTCTTGTTGCCGAGCCTGGGCCCTAGGGTGCGTGGGCTTCAGTAGTTGTGGTGCCTGGGCTCTAGAGTACAGGCTCAATAGTGTTGGCACACAGGTTTAATTGTTCCAAGGCATGTGGGATCTTCCTGGATCAGGGATCAAACTTGTGTCTCTTGCATTGGTAGGTGGATTCTTCACCACTGAGCCACCACGGAAACCTATAAAAACTTTCAATGTTTTACTTTATGCCTTTTTCTTCGGACTTTATCTTTAGAATGTCTTTCTCTATTCTAAGATCTGAGATACATCTACCGTATTATTTTAGGTTTTATTTTGTGGTTTTAAGTGTTATTGATACATTCAAATGTTAATGATTTTTAAGCATTATTAACATGGGAATATTTACAGGCTTCAAATGCAAGATGGTTTTAAGAGGTTTTGGTGACAGAGAATATTCACCTTTTCCAATTAAAAAACTGCAAGGTCATCAGTATGAAGGATTTTTTCCCATCTAAAATTATTAAAAATTTTTTTATCATAAAAGTAATTCACATTGATTAAAAATAATAAAATAATATAAAATGTAAAAGTCTCTGAATCCCAATCCCCCCTGTATATAGTATATAACAGTTTGATGTATTTTCTGTAGCTCATACATAGTGTATAATATGTTTTGCTTATAAGTGTACAATTTTTTAAAAAAAATAATTTTTATAGGTGTATAGTTGACTCACAGTGTTTTGTTAGTTCAGGTATACAGCAAAGTGAATGTGTTATACGTATACATATACCCACTCTTTTAGATTCTTTTCCCATATAAGCCATTACAGAGTACTGAGTAGAATTCCCTGTGCTATACAGTAGGTTCTTATTAGTTATCTATTTTATATACAGTGCTGTGTATGTGTCAGTCGAAATCTTCCAGTTTCTCTCTCCATACTCCCCTCCCCCCAGAGCCATAAGTTTATTTCCTACATCTGTAACTCTATTTCTGTTTTGTAGATAAGTTTATTTGTAGCCTAGTTTTAGATTTCACATAAAAGCAATATCATATGTCACAATGATGTTTTTTAAACAAAAATGGGATAATGTTTTCCAACTTATCTTTTCGATTGCTTCTATGTCTGCTCATGTAAAACCAACCTGTTCTCTCTATTGGCTATAAATACATACACATACAAGATAATTTATTTCGCTGGTCCTTGTTAATGGTCATCTAGGTTGTTTTTCCAATATGAATTGCAGAGGCCAGACATTGTTCCCCATTTGCTTGCTAAGGAAAATGGCTGTTACACAGCTCATTATAAGCTGTGCTTTTGTGGAGAGGATAAAGACTTTTTGTTCTGAAATCCCGTGGGCACAGAGTCTCAGCTTTGCCATTGTCATTGCTTGTGTCGTGTGGGAGAGCCCGGGTTACTGCACTCGGGAGAACTGCTGGCTTCCTGCTGGCTCACCTGTTCCTGGGGGAAGAACCGCCTGGCATAGCATACCACTAGATTTTAGAGCTGGGGATCAAGCCAAGTGAGGGATGGATCACTTTTGATCCAAACTTAAGGACCAGAGAGGGAACATTTTATTATGTCTGGTCTCTGTTGCCATAGAGAGAAAACAGCATTGGCCACAACGTAAATGATGGGGATGGCTGTGTGCCAATAAAACTTTATAGACGCTGGAGTTTGAATTTCATATAATTTCTTGTGTCACAATATATTCTTCTTTTGACTTTTCCCCCAACCATTAAAAAATGTAAACATTATTCTTTGCCAGCAGACGAAAATAAGCAGAGGCACACAACGGGCCCAAGGACTGTAGTTCTCATATTTCAAATATATAACACGATTTCTTGAGTTTTAAATTTTGATTCAGCACAGTTGGCTGTGTGTATCATTAAGCAGTTGTTTCTCCAGTTAGAGTTTAGTGAAAGAGTGTGAATTATTCATGTCTTGTGATCATGGCAACCTGTCCTCACTGGTCCTTGCAAGACCCCTTGTCTTCTGTTGACTTTTAAGTTCCATTGTATCATAATTTTTCTCTCCATCTTCCGAATGGTTAGCTAGCATCCTAATATGTTTAATATGTGCTCTTTAATTTTTAAAATGATGTGTGTGTTTTTGAGATTCTTTTGTTGTTGCTTTTTAAAAATAATTTTTTGGGTATGGTTCTGATAAGACATGTATTATTGGTTTGTGTGTGATTGTCTTTAATTTATATAAGTGGTATTTTGCAGAGCTCAGTCTTCATTTTTCCACTCAGCACTGTAGCTAAGATTGTCCGTGTCGTCAAGTGAACATCGAATCCTTGCTTCTCACTGGTGCACAGGGTCCCGTGGGTGAATCCATCACCTTTTAGATCATTTTTAAAAAGAAGTTTCTTTGAGTGGTGGCATGTTTGAAGTTAGTGAGTATTTGGAAATATGTGCCTTTTGCCTTTTATAAGAGAAAGGCAATATGATTATTAAAAAAATCACAGCCTTTTTGCTTTCAAATTGTAGATATCCATTTTTCAAAGTTAAAAAATTTTATTAATTAAAAAATTAAGGTCGAATTTACTCCCTTTGGTGTTCAGTTCAATGGGTTTTGATAAACACATACAATTGAGTAACCATTCACCATGATCAAATACAGAATAGTACAGAAACTTTCATTGCTCCAAAATTCCCTCATACCCCTTTCTTGTCCACCCCTTGTAGCCCTGGCAATCATGGATTACTTTCCTGTCCCATAGTGATGGCTATTATGGAATGACATATAAGTGGAATCACACAGTATGTAAATTTTTACTGTATGTGGATTTTTGGTACGGCTTTTTTCACTTAGCATCAGTATTCAGTGTTACAGAGTCTGAGTTTCTTCGTAGATATTTTTGTTGCTCTGTGTGTGTGTGTGTGTGTGTGTATAGTAAACATGTTTCTCTGCATAGGTCTTCTTTCATTGTGATTTGCTTGGGATACAGTGAGCTCCTTGGGTCTGCGTATCTACTGGCTGCTTATTGCTTGACAGCATATTAAGTGAAAATGTTAGTCGCTCAGTTGTGTCTGGCTTTTTGTGACACCATGGACTGTAGCCCACCAGGCTCCTCAGTCCATGGAAATCTCAGGCAAGAATACTTGAGTGGGCTGCCGTTCCCTTCTCCAGGGGATCTTCCTGACCCCAGAATTTGGAGGTGGGATGTGGACAGCCCCCCAGAGCAAGGGGTGAGGGGGGAAGGACAGAGGGCTGGAACAACCTCTGAGGAGCTCTGTCTCCAGGTGTCCCAAAGAGATTTATGGTTGGTTTAGACGAGGGAAGTCCAGATCGAGTGCCCCTACCTGCAGCTCTTAGCACAGTGTCTGGTATTGGGACCTCAGTACATTGAATGACAGTGATCTTGAAGATCTCCTGACTGTTCTCAGGCTCTGGGCCACTGCCCTCATCACAGGGCGGGGCTCTGAGGAGCGTTTTAGCATCCTTCCCACCTTCCCCTGCAAACGCACGCAAACCCTCACTCCCACACATGCCCACTGTGATATAATGAGAAATGTATATTTAGTCTTGGTCCTGGGTTCCTGCCACAGAGCTTCTAAAACCCGAGTAACTTCCTGAGCGGTGGGGTTGAGAGGAATGCGTTTCATCATTCAGAAGAAGCCCCTTTCAACTGACCAAGTGATCAAAGAGCTGGAAGTAGCATTAATCACCAGTGGGCAATGATCTCATCAACTGAGCCTACATAATGAAGCCTCCACAAAACCCCTAACATGGGGTGTTGGTGAGAGCGTGGAGGTGCTGGAGAGCAGTGGTCCCCAGAGGGGGCAAGGAAGCTCTGAATCCCTCCCCCTACAGCTTGCCCTCTGCATTCCTGGCTATTCTTCAGTTGCATATTTTTTAGTAAACGGGTCATCTAGCAAGTAAACTGTTTCCCTGAGTTCTATGAGCTGTTCCGGCAAACCACTGAACCCAAGGGAGGGGGCTGTGGGAACGATCAATTTACAGCCAGTTGTTCAGAGCGCAGGTGACAACTTCAGCTTGCACCTGGCATCTGAAGCGAGGTCTCCTGGGACTAAGCCTGCGGGGTCTGCGCTGACTCTGGGCTGTGAGTGTCAGAACTGAGTTAAACTGTGGGACACCCACTCAGTGTGCACCAAGGATTGAATTTCTTAGTGTGGGAAACACACACATCCGGTGTCAGAAGTAGAGGAGTGAGCACAGTGCACAGAGAGTTTTCCTTTGCTTGTCATGCATGCACGCACTTTCACTCTCAGGAGGAGCAGCCAGGGGGACATTACTGCCAGAGGCTGACACCACCTGTCTGCCAGGCTCTGGGTCAGGTAGGGGGAGTGTCTGTGGAATACCGTGCCCCCCAGATTTGACAGCGTCTGCAGGGCCCCCAGGTGGGCAGTAGTCAGATAACCCGTGTGCTTGCCTGACGGTCACTGTGGTGGTCAAGACGATGGCCTGGGAATCACGTGGCCTAGCACTGAGTCCTGCTCACATCACTCAGGGGCTGGGTGGTTTTGCAAAATCTCCCTTCCATCTCTGAGCCTTGATTTCCTCTTTCATCACACAGGGATCACAACAGTGCCCACCTCATAGGCGGGTTGTGTGAACTTATTGAGCTGCACCTGTGAAACGCTTAGCAGAGTGCTTGACTCGGAGCTCGAGTTCAGTCAATAATATTAAGAGTAACAAGAAGGTAGAAGCCCCAGCAAATGAAGAAACCCTTCAGGTGTGCACTTTGCAAGTCATAAAGACAGATGGGCAGGCCCGTAGTCCCTGCAATTCTGGGACACAAGTGTGTGAAGTGGGCCGGGCGGGCTCCGGAGGATGTCCTGGAGAGCTGTGAGATGAAGGCCGCTGAGCTGCTCCCTCTAGGCTCAGCCCCGCCCTGGTTCCCAGGTCTTCCATCACCTCTAACGGCCTTCTTCTTGGTTTTGCAGCCTGAACCCCAGCCTGGAGACCTGATTGAGATTTTCCGCCCTTTCTACAGACACTGGGCTGTCTACATTGGCAACGGATATGTGGTCCACCTGGCCCCACCAAGTAAGGGCACCCAGGGCCTCCACTGTGCTGAGGCTGGAGCAGAGGGGACGGGGGGAGCTGTGGGTAACCGGGGACCCCAACATTCTTCTTCCTCCCCAACAAGACTTCAGCCACACTGGCCTCCTTGCAGCCTTCCTTCCTGAGGTCCTTGCTTTTGCTCTCCCTTCTGCTTGTGATGCTCTTTACTGGCTCTCAGCACAGCTGCTTCCCCTTCATCATTCAAGTCTCAACTCAAATGGCCATTCCTGAGCGTGGCCCTCCCCAGCCTGAGCGAGGGCAGTTTCCCCTGGTTATCCTTTCCTGTGTGACTTTACTTAATCTTCCCCACAGCCTTTTCAAAACCTAAAAGTATCTTATTTTTTTCTGTTTGTTCATTGTGAGTGTCCTTTCACCAGAGCATAAACTAGTTGAGGGCCGGTGGGGTGTCTAGTTCTGTTCCTCTACAGCACCTTGGACAAGGCCTGGCACATAGTAGGGCCTCAGTATTGACTGACTGTGCTGAGTGGGTGTAACTGCTGGACAGGAGACAGGAAAGGCATGACAGGGATCTGGGTGGACAATGTGACACCCATCACTGGGTGAGCAATGCTCCTTAAAGGGAAAAGATGCTTCTATCTGCATCTTCTCATTGGAGCTTCACAGGAATCTTGTGAAATAGGCGAGGCAGGGGGACTGACCTCATACTACTGAGAAAATGGTGGAAGTCAGAGCTGGAAGGAAACTTAGAGAACAGCCCAGTACTAATGAGAGCCAACACTTGCTGGGCACCAACCCTGTTCCAGGCACTGGGGGAGGCACCTTACTGAGTGAGTTTCTTAAATCCTTGCAGCTCCCTGTCCACCGCTATAGGCACAGGTGGAATTTATTGGGCCTTTTCTATAGAGAATGGGGTGCAGAGAACTAAGCCACTTGTCCAAGGTCACATAGCAGGAAAGTCCTGGAGGTGGGACTCAAACCCTGGCTAACTCTCTATTTCCTGCCTTTAAACCTGATGCTCTGCTGTGAAGTCTGAGGTTCCCCCAAATTCAGTCATCGAGTGTTTGCCTCATCCAGGTGCCCTTTCTCCAATTGTTTAATTAGTATTTTGTTTAATAGACTAACTTTAAAAAGTAAAACAATTCTTTTAAAAGGAACTTTTAAATTCCTAAATTGATGTGTGTTCATGAATCCATCTTAGCTTGTCTTTGTGGATTCCCAGTGTTGGCTCAGCTAAGTTAAGTGACATGTCAAGACCGTGCAGTGATGGAACCAGAATCAGCACCCATTGCTTCTGCCTCTGAGCCTGTGCACACTCTCACCAGGGTGGCACCCAGCGTGTGGAGTGTAAGGAAGCCCTCACTGTTGGGTGTTGACTCTGAACTTGCACCTCTGGAGCTGGAACCTCCTGAAATTCTGTGCCTTAGGCACCTAGCTTGCCTCTCCCCAGTCCCAGGCCCCTACCTGCCCGCTGAGGGGCTGAAGGTGGATGGGCCTCTGGAGCTCCCCTGATCCAGTCCCCACGCTGACCCTCTGCACAGACTCAGGGCTCAAACACAGCACCTTTTAATTTATTTCACTGAATCCTTTAAGCACCTCCTGCCCTACTAGGAGGTAATCTGAATTCCTCTGATTTTCCAAACCTCATAGTTGTTCTCTGGGCAGAGGGGTTCAGTCCTCTCTGGAAAGCTGAGCAGAACAGGACCTGCACTCTGATCAGACCCTCTGGCCGTTGCTTGTTGCTGTCACGTGGCATCACAGCGCAAGATGGGTCCTGCCCCGTGTAATGGGATGCTTCCCCTCCTGGGAGAGACCGAGGGTTCCCAGTCATGGCAGGGCCACAGAGGCTCTCTGAAGGACATGAGTCTCCTCTGTGATGTTCCCTGGGGCCCACCTCTTTAAAAGCAAGCCCAGTTTTCAGTCATCATACCCTCCCTACATGATATTAGCTGGTGACCTCAAGAGGGATCTCTGTGTGGGCACCAGCTTTTGCTCCACACCATCCTGGTCCCTGTATTGACCCCAAATCCCTTTCTTCAAGGCAGTTTCACTTCTGGAAACCTGTTGCACCTTCCAGCCCCTCAGCATTGGCCAGGGTTGTGCCTGTGTACCCCTTGAATCTCCCTGGTGTCATACCTCTAGGAGCAGCCGTGGGATTTTGGTCCCTTTGCTCCAAGGGGAATGGGATCCGTTCCCCAGATCCATCCACCTTTTCTGCAGTGATCAGCTTTGTGTGTGTCAGGGAAGTGGAGTCTTGGCGGGATCACAAAAAATTAACACTCTATTCTCCCAGGGAGGTGGGTGTGCTCAGAGCCTGTATTTGCACAATCAAGAGGGCCACTGGGGTGTCACAGGGTGTGTAAGGCCAGCTTCTGTAGGTTAACAAATCACAACAAATTATGGTACTTCACTCCTTGTTTCAGATAAGGAGACCAGGGACCAGAGACCACAAGGGTCTTATCCAAAGCCACACAGCTCTGACCCTGACTCATCTGCTCATCCCCTTGTTGGTGTGGTGGATGCTAGGCTGGGGGCCGGCCCAGGACCAATTGTGTTCCTCTTCCTGGATCCACAGGCGAAATCCCAGGAGCTGGTGCGGCCAGTCTCATGTCTGCACTGACTGACAAGGCCTTAGTGAAGAAGGAGCGGCTGTGTGACGTGGTTGGGAGAGACAGGTACCACGTCAACAACAAGCACGATGGCAGATACTCGCCATTGCCTCCCAGCAAAATCATCCAGCGGGCGGAGGAGCTGGTGGGCCAGGAGGTTCTCTACAAGCTGACCAGCGAGAACTGTGAGCACTTCGTCAATGAGCTGCGCTACGGGGTCCCCCGCAGCGACCAGGTGGGTCCTCAGTGTGCCCCCATCTCCACCTTCTCAGCTGACGCGGGCATCAGTGTGGACTTGGCTGGGGTGGAGACAGGCACACAAACAAGACAGGAGAGCAGAGACAGAACTCTCCTCAAGAACATCATAGTCAGGGTGGGGACAGGGGTGAGGTGATGGGCACCACAGACAATTGGGAGTCGGGGATGCTGGCTGAAGGCTTGAGCACAGGCATCACTGTCAGCCCGGTTGCCCAGCCCTCCCTGGCTGCCTGGCCCTGACACGGACCCTTCCCACAGCCCCAGAGGCAGGGTTCA
>NW_011494661.1:28765-46953 GCF_000754665.1 Bison bison bison | reverse complement strand
CAGATGCAGAAACGGAGCCCCAGAGTACTTGTTGGTGGCCTTTTTTGTCATCAAACAAATCTGTGTTATCTCTTTTCCTGAGAGCTGTCTCCAGCTGTGCTGATAAGTAGCAGAGGTGAGATTTGAATCCCAGGTCTTTTTGACACAGCTTTTCCTGCTTATAAAAAGCATTGTGCCCGGTCCTGCTGTAACCCAAGGGGCAGTCCAGGGGCCCCCAGGGGATGTTTATTTACTTAGTTGACTTTAGCCATGGCCACTCTCGTTTTTGAATCACTTCTCCTGGGAAACTAACTTCCTCCTCATTTTCTCTCACTTCCTCCCCTCCTTTTCTGGCCCTCCCCCTCCTTTTGTGTGTGTGTGTGTGTGACAGTATTATTTTTAAAAGTTCTTAGATACCAGTTGATGCAAAGGAATATGCCTTTTCTTTTTCTTTTGATGAAAGGTGAGGTTAAGATCCATCAGGCTGTTGATTTTCATTACTTTTTAACTTTTTGCGATTTGGTCTCTCCCTTGGTCAGTGTGGTGGTCAAGTAGCCCACTAGGCTCCTGTGTCGATGGGATTTTCCAGGCAAGAATACTGGAGTGGGTTGCCATTGGGTAAAGTACAAGTGATGATATTGATCTCGGAAGGTTACTGTGTGAATTAGATAAGAGCATCCTTATGCTTAGCATAGTGGCAACTAAGAAAATTCTGTTAATAAATCGTGGGAGTTGAAGTGGTCATAATGGTCCTCATTTTCATTCTTTCTCTTGGTTCACCCAGTGTCTTGTCCACTGGCCTGTCTGGGCCACAGTGACATCCTGGGGAGGCATTCATCAGCAAGGATCATGCTCAGCCTTCTTCCTCATACTGCTGATAACCAGCGGTGTTTACTACACTGACCTGCATGCTGATTAGTTCATCCATATATATGTACATATATGCAATAAATATATAAGTATGTATATGTGAATGTGAAAGGCGATTAATATAAAAATTGAGGAATATCAAGTACACCCCTACCTAGGTTATGGACAGGGTAATACTGCCAATGTTTGGTGAAGAGTTCCAGAATCTCTGGGTCACAGTCTGGTTTCAACTTCTCTGACAGTTTATAAGAGCCTCCTCCTGGGAAAGTCATTGGCCAGGTCCATGAGAGGAACCTCATTAGGTTACAAAGGTGATGCAAACAGAAGGAATCTGGGGGATTTGGGCATCAGCACACGTGCCTGTTGGGGAAAATGACCTTCGAAAGCTTTGTCCTGAGTCACATTAGATGCATCCTGTCATCCTAGTATCTGTCTTTACTAGCAGCCCTTAGAGACACCCTTCAGTTTTCTCCTGTGTTAATGCTTTTACCCTCTGAAGCTCACATCTTTCCCATTCTTGGATTACTCTCTAGTTTTGGTGGAATACCACATTGAATAGGTTCTGAGAAAAGGTGCATTTTAAAAAGACTGGGTGTGCCTGAAAATATCTTCATTTTATCCTATTTGATTGATGGTTTGACTGGGGATGGAATTTTAGGCTGAAAAAAATTTTGCCCCAAATTTGAAGGTATTGCTCCATTGTTATGTCATTTAAGCTATTCTTGCTGAGAACTCTGAATTCATTCTGATTTTCGAGCCTTTGTATATGACCAATTTTATCTTTCTGGAAGTTTATAGATTCTTCTCCTTATCTTCAGTTTTCTGAAATTTATCTATGATAAACCTTGCACAGATCTGTTTTTATGAATTGTATTGGGAACTTGATGACTCTTTTCAGTATGGAAACCCCAATTCTTCAGTTCTGGGAAGTTTTCCATTTTCTCTCTTTTTTTTTTTTTTTTATTCTGGAGGTTGTATCCCTAGACTGCGCCTCTGATTTTCTTTTTTAAAAATTTTTATTTATTCATTTCTGACTCTGCTGGGTCTTTGTTGCTGTGCGGGCTTCTGATTGTGATGGCTTGTCTTGTCGTGGAGCATGGCTCTCAGGCACATGGACTTGAGTAGCTGCAGCACGGGGGCTCAGCAGTTGCGGCTCCCAGGCTCGCAGCACAGGCTCAATAGTTGTGGTGCACGGGCTTAGTTGCTCTGTGGCAGGTGGGATCTTCCCAGGTCAGGAATGGGACCCGGATCTCCTGTATTGGCATGCAGATTCTTTGTTACTGAGCCACCAGGGAAGCCCTCTTCTGATTTCCTTATCTTCTCTCTCCTGTTTTCCAATTATTTATCTTTTTAAATGAGAAAACTAACATTTACTGGTATATTTAGTATAATAGAAGTTTTTTAAAAGTAGCAGTGATGATGTCAGAATAAAGAGAAACTTATGCTAAATAAATCTGATTTCATAATTTGTGGTACTAGGTAACAGTTGAGGTCCCAGTTAGACCTGGCTTCAACTTCAGGTAAATGTCCACCCTCCTATGCAGCAATAAAATAAAAAAAGAGATTACTGTGCACATTTGGGAAGTAATAAATTTAGGGTGTTGTATTAGGAAGATTTATAAAATATCTCTTAATTGTGTCATTTTTAGTTCTCCTTTAGTGGTTATTAATAGACTGAAGAACAAATTCAGAAGTTCATATAAGTAGAACATTTTATTTCAACACAGTGTTGTTACATAATCTAGTAAAACACATTTGTCAGTACACAAACGTAATATTTAGAGCGTTTAAATACAATTCCAAATCTTGAGATAGTAAAAGAACCAAGAAATATTTGTTTATTGTTCATTCTTTCTACAAATATCTTTGTGAAAAGTGAAGCAACACTAACCAGACACCTGCCATTTGTCTTCCTGAGCCTTTAGCCCGATGCACCACTCATACATCTGAAAAAGGCGAAACAGCATCAGCAGTCCTCCTGGACCCCTCCAGAGAACACGAAAGCAGGGTAGACTGCGGAGCAAGGGGAGGCGCCGTGTAAACTGTTCCCCAAGATTCCCCTTCACTTCTTGGTCTAGATGAGGGTTTCTCAGCCTCAGCACTGTTAACGTTTTGGGCCATCGACAATGAAGTTAAGCCTTCGTTGTCCTGACTTGCTCTGTGCATTGAAGGATATTTAGCAGCGTCTGTGGCTTCTACCCTCTAGATGCCAGTAGCCTTCCCACCCCCAGGTGTAAGAGCCAGAATGTCTATGCTAAGCTGCTAAGTCACTTCAGTCGTGTCCAACTCTGTGCGACCCCATAGACGGCAGCCCACCAGGCTCCCCTCTCCCTGGGATTCTCCAGGCAACCCACTGGAGTAGGTTGCCACTTCCTTCTCCAATGCATGAAAGTGAAAAGTGAAAGTGAAGTCGCTCAGTCTTGTCTGACTCTTCGGGACCCCATGGACTGAAGCCTACCAGGCTCCTCCTTCCATGGGATTTTCCACGCGAGAGTACTGGAGTGGGTTGCCATGGCCTTCACCAGAATGTCTATAGATATTGACAAATATCTCCCAGAGGCCAAGCCTCTCCTCTCCTTGAGAATCACTGGCCAAGGCAAGCAACGATCATAATACACGGTGTGGCCAAATTAAAATGCAGCTTCCGCACTTGTCCCGTCTCACCAGAGAGGGTGGAAGTAGCGGGTGCTGGACAATGTCCAGCAGTAGTTTTCTTTGTAATCGCTGTCAAAGCAGCAACTCTCTTTCATTTAACTCATGAGGACATTTGTGTTTGTGTTAAAAGAATCTGATTAGTCATTATGTTTATTTGTGTTCAGCTCTTTAAAGCAGACTAGATTTTCCTTCAACAGACTACATGTGACTCGTAACTTTCCAGTTAGAAAGGGAAGCAATGGATTAAAACCAAAATGTAGTTTGTGCTTTCCATGCCTGAGTATTCTAAAACAGATTCTCCTATTTTCCATCTACCTACCTAAAAATACTCAGGTTTCAAGAAATGTATCCTTAGTAAGCTTTTGTAAATAAGCCTTCACATTGAATAGTACTTTTTAAAAAAAGCAGCTAGGAGCTACACACTCAGGCTGAAGTCTATTCTGTGTCAGATAAAATTTTAAGATAAGTAGAAATTGAAGATTTGGCCAATGGTAATGTGTATATTTCATAAACCTGGATAAATTGCAGGGCGTTATTTAAAAATTACTGTAAATATTAAAGCCAACTTGCTGTCAAATATTTTATAAACATTCTTAGTTTGTAACCCCTCATAGTCTGAATTGCTCAGTTGCTCAGTTGCTCTCTGAGTAATATTCCTCTTCTTATATCCACTTACAACATTGCTGAAAGTAAAGAAAGCACATTCAAGCTGTCTTTTTCCTAGAAACAATTCCAGGGCTTAACTCAGAGTGGACATTTTAGCATAAGCAGCTGCTGCTGCTGCTGCTGCTGCTAAGTCACTTCAGTCGTGTCTGACTCTGTGCAACCCCATAGACGGCACCCCACCAGGCCCCGCCGTCCCTGGGATTCTCCAGGCAAGAACACTGGAGTGGGTTGCCATTTCCTCCTCCAATGCATGAAAGTGAAAAGTGAAAGTGAAATCGCTCACTCATGTCTGACTCTTAGCAACCCCATGGCCTGCAGGCTCCTCTGTCCATGGAATTTTCCAGGCAAGAGTACTGGAGTGGGATGCCTTGACAGAATTACAGTTTGCCCACTTTGAAAAAAAAGATAACGAAGGACAATTTTTCTCCTTCGTAATATTCTGATTGAAGACCTCTGATGCACACCATGTAGCCTATTTTCATGATCAGAACTCCTGCAAGTTCAGCACAGTGGCTGGACTGGACCCAGCAGCCTTGCAACAAGAAAATCATCAATGACATCTGAAGGGAGCACTGTCTCTCCCAGGAAGATCATTCTTTCTGTAAAATTTGCACCCTCAGAACTAACTATATACTACTTTTGTATTGAATTACATACTTTGTACAAAGCATGAGCACAAACAATGAGGCTACTGTTGTTTTCCTTGACCAAGTACCTTTTGTATGAACTGGCTCCATCAGCATTTCTTCTCACACTGTGAGGTTCTGTAAAGAACTGGGGGCTTATTGTTCCCACTCCATTATCTGCAAACCATTTCTCCCACCCTAACACCTAGCTTAGCAAGGAAAACACTGGATACAAGTGGTTATATGCAGGTTCCCTAGCAAGACCGAAACAGAGCCACGGGTGCCATAAAGCCAGCCTAATTACCTTTCACTGCTGCTGCTGCTGCTAAGTCGCTTCAGTCGTGTCAGACTCTGTGCAACCCCGTGGACTGCAGCCTACCAGGGTTCTCTGTCCATGAGATTCTCCAGTCAAGAACACTGGAGTGGGTTGCTATTTTCTCCTCCAATGCATGAAAGTGAAAAGTGAAAGTGAAGTTGCTCAGTCGTGTCCGACTGTAGTGACCCCGTGGACTGCAGCCTCCCAGGCCTCTCTGTCCATGGGATTTTCCAGGCAAAAGTACTGGAGTGGGGTGCCATCGCCTTCTCCGAATTACCTGTCACAGGAAGCTCTCAAGACTGACCGACAATGGAACTTAGGTCAGTTTCCTCATTCGAACTTCTGTCCTCACGTGTTCTGCTGCCGAAGATACCAGTTCTGGGTACCTTGTGATCTTAGTTACACTGGTATATTTCCTGGAATTTCATATAGCTTTGCTGGACACATTTATGGCTCAGATAAGCCTGGGCAGCGCCAAGATACATATTTTTTAACCACTGAAGCTTTCCAAATTGTTCTTTATGTTGGGCATGTGTGAGTTTTGCAGCCACAAAATATACAACCTAGACAAGCTCTGTGCTTAGGGTACCAAGGGCAGAGTTGGCGGGTCATGTAAGGATGTGGATTTTGGGTTTCAGGTCCACATTTTCACCCTTTATATTATTGAGATTTCTGATATATTGTCTCATTGGATTTCTTGGCATCAAACCATTAAGAAAATCTTTTCCTTTTTGAATCTTGATTCTGATTAAATGCCTGGTTTGGTTTCAGGGGAGATGTCTTGATCCATGTTCATGATACTCTTTTAGTTGGGAGAAGTAGAGTTTTGCCGACTGGGGCATTGTGCCTTCATTGCAGTGAGTATTCTCTGAGTCCTAGTGAAATTATGCCTAAAACTAATGACTTACTTTATTTTTAGTTGGAGTTCAGGAAAGAGTGAAATTTGACATATGTTCAATTTTTACCATGAAACTTACTCTTACTTTTGTCCCAGTGGTTTTTTTTTTTCCCTATTATAAGCAATACAAGTCAGATATCTTAATAGTTTAAAGTATAACCTCACTACTCTTTTTCATAGTTGAGTCATATATTTAAGAACATGCAAAAGTCAATGGTTGGCTGGACTGTGCTCTGGGGATTCAGCAAGGGTGAAGATAAGTGAGGGATTTGTAGGACAGAGGTCAGAGTTTATTAAGGATTCAATAGCAATTCCTCTTCAACTTTACACTTACTTCAAGAGCTCCCTGTTGGCCCGCCGGGATTTCAACCATCTGGCTTCATCTCCCTGTCTTTTCTATAGCCACCCTCTGGGGCTCTGTCTGCTTTAAAAACTCACAGGGTCAAAGGAGTTTCCCTCTTTATGCCTGTGTACTTTGTTGGCAGCTGGCCCCATCCACCAATTCCTTTCCCATCCTGCCCTTCTCTCCCCATTTCCCTGCCGATATTTGTTGACTCCTGAGTTTGTCAAGGAAGCTAAGGGGCATGTCCAGCTCCCTGAACTGGATGTCCTTGTTGTATGTACAGTCTGTTCTCAGCTTCCTGACACAGAGTCTGACTCACTGTCCTCTCTCTTGCAGGTCAGAGATGCCATTATGGCAGTTGGCATTGCGGGAGTGGGCCTTGCAGCCATGGGCCTCATCGGAGTCATGTTCTCAAGAAACAAGAAACAGAAGCAGTGACTATACAGTCCAGTCTGCAGTGACTTTATACATTGAGGGGGTCTTGTTTGCCTAGAGGGTTTCTGCTTTGGTTTGTAGTTTTCATTCTATTTTACAATAAGGTTTATTTTCACAAGAATAAAATAAAGCCCAGTAAGGAAAGATTTTATTGGGGGACATGCATCAAAAACTGTCTGGCATGAAGTCTGTTGAGGTTGCAGCGAGGCTCTGTTCCTGCTGATTCCAGGCTGTGCTCTGGGTCTTTGGTGATTTTCTCTCACTTTCGAATTGTGGGCTGTGTTCTTTACCTGCAGGAAACAAAGTCCAGCTCTGGTTATCTCAAGTAATGGGTGTTTCCAGTTGTGTAGGTACAGGTGGGCACCAAGAGAGACAGACACACCTGACTGATATGCAAGACCAGGAACCAAGGGAAACCAGGACCCTTGACCTGGAACTAGACCCAGGCCGGCTTCCAGGAGTCAGCAGCCGGAGTCTGTAGATGTCCAGTGGGGCTCAAACCAAACCAAACCACAGCCATAATGAAAATTACATGCTCTGCCCAATCTTGTTTAAAACCTCCCCTGCTCTCCACAGCTTTTCTCTGCCTTATCACTTCCACCCCACAGTGATCCTGCATCCTCTCCTCTTGGGGCTTGTCACGGCCCCCAAGTCTCTGATCCCACACCCACTCTTGTGGCTTCTCTTCCCATACCCGTTCAGCTTCATCCCTCCCCGCGGCCTGTGAGACGCTCCTAACACAAGCTCCTGAGAGAGAATCTGATTGGCTCCCTCACCACACTGAGCTGTCTACTGATTGGTTGACAGCCATTGGATCAGGTGGCCCACTAGACCAATCAGCTCTGCCCAGTGGAGCCAGGTCACGTGGTACAAAGGCTGCCTCGGACCTTATGGAGTGTGGGTGTGGATGGTCTTATATGTGATGTGCCTGGTGCTGAGGCCTCTGGGGAGGGGTTAGGGAAGGAGGTGTGACCATTTGTGATTGGTCCCGTTTGCCTCTGTTACTAGCTGGGCTTGGCAGATGTTCAAAGTGACCAGTTTCCTGAAAGGGGCTTTTGTGGGCTCCTCGGAAGCACCCTTCTGGGGCCAATTGTCCTTCCCTCCACAAGGCAAGTCATCTCCTCTATCTGGTTGCCAATGTTTCCCTTGGCAGCCTTGGTTGTCTGGGGACCATGTGTGTGTGGAATCCCGGACAGGACTTATAAATGGCTCGTTTCTAGTTTACTACTGCTTGGACCATACCTGGTCTAGGAAAAGCTTATGCTCATTCTTTCCCCAGTGTTGACATAAGCATAGTTTTCTCCCAGTTAGTTTCTTTTCGTTTTATCTTAGCTCTATTGATGTAACATCTCATGCCTGTTTTCAAGTGTGCCAAGCTCAAGGGACACAGGCCAAAATTAAAGGGGAGTCTCTTGAAGGCCTTTCTCTCACCATGGGCAGAATGTGATGTGGACCCATGGAGTATTGATCTACAAATTAATTATGGAATAAAAAGGAATGAGGTAGACTAAACACAAGAAAGCAAAACAAAAGCAGCCTGTTCAATTAAAAAATAATGAAACATTACCTATAAAAAGTGAGATTTGTGGAAATAATCAGATAAGATGGAAGAACTCATTCCAAATATATTGATAGTGACCATAAATATAAATGAACTAAACTTGCCAAGTAAAAGACAAACATTTTACAGGATTAGAAAACGAATCCAGGGAATACTGTCTACAGCAGATACAATTGAAATATAAGGACATAAAGACTGAAGTTAATAAGATGGACAGTTTATGTGACACATCATTTGACATCCTGAAAACATTAATGTTATCAAGGAAAAAAATTGAGGGTGTGTATAAAGTGTCCTAGACTGAAAGACATGTTGAGGACAAAGTAACTAAACATGAGAAAGGACTCTAAAAGCAATTTGGGTTTCCTGGGGAAATTTGAATGTGAACTGGATAATGAATATTAAGGAATCATGAATCTTATTAAGTGTGATAAAGGTATGAGGTTTACGTAAAACACATGGCATAAAAAATAGATGCAGATAAAGCAAAATGACCAAAAATCATCTTTTGACCCACGCCTTAGGTATATGGGTGGCCATTTTACTGCTACTTTTGTATACTAAAACATTTACATAGTAAATACTTTATAAATAGCTGAAACTTGAAAATTTAAACAAAATAAAACTTTCAAAATTATTTTAATAAATTTTATAGTAATATTTTTAATAAAAGAAGATATACTAGGCAACTACTAACTAAAAACTGGTTAATTCATTGATATTAATTAACTGAAAGCTGGCATAGCTATATTGATATCAGAAAATATAAGCTTTAAACCAAAAATGAGTAGTAGACAGAAAGTGTGAAAAGTGTGGCATAATAAGAAATACACTTGGTCCTTGTCCTTGGTTCTGGGCCAGAGCTCCTAAAACCCTCAGAATTTCCTTGTTGATAGGCTTTATCTTTTGCTATTTCTGAGGAACCCCTTTGATCAACCTGAGTTTGTGCTAATGGGGTGACTTAGACCCTAAGATAACCTTAGGATGGGGCTGGTCATCAGAAAGACCCAGTGATTAGAGGCTTGGAGATTTCAGGCTGCTGATCTCTAAGAAGGGAACGTGGGAGGGGTTGCTAAAGATTAAGCTCTATAAAAACTGTTCAGCGAGGAGACTTGATGAACTTCCTGGTGGTGAACACACCAAGGTGTCCAGAGAGTGGCTGCCTGAAGAGGAGAGGGAAGCTCCTTGCATCTTCTGCCCCCACGCCTTGCCCTCCACCTCTCTTCCATTTGGTTGCTTCTGAATTGTATCCATCCTAATAAATTGGTAAACATTTAAGGTGCCTTTCTGAGTTCTGTGAGCCTTTCTGGAAAACTGCTAAAATGTAGGAGGGGTTTTGACAAAAGTACAGGTGAGTGGTGAAGGACATCTGATGTGAAGGAAGACAGTCTTAGGGGACTGAGCACTTAGGCTGTGACGTCTGTGTTTAGTGTCAAAATCGAACCGATTCAGTGAGCACCCAGTTGGTGTCTGGAAACTCAGAGAATTAACTGCTGGTGTCGAGAAACGTTCCACAAAGATCCTGAAAACACTTTCAATTCCCTAGGAAGGTATGATATTAATACTTCTAAAATTGTTTGCATCTAATAAAAATCCTAAAAGAGATATTAAAAATTTTGGTCTGTTGTAAGGAGAAAATGACCAGTTCACCAGAGTGGGAGATCTACCTATGCCTCTATCAGGATCTGATAAATCAAGGGGACACAAAAATCAGTTAAGATACAGAAACTTCGCAAAACATACTGACAAGCTGATTCAACGAGCACGTAGAGTGAACTAGGAAATACAGATTCTTTCTGACTGCACACAAGGGAATGCTTACAAAAACTGACCATGCCAGGGTAGGAGGCAGACGGCCCTTTAGGAGGCATTTCAGACCTACTGGGAGTCAGGACTCACTATCTGACACACACACACTCTGCACATACAGTGCGCTCACTCCCAACCTGTGTACATCACTCGGACTCACTCCCCTGCTGCATGTCCACCCACACTGCCTTCTGGACGCCCTCACTTTCTCTTCTTTGTCCCCCAAAGAGCTTTCCAGCCCAGTCACCCCAGTTAAGGGAGGGACTTCTCACCAGTGCAAGAAGGGCTCCCAACTGTTGACTGCAGGTGATGAACAGAGGGAGCCTGCAGGCTGGACTGGGGCTCCTTGAGGGTCAGCTTTTAGAATGTTCCCTGCCAGGGCTCCCCTCTGCCTGTCTCTGGTTTTCCTGTCTCAGGCCAAGCGAAAACCGAGACTTGGAGACCTGACTGAGATTTCTGCCTCTGGCTATGAACACTGGGCCTTCTGTATGAGCAGGTCTGTGTGAGCCATCTGGCTCCCTCAAGCAAGGACAGGTTCTCTGTTTAAGCCCCAAGGTTGAGGTGGAGAGGGGGAACAGTTGCACTATCATGCACTGGTTCTCCCTTCAGTGCCTGGCACAACAGGCACTCAAGGGCCATTTGCTGACTTCATCATGCTCCCCACCCCCACAGTGTACCAAGGGCTCGTTGTCATTAGAACTGAGTTCATGGGCAGACTGTTGACTTTATTCCATTAGAGAGTGGGGTTCAGTTCAAGCCAACCCCGGTTCTTGGGAAGCATCTCATCTTGGGTCCAGTTTCCTATATATTAGTTGTTTTGGAGTGACGAACAGAAATAAGACACAGTTACTTCCTTTCAATAGTTTACAACTGGCTGCACAGTGTAAGGAAAGGAGCGTGGGCCTCCCAACTGGACAGAAGCAGTTGGGGATCCTCGGTCTCCTGCTCCCTGAATGTGCAACTTGCACACGTGACTTCCCCTACCCCCCTGCTAAGTTCAGCTGCACTTCGTGCAGAGCAGATAATAATCCTTACCTGCGGGCTGTGTAGGGATGGAGTGAAAGCCTGCGTGGGGAGGCACTGGGGCAGGCTTGGCCAAGTCCTGGACCAACTCCTTACTGCCTTCCATAGCATCACAGCATTAAAGAGAATGTCCAAACCCTGGGAACCACTCAATAGCAAGAAACTGGCCAAATAAAATAGACGTCTGCATTTAATGGCGTGTTATTCAACCATTAAAACAGATGGACAGCACGTGTGTGTATACACATGTAGGCATATGTGTTTATATATATGTTTATATTCAAAATAAGTGTAACTGTTAGACTTACTGAAGAACATTTAGTAATAGTAAACTGACGCTTTTTGTATATAGTTCTTTGACTGCTGAAACTCTCACATATCCATGTGACCATTAGGAGAACAAAGGTCACAGGAAAGTCACTCACCCCTGAAGCTCCCCAGGCCCTTTGTCATCAGCCAGCCCCTCACCCCAGCTCCACACCTCAGCTCCTGTGATCTCTTTTCTCTCCCTATAGCTTTGCCTTTTCTAGAATGTCATACAAATGGAATCATATAGAAGCTTGCTTTTTGTGTCTGGGTTCTTTAACTTAGCAGAATGCGTCTGATGTTCATTTTTGTTGTAGCACATGACGTGCTTTGTTCCTTGTTACTGCTGAGTGGTATCCTGCTGCATGCATGGGCCAGCCTTTCTTTATTCACCAGCTGAAGGACATTTGTGTAGTTTTTGATATTTGACAATAATTATTACAGCCACTATAGATATTCCCATACAGGTTTGTTTGTGTGCATGAACATGGATTCTAATTTCTTTTGGGTAAACACTAGGTGTAGGATTGCAGAATCATAAACTAAGATTAGTGAAGTCCCATCACTTCATGGCAAACAGAGGGTGAAAAAGTGGAAGCAGCGGCAGATTTTTTTTTTTTTTTTGGCTCCAAAATCCCTGCGGACTGTGACTGCATCCATGAAATTAAAAGTTGCTTGCTCCTTGGACAGAAAGCTATGACCAACCTAGACAATATATATATTAAAAAGCAAAGATATCACTTTGCCGACCAAGGTCCATATAGTCAAGGCTATGGTTTTTCCAGTAGTCATGTGCAGATGTGAGAGTCAGACCATAAAGAAGGCTGAGTGCTGAAGAATTGATGCTTTCTAACTGTGGTGCTGGAGAAGACACTTGAGAGTCCCTTGGACTGCAAAGGAGATCAAACCAGTCAATCCTAAAGGAAATCAATGAACACTGGAAGGACTGATGCTGAAGCAGAAGCTCCAATACTTTGGCCACCTGATGCGAAGAGCCAACACATTGGAAAAGACTCTGATGCTGGGGAAGATTGAGGGCAAAAGGAGAAGAGGGTGGCAGAGAATGAGATGTTTAGATAGCATCACCGACTCAATGGACATGAATCTGGACAAGCTCCAGGAGGTGGTGGAGGACAAGGAAGCCTGGCATGCTGCCGTCCATGGGGTCACAAAGAGTTGGACAGTACTTAGATACTGAACAACAACAACAGTAAGTGAATGTTTATTATAAGAAACAACCCAGTTGTTGTCCAAGTACCTCACAGCACTGCAGTAGCGCGCGCCCTCTACTGGGGAAAGAAGAGGCCCTCGAGATTGCAGGGGGCGCTTGGGGGTGTGTGTAGTCCCTTCCTTCATCTGTTCGTTTTCCTGGCCCTTGCACCTCTATTTCTGAACTCTTTCCACTGAAGGTAACTCACTAACTTGCCTTTCTATCTCCCCCTCACCCCTTCCTTCTTATCACACTGTTTCTCTAGAAAGACTCTCCTCTGTCTCATTCTCTTTAGGTAAGAATGTGGGCTTGTGAGAACAGTGGAACTTGAGCCACAGAACAAAAGCATCCAGACTTTTGCACCAAGGGACCGTCAAACTCCAGCAGGGCTTCTGGCAACATGAGGCCATGTCTGCAGGATGACCCCTCAGATGCCTGCCTGAAAAAGCTCAGTGCTGCCAGGACCTGAAGCCATCTCTTTGAATGTCATCCCCAGGAAGGATGGGGCCACTGTCTCCAATTCTCTGTTGGGTATAGAAGCCCAGCTTCCAATCTTACCAGCTGGCCCACCCCTGTCCATGTCACCGTGTCGGTGAGTACAGCGGAGCTGGGCTGAGTACACTGGTCTTCAGGGATCATCCTCACATATCTACTGTATCCTTTTGTGTTTTCTGAGTATCCATGTCTTTATCTAGATTAGTTTTCTGACTAGCCCTGTTGGGACTTGGGGTGGACTACTCCCAAATATATTACAATGGAACATTGCTTATTTTGAATTAAAGTTAAGAAATGGCCAAGGCAAGAGGGATGCTCTGACTCTCCTTTCTGATCTCCTGATAGCAGGAAATACACCCCTCATGTGAAAGGTGCCCCCGCTGCATCTGGACGTAGAAGGACATCCTTATTGCCAGGGACAGGGAATCCGGGGAAAGAAGCCTGGATAAACGCCTCGTTACTTCTTTAGTTTACCACCCCAAGCGCGAACTCTGCTTAGATTCCTCACTAATTGAACACGCAATACCTAAGTTTGGGGACTTCTCTGGTGGTCCAGTGGTTAAGAATCCGTCTTCCAATGCAGGGGACTCGGGTTTGATCCCTGGTCAGGATACTAAGATCCCACATGCCTCAGGGCAACTAAACCTGTGCAGTGCAACGGAAGGAAGCCTGCAACCAGAGCCAGCCTTCAGCCAGAGAAAACCTGTGCACTTCAACCAGGAGCCCTTGTGTTGCAACAAAGACGCAGGGCAGCCAAACAAACAAACAGCAACAATAACAACAACACAAACCACCCAATACTCAGAACACAGTAGTTTCTTTGTCCTGTCAATTTCTCACAAATGTATTGTTTCTTTGTCTAAAATGTCTGAAAGCTGCCTACTTGGCTACTTCTTAGGGACCCTTTCCATGAGGCTCTGTGTATGTATTAAAATGTTTTTCTTTTTCTCTATGAGTCTATCTTGAGTCGATTTTATCATTCAGTTCGGTTCAGTCGCTCAGTCATGTCTGACTCTTCGCGACCCCATGCACTGCAGCATGCCAGCCTTCCCTGTCCATCACCAACTCCCGGACCCTACTCAAACTCATGTCCACGAGTCAGTGATGCCATCCAACCATCTCATCCTCTGTCATGCCCTTCTCCCACCTTCAATCTTTCTCAGTATCAGGGTCTTTTCCAATGAGCTGGTTCCTCACATTAGGTGGCCAAAGTATTGGAATTTCAGCTTCAGCATCAGTCCTTCCAATGAACATTCAGGACTGATCTCCTTTAGGATTGACTGATTTGATCTCCTTGCAGTCCAAGGGACTCTCAAGAGATTTCTCCAGCACACAGTTCAAAAGCATCAATTCTTCAGTGCTCAGCTTTCTTTGTAGTCCAACTCTCACATCCATACATGACTACTGGCAAAACCATAGCCTTGAGTAGGCAGATCTTTGTCCACAAAGTAATGTATCTGCTTTGTAATATACTATCTAGGTTGGTCATAGCTTTTCTTCCAAGGAGCAAGCGTCTTTTAATTTCATGGCTGCAGTCACCATCTGAAGTGATTTTGGAGCCCAAGCAAATACTGTTTCCATTGTTTTTTCATTTTATCATTTGTTTTATCTTTAGTTCAGCCACAATAACGCAAGAGGCACAGAGGGGAAATTTCCTCTCCCCAACAGCACACAAGTGAGACAGTATTATTTCATAAAAGCAGAACCTCAGTGCTACCCAGAGTTCAGTCATTTGTTCAGCAGGTCAGTCACAAGCCTGCTATGCGCCTGGAGGTGGCCGGGCACCTAGGACACAGGGTGGTCCAGGCGAGCTTCTTGCCCACAAACTCTGGGCAGCGAGAGGGCACGGGGTGGTTTCCTCCCCTTTACACTGGCTCCCAGGCTCCCAGTTGGTCAGCCCTACGTCATCCGGGCACCCACACCCTCCGGGGGTATTACACCCACAGGGCCATTGAGTTTACCTTCTTTGATCCCTCCCTTCCCTGCATTTCATACCTGCGGCCCCTCCTCCCACTTACTCTTTCCCCTCTGGCCGGCCACTTTCTCCCCTCCTTCCTGGGTGGCTGGCTTTCTCTGGATGTCCCCTTTCATGGCTGTATTTATTCCTGCTGGGGTTGCTTTGAAGAGGACCAGACCAAAAGGGTCTTCCCTGAGCTGAGGGTTCTTGGTATTCTATGCATCCGTGATCAGACCCCTGGTATTGAGCGTTACCCCACTTCTCTTCTTGCTGCAAGTCACTGATGTGCTCATGACTGTAGGTGTGATGGCAGGTGTTATCGTAGGAGTGGGCCTGGCCCCTGCCTCACTGTGATGCTGCAGAAGCAAGAGGGAAAAGCAGTAAGTTCAAGGAATTGTCATGAAGGCAGCCAGTTGGGAAATCTTGTTAGCTAGCAGGCATGGAGTTTAGTTTATTGATTTCCGTTTTGTGATCATTTAGGCTTATTTTAATGGAACTCAATAAAAGCACAGGAAGATTTTATTTGGGGAAATGCAGACTAGCATGATTCTACTAAAGACACAGTTGAGGGCTTCCCTGGTGGTCCAGTGGTTAAAAATTTGCCTTCCAAAGCAGGAGGCACAGGTTCAGTCCGTAGTTGGGGAACTAAGATCCCATATACCTCGGGGCAAGTAAATCTGAACGGGGCAACTACTGAGCCCATGCCCTCTGGTGTCCACATGCTGCAACTGGGGAGTCCACAGTGAAAGTGAAAGTTGCTCAGTTGTGTCTGACTTTTGTGATCCCATGGACTGTACAGGACTGGATCACTTTTGTGATCCCAGGACTGTACAGGAATTCTCCAGGCCAGAATACTGGAGTGGGTAGCCTTTCCATTCTCCAGGGGATCTTCCCAACCCAGGGATCGAGCCTAGGTCTCCCACATTGCAGGCAGATTCTTTACCAGCCGAGCACACAAGGGAAGCCCAACAAGAGAGTCCATGCGCTGCAACAGAAGCTTCTGTATGCTGCAACTAAGACGCGATGCAGTGAAAAAACAAAACAAAAACAATTGAACTCTGTTGCGGACTGCTATTTTGTCTTGTTTATGACCCTCTCTCCATGCTAGCCACTGTCAGTTGAGGTTCCTGGCTCATTTGCTGTGTGGTTCCAGATAAGTCCTCCTCTTCTCACTGCTTTTATTTATTTTTTTAAAATGTATTTATTTAGTTTTGGCTCTGCTGGGTCTTCATTGCTGCACAGGCCTGTCTCTCGTTGAGGAAAGTGGGGATTACTCTCTAGTTGTGGTGCACATTGTCTCATCATGGTGGCTGTTTTTGGTTGCAGAACACGGGCTCTAGGGCGCCTGGGCTCAGTAGCTGCGGCTCCTGGGCTTTATATCACAGACTCAGTAGTTGTGGAGCACGGGCTTGTGAAAAAGTGCAGCATACTTCCTGCTGCCCTGCAGGCATTTCTGCATTCCCCCTGTTTCTTAAGTAAGTATTGTCTGATTGCACACAATGTGAAGAGCAAGTATGAAAATCAGACATTTACACATACTTCTAAAGTCCTCTTGAGAATATCCTGTTGGCATTAAAGGCTCAGCTGCGGTGGCAGGATACGCATATGCCTGTTGGAAAGCTGGAATGACCGCCCGGTGATGCGCCTGGAACCGTCAGGGAGGGGCCGCTGGACCTGCAGGACGCAGCCGGGCTCACAGGAAGCCTGCTGACGAATGTCCGTCTCTGAACAGCCGAGTTATCGAATGACCAGCTTCTAAATGCACTCGTGTGTGTTTCCCCTTTAGCTCACCTGTTTTATTTTCTTTCAAAACTCCATTTAAAAAAAGTCCCTGCCCCAGCTCGCTCCAGCTATAGGAGCAGGGATGGAGGTAGAGAAAGAGGCTCTGCTGAGTCAGTACCAGGAGGGACAGCGCTTAAGTCTTGCCAGGGTTGCCGATCCCGACGAGAAGGGGAAGGTGGAGGAAACAAGGTTAATAAAGGCATGGGTATACGTCGCCAAGAACTGATTCTTTTTCATGAGAAAAGCACATTGTCTCCTCTGTCTCTACCTCCGAGAATCTCCCAACCTCGAGTCTCTCCTGGGTTCATTTTCCTTTTTCTGCCTCCCAGACTCCGCATCTCCGCGATGGGCTTCTTCCTTTCCCCAGTAGAGGGCGCCCTCTCCTAGGTTGCTGAGGGGAACTTGAACAACAGCATTTTGTTTCCTTTTTTTGAGGGGGTGGGTAGGCAGTTTCTTAAGATTAACCATTCACTTACCGGTAACTCCACAACCTTACTTGTGTTTACCCAAAAGAAATGAAAACATACGTTCATGCATGCAAACAAACCGGTATAGTAACGTCCATCAGTTCACTTCAGTTCAGTTCAGTCGCTTAGTCGTGTCCGACTCTGCGACCGCATGGATTGCAGCACCCCAGACTTCCCTGGAGTCTTCTCAAACTCACGACCATCGTGTCGGTGATGCCATGCAACCATCTCATCCTCTGTCGTCCCCCTCTCCTCTCGCCTTCAGTCTTTCCCAGCATCAGGGTCTTTTCCAGTGAGTCAGTTTTTTTGCCTCAGGTGGCCAAAGTATTGGAGTTTCAGCTTCAACATCAGTCCTTCCATTGAATATTCAGGCCTGATTTCCTTTAGGATTGACTGGTTTGATCTCCTTGTAGTTCAACGGACTCTCAAGAGTCTTCTCCAACACCACAGTTCAAAAGCACCAATTCTTTGGTGCTCAGCTTTCTTCACAGTCCAACTCTAACATCCATACATGACCACTGGAAAAACCACAGCTTTGACTAGGCAGACCTTTGTTGGCAAAGTCATGTCTTTGCTTTTTAATATGGTCTTTACCTTGGTCATGGCTTTGCTTCCAAGGAGCAGGCATCTTTTAATTTCATGGCTGCAGTCCCCATCTGCAGTGATTTTCAGTTCAGTTCAGTTCAGTTCAGTCGCTCAGTCGTGTCCGACTCTTTGAGACCCCATGAATCACAGCACGCCAGGCCTCCCTGTCCATCACCAACTCCTGGAGTTCACTCAGACTCACATC
>NW_011494661.1:28437-28665 GCF_000754665.1 Bison bison bison | reverse complement strand
GGAGTTCACTCAGACTCACATCCATCGAGTCAGTGATGCCATCCAGCCATCTCATCCTCTGTCGTCCCCTTCTTCTCCTGCCCCCAATCCCTCCCAGCATCAGAGTCTTTTCCAATGAGTTAACTATTCGCATGAGGTGGCCAAAGTACTGGAGTTTCAGCTTTAGCATCATTCCTTCCAAAGAAATCCCAGGGCTGATCTCCTTCAGAATGGACTGGTTGGATCGCC
>NW_011494661.1:26792-27966 GCF_000754665.1 Bison bison bison | reverse complement strand
AAGTGTCTTTTAATTTCATGGCTGCAGTCACCATCTGCAGTGATTTTGGAGCCCCCCAAAATAAAGTCTGACACTGTTTCCACTGTTTCCCCATCTATTTCCCATGAAGTGATGGGACTGGATGCCATGATCTTCGTTTTCTGAATCTTGAGTTTTAAGCCAACTTTTTCACTCTCCTCTTTCACTTTCATCAAGAGGCGTTTTAGTTCCTCTTCACTTTCTGCCATATGGGTGGTGTCATCTGTGTATCTGAGGTTATTGATATTTCTCTCGGCAATCTTGATTCCAGCTTCTGCTTCTTTCAGCCCAGCGTTTCTCATCATGTCCTCTGCATAGAAGTTAAATAAGCAGGGTGACAATATACAGCCTTGACGTACTCCTTTTCCTTTTTGGAGCCAGTCTGTTGTTCCATGTCCAGTTCTAACTGTTGCTTCCTGACCTGCATACAGATTTCTCAAGAAGCAGGTCAGGTGGTCTGGTATTCCCATCTCTTGAAGAATTTTCCACAGTTTATTGTGATCCACACAGTCAAAGGCTTTGGCATAGTCAATAAAGCAGTAACAGATGTTTTTCTGGTACTCTCTTGCTTTCTCGATGATGCAGTAGATGTTGGCAATTTGGTCTCTGGTTCCTCTGCCTTTTCTAAAACAAGCTTGAACATCTGGAAGTTCACGGTTCATGTATTGTTGAAGCCTGGCTTGGAGAATTTTGAGCATTACTTTGCTAGTGTGTGAGGTGAATGCAATTGTGTGGTAGTTTGAGCATTCTTTGGCATTGCCTTTCTTTGGGATTGGAATGAAAATTGATCTTTTCCAGTCCTGTGGCCACTGCTGAGTTTTCCAAATTTGCTGGCATATTGAGTGCAGCACTTTCACAGCATCATCTTTCAGGATTTGAAAGAGCTCAACTGGAATTCTATCACCTCCACTAGCTTTATTCATTGTGATGCTTTCTAAGGCCCACTTGGCTTCACATTCCTTGATGTCTGGCTTTAGGTGAGTGATCACACCATCGTGATTATCTGGGTCATGAAGATCTTTTTTGTACAGTTCTTCTGTATATTCTTGCCACCTCTTCTTAATATCTTCTGTTTCTGTTAGGTCCATTCCATTTCTGTCCTTTATCGAGCCCATCTTTGCATGAAATGTTCCCTTGGTATCTCTAATTTTCTTGA
>NW_011494661.1:18644-26692 GCF_000754665.1 Bison bison bison | reverse complement strand
CATGAAATGTTCCCTTGGTATCTCTAATTTTCTTGAAGAGATCTCTAGTCTTTCCCATTCTGTTGTTTTCCTCTATTTCTTTGCATTGATCACTGAGGAAGGCTTTCTTATCTCTTCTTGCTATTCTTTGGAACTCTGCATTCATGCTTATATCTTTCCTTTTCTCCTTTGCTTTTCGCTTGTCTTCTTTTCACAGCTATTTGTAAGGCCTCCCCAGACAGCCATTTTGCTTTTTTGCATTTCTTTTCCATGGGGATGTTCTTGATCCCTGTCTCCTGTACAATGTCACGAACCTCTGTCCATAGTTCATCAGGCACTCTATCTATCAGGTCTAGTCCCTTAAATCTATTTCTCCCTTCCACTATATAATCATAAGAGATTTGATTAAGGTCATACCTGAATGGTCTAGTGGTTTTTCCTACTTTCTTCAAATTAAGTGTGAATTTGGCAATAAGGAGTTCATGATCTGAGCCACAGTCAGCTCCTGGTCTTGTTTTTGCTGACTGTATAAAGCTTCTCCATCTTTGGGTGCAAAGAATATAATCAATCTGATTTTGGTGTTGACCATCTGGTGATGTCCATGTGTAGAGTCTTCTCTTGTGTTGTTGGAAGAGGGTGTTTGCTATGACCAGTGCGTTCTCTTGGCAAAACTCTATTAGTCTTTGCCCTGCTTCATGCCATATTCCAAGGCCAAATTTACCTGTTACTCCAGCTGTTTCTTGACTTCCTACTTTTGCCTTCCAGTCCCCTATAATGAAAAGGACATCTTTTTTGGGTGTTAGTTCTAAAAGGTCTTATAGCTCTTCAGAGAACCGTTCAACTTCAGCTTCTTCAGTGTTACTGGTTGGGGCACAGACTTGGAGTACTGTGATATGGAATGGTTTGCCTTGGAAACGAACAGAGATCATTCTGTCGTTTTTGAGATTGTATTCAAGTACTGCATTTTGAACTCTTTTGTTGACCATGATGGCTACTCCATTTCTTCTGAGGTATTCCTGCCCACAGTAGTAGATATAATGGTCATCTGAGTTAAATTCACCCATTCCAGTCCATTTTAGTTTTCTGATTCCTAGAATGTCGATGTTCAGTCTTGCCGTCTCTTGTTTGACCACTTCCTATTTGCCTTGATTCATGGACCTGACATTTCAGGTTCCTATGCAGTATTGCTCTTTACAGCATTGGACCTTGCTTCTATCACCAGTCACATCCACAACTGGGTACGGTTTTTGCTTTGGCTCCATCCCTTCATTTTAGAGCCCCCCAAAATAAAATCTGCCACTGCTTTCACTGTTTCCCCATCTATTTGCCATGAAGTTATGGGACCAGATGCTATGATCTTAGTTATCTGAATGTTGAGTTTAAGCCAACTTTTTCACTCTCCTCTTTCACTTTCATCAAGAGCCTCTTCAGTTCTTCTTCGCTTTCTGTCATAAGGGTGGTGTCACCTGCATATGAGGTTATTGATATTTCTCCTGGAAATCAAATATCAAAAGTCACAAAAATGTCCTTCTGCTGGTGAACAAACAAACGCTGGGACATGCATAAAACAATGTACCACTCAGCAGTAATAAGGAACAAAGTTCATTTGCTACAACATAAATGAACACCAGACATTTGTTAACTCAGCATTCTGCTAAGTTAAAGAAACCAGACACAACAAGCAAGCTTCTGTATGATTCCATTTCTATGACGTTCTAGAAAAGGCAAAGCTATAGGGAGAGAAAAGAGATCACGTGAGTGGAGGTGTGGAGCTGGGGGTGAGGGGCTGGCTGACAACAGTGGGGCGTGGGCGAACTTTAGGGGTGAGTGACTCTCCTATGATGCGTTCTGCTGATGGTCACATGGATATGCGAGTTTGTCAACAGTCAAAGAACTATATACAAAAGGGGTCAATTTACTATTAGTAAATGTTCTTCAATAAGTCTACTTTATATATTTATTTTGAATATAAACATATATATATACAAATACATGCACACATATGTATATGCTATGTGCTGTAAAGCTGTTTTAATGGTTGCATACCATGCCATTCATGCAAGGGCTTCCCTTGTAGCTCAGCTGGTAAAGAATCCACCTGCAATGCAGGAGACCCTGGTTCTATTCTTGGGTAGGAAAGATCTGCTGGAGAAGGGATAGGCTACCCACTCCAGTATTCTTGGGTTTCCCTGTTGGCTCAGCTGATGAAGAATCCGACTGCAATGTAGGAGACTTGGGTTCAATCCGTGGGTTGGGAAGACACCTTGGAGAAGGGAATGAATGACTACCCACTCCAGTATTCTTGCCTGGAGAATTCCATGGACTGTATATCTATGGGGTTTGGAAGAGTTGTACATGACTGAACAACTTTCACTTTCACTTAACATGCCATTCCATGCAGGTATCTATTTTATTTGGCCAATTCCCTGCTATTTCCAGGGTTTGGGCATTCTCTTTGATGCTGTGATGCTGTGGAAGGAAGCAGGGATTTGGTCCAGGACCTATCCAAGCCTGCCCCAGCGCCTCCCCACACACGCCTTCACTCCATCCCTACACAGCCCGCAGGTAGGGATTATTATCTGCTCTGCAGAAAGTGCAGCTGAACTTAGCAGGGGGGTGGCCAAAGTCACATGTGCAAGTTGCACAGTCAGGGAGCAGGAGACTGAGGATCCCCAACTGCTTCTGTCCAGTTGGGAGGCGCACGCTCCTCGCCTTACACTGTGCAGCCAGTTGTTAACGATTGGGAGGAAATAGCTATTTCTTACTCTTGTTCCTCCCTCCAGAACAACTAATATATAGGAGACTGGACCCAGGAAGGGATGCTTCCCAAGAACCGGGGGTTGGTTGGAACTGAATCCCATTTTCCAATGGAATAAAGTCAACAGTCTGCCCATTAACTCACTTCTAATGAAGACAAGCCCTTGGTACACTGTGGGGGTGGGGAGCACGACGAATTCAGCAAATGGCCCTTGAGTGCCTGTTGTGCCAGGCACTGAAGGGAGAACCAGTGCATGATGGTGCAACAGTTCCCCCTCTCCACCTCAACTCTGGGGCTTAAACAGAGAACCTGTCCTTGCTTGAGGGAGCCAGATGGCTCACACAGCCCCTGCTCACACAGAAGGCCCAGTGTTCATAGCCAGAGGCAGAAATCTCAGTCAGATCTCCAAGTCTCGGTCTTGGCTTGGCCTGAGACAGGAAAACCAGAGACAGGCAGAGGGGAGCCCTGGCAGGGAACATTCTAGAACCTGACCCTCAAGGAGCTCCAGTCCAGTCTGCAGGCTCCCTCTGTTCATCACCTGCAGTTGGGAGCCCTTCTTGCGCTGGTGAGAAGTCCCTCTTTTTACTGGGATGACTGCGCTGGAAAGGTGCTCTTTAGAGGACAAAGGCGAGATGGAGAGGGATCCAGAAGGCAGTGTGGGTGGACATGCAGCAGGGGAGTGAGTCGGAGTGATGTACACAGGTTGGGTGTGAGTGCACTGTATGTGCAGAGTGTGTGTGTGTCAGAGAGTGAGTCCTGACTCCCAGGAGGTCTGATATGCGTTCTAAAGGGTCACCTGCCCTGTTCCCTGGGCAAGTGATATGAGTGATGGAGCTCCAACCTGCAAAGCCCTACATGCCAGACATGGTGCTCAGCATGGAGCCGCATTATCATCATTCCTGCCAGTAAGACCTGTCACTATCCCACTTTACAGAAGGGAGACTGAGGCTCAAGGAGGTTAGATGGCCTTTCTCACCTGTAAGTAGAAGAGCAAGACCAAAAGCTAGTTCTGAATGTTTCCAATGTTATGCCCTTCACGAACCCGGAACATCCCAGGCCATCCTGGGACAGCTCAAGTCTGGGCTCCAGGCCTTGAGCCGGCTGGGGATCACAGAGTGTGGTTGGGGTTGGTGGTGGTCAGTGCCTTTTTGGAGTTTGCAGTAACAGGAGGTATGTTGCCCTGGTCACACTCAGAATGCAAGATACGCCCTTCCCGCAGGAGTTTTATTTCAGGAACGCTCTGAGGTCAGCCAGCACCACAGCTCCCTGTGACCTGGCTGAGCCAGCCACACCCTGACCAGGGGGCTGAGTGACTGCTGTGGGCAGAGGATGCCAGCTGACTAGTGGGGAGACATGGCTGAGAGCAAAGCCTTTGATTATAGGAGTCAAGACTCAACTTGGCCAAAGATGCGACAGTTTACACATTAAAAAGAATAACTACACATAGATTGAAATGTATCCAGTATATTTAAATCTATGTGCTCATAATGATATTTTTAAATGTATTTGTCACCTTTGGAGGATATGAAAGACTCACCATATCATTTGAAAAACTGATAAACAAAGGAAAAGATCCAATTGATCATTTCTTAAATGAGCTATACTCAGGGAACCAGACGAAAAACTGCAGCAAAATCTAAAGTCATAACACAACACTGCAAAGGTAGCCATACTTATGTATGCAAATGAGTAGAAAAGTTCTCTGGAAGGGCACACACCCAGCTGTCTATAGCAGAAACTGTCCATATAGGAGATGATGGTGGAAAGGGATTTCAGCCTTAATGCTGACAGTTTTGATTGGGCTTTGGTTTTGTTTTGTTGTGGTGTTGTTATTGTTAACAAAGAAAATGTATTTACATGTTACTTGTTAAATTAAAGAAATTAATTAATTGTTTTTTAGGTTTGGGCTTTGGAGTCAGAGTCTCCTAGGGTCAGATTCCCGCTCTCCCTCTTGAAGTTCCTTTACCACAACATTCGTGCCCTCGAGTGTGAACTTGGGGGTAATTAGTCCTATTTCACAGCTTCCCTGGTGGCTCTGTGGTAAAGAATCTGCCTGCAATGCAGGAGATCAAGAGACGTGGGTGCGATCCCTGGGTTGGGAAGACCCATTGGAGGAGGAAATGTATACCCATTCCAGTATTCTTGCCTGGAGAATCCCATGTACAGAGGAGTCTGGTGGGCTACAATCCCTCAGGTTGCAAAGAGTTGTCACGACTGAGCAACTGAGCATGCACACACACATTCGTACATCACAGGGTTGTTTCAAAAGCTAAATAAAAGCCTTTCTCACACTGCAGGCTGTGGTGAGCACTCAGGGAGTGTGGATATTTTTGATCCAGAAGGGAGAAGGAACACGTGGAGGAGGATAAAGGGGTGGAGGGAGAGCAGAGGGGCTGCTGCGATGGCAGATGAGGGGGGACAAGGACGCCTTCTGACAGCCCACCCAGGCCCACTGCTGTGAACCACGCTCCTGGTCCCACTGATACGGACAGCGTGACTGAGGACGTGGGGCTGGGCTCCCCGAGCCCACCACTCCTGCCTTCTCAGGACTGCCCGTAGGAATGCTCCCCACCCAACCTGGACCCTCAGGTCTCAGCTTGTACCTGCGCTCCTCTGAGCCAAAGCTGCAGACCAACAAGGAAATCACCACAACAGAGTTTTTGTTTTTGTTTTTTTTAAATAAAAGCTTATCTGCAGTTTAGACTGACCAAGGCCATCTTTCTGTCAAGATGATGTCTGTCTGTTTTGTTGCCTGGATGTCCAGCCTTTATTGTTTTAAGAGTTTGGTTTTTCCTCTGACGCTCCAGGCATACAAATCTTTAGAAACGTGAGTTAGAGTTCACATGAGAACTGCTCTGTGTTTAAGCGGACCCAGGCTATGTGCTGGGTAGACAAGCAGGCCCTGAAGAAGAGCCCTCAGAGTTTGAGATGTAGATTCAGAAGGAGCTGGTCTGGTCAAGGTCATGGTCAACACTCACCAAGTTTCAGGGCAGAGAGGAGAGGGGAAGAGTTGGTGATGGACAGGGAGGCCTGTTGCGGTCCATGCGGTCGCAAAGAGTCGGACACGACTGAGCGACTGAATGAACTGAACTGAACATTCTGCTTTATTGAATGATTTTTAAAATACTGACTGTGACCCACTAAATAAAAGTTATCACTTGCTAAAGGGTCACAAACCAGAGTTGCTGGATTGTAGGGTGTGACCTTTGGCTTTGTTAGAAAAAGAATGGAAAATTCTGCTTTTCAGTGGCAGAATACCAGAGGTGTGACTGCTCAGTATTTGAATATTTGCCAGCATGGTAGCTGCAGCATCCAGGGTCTTTCTACAATTGCTTATGAAGTGCTTCATTTTGTCATGTGTTTGTGAGACATTTGTATTCACTGCTCTGTGAAAAGCCCATTAACGTATTTGTCCACTTTTCTGTTGGGTTGTCTTTCTCTTATTGATTTCTTTATGCATACTGAATACTAATCCTTTGTCAGTTTTTGTGTTACAAATATCTTCTCCCAGATGGTGCTTGCCTTTTCATTTACTTAATTATTCTTATTTGATGGAATCAAATTTACCTTTTTGTGCTTTATTATTTTTTTCTGTATTATTTTGTGCTACAGAATTACAGAAAGGTCATAAAGATGTTCTTCTGCATTTTCTTCTAAAAATTTTATACGTTTGCCTGTGATGGTTAATTTTGAGTCAACATGACTGGGCCAAGGGATGCTCAGACAGCTGATAAAACATTATTTCTGGGTGTATCTGTAAGGGTGTTTCCAGGTGAGATGAAGTGTTTGAATTAGTAGACTAAGTAAAGGTCTGCTCTCACCTGTGGGCAATGAGAAATGTGAAACAAAATGGAATCACGAAGGTCAAGTTTATTTTTAGTGGAACCAGAAGGCCATTAAGTAGGTGGACCTTTCCCACATGCCACTTGGATGGAACCTCAACTTTTGAACTGCATGAAACCACAAATCCCAAGGACTCTGCAAAAATTCCTAAAACTTGTTGTGTGTGTGTGCTCAGTTCTCCAGGCAAGAATACTGGGGTGGGTTGCCATTTCCTTCTCCAGAGGCTCTTCCTTACCCAGGGACTGAACCCATGTCTCTTGAGTCTCCTGTACTGGCAAGCCTATTCTTTACCACTGTGCCACCTGGGTAATCCCCAAAACAGGATTTCACCTTGCTCTAGTCATAGCTTTAGTAATCCTGTTCAGCCAGGACTAGTTTCTGCATCCGGCACCAATTAAAATTCTTTGCCGTACAAGCCTCCCTTCTTTGTCTTTAGAAGCCCATGACTATTACTCCTTAGTAGGACACAGTTTAGGTTGCTACTCACATCTGTGCGCTCTGCATTGTAGTTTTTTGATCCCAAATAACAGCTTTCTACCTCATTATCGCCTTCTAGGCTTCCATGGTGGCTCAGATGGTAAAGAATCTGCCTGCAATGCAGGAGACCTGTGTTCGATCCCTGAGCTGGGAAGATCCCCTAGAGAAGGAAATGGCAACCCACTCCAGTATTTTTCCCTGGAAATTCTATGGACAGAGGAGTCTGGCAGGCTACAGTCCATAGGGTCGCAAAGAGTCGGACATGACTGACTGACTATCAGTCACTCACTCAGGTTTATTTAGGTTGACAATGAGCATCATCCCATCTACTGATGGCCCAAATAGAATAAAGAAGGTGAAGGAAGAACTCTCTTCTTGAGCTGGGAGGTCCATCTTTTCCAGCTTTCTCAGTGATCAATGCAAAGAAATAGAGGAAAACAACAGAATGGGAAAGACTAGGGATCTCTTCAAGAAAATCAGAGATACCAAAGGAACATTTCATGCAAAGATGGGCTCGATAAAGGACAGAAATGGTATGGACCTAACAGAAGCAGAAGATATTAAGAAGAGATGGCAAGAATACACAGAAGAACTGTACAAAAAAGATCTTCACGACCCAGATAATCATGATGGTGTGATCACTGACCTAGAGCCAGACATCCTGGAATGTGAAGTCAAGTGGGCCTTAGGAAGCATCACTATGAACAAAGCTAGTGGAGGTGATGGAATTCCAGTTGAGCTATTCCAAATCCTGAAAGATGATGCTGTGAAAGTGCTGCACTCAATATGCCAGCAAATTTGGAAAATTCAGCAGTGGCCACAGGACTGGAAAAGGTCAGTTTTCATTCCAATCCCAAAGAAAGGCAATGCCAAAGAATGCTCAAACTACCGCACAATTGCACTCATCTCACACGCTAGTAAAGTGATGCTCAAAATTCTCCAAGCCAGGCTTCAGCAATATGTGAACCGTGAACTTCCTGATGTTCAAGCT
>NW_011494661.1:18143-18544 GCF_000754665.1 Bison bison bison | reverse complement strand
GCAGAGGAACCAGAGATCAAATTGCCAACATCTGCTGGATCATCGAGAAAGCAAGAGAGTTCCAGAAAAACATCTATTTCTGCTTTATTGACTATGCCGAAGCCTTTGACTGTGTGGATCACAATAAACTGTGGAAAATTCTTCAAGAGATGGGAATACCAGGCCACCTGATCTGCCTCTTGAGAAATTTGTATGCAGGTCAGGAAGCAACAGTTAGAACTGGACATGGAACAACCGACTGGTTCCAAATGGGAAAAGGAGTTCGTCAAGGCTGTATATTGTCACCCTGCTTATTTAACTTATATGCAGAGTACATCATGAGAAATGCTGGACTGGAGGAAACACAAACTGGAATCAAGAGTGCTGGGAGAAATATCAATAACCTCAGATATGCAGATGAC
>NW_011494661.1:0-18043 GCF_000754665.1 Bison bison bison | reverse complement strand
CTCTTGATGAAAGTGAAAGTGGAGAGTGAAAAAGTTGGCTTAAAGCTCAACATTCAGAAAATGAAGATCATGGCATCTGGTCCCACCACTTCATGGGAAATAGATGGGGAAACAGTGAAAACAGTGTCAGACTTTATTTTTCTGGGCTCCAAAAGCACTGCAGATGGTGATTGCAGCCATGAAATTAAAAGACGCTTACTCCTTGGAAGGAAAGTTATGACCAACCTAGATAGCATATTCAAAAGCAGAGACATTACTTTGCCAACAAAGGTCCGTCCAGTCAAGGCTATGGTTTTTCCTGTGGTCATGTATGGATGTGAGAGTTGGACTGTGAAGAAGGGTGAGCGATGAAGAATTGATGCTTTTGAACTGTGGTGTTGGAGAAGACTCTTGAGGGTCCCTTGGACTGCAAGGCGATCCAACCAGTCCATTCTGAAGGAGATCGGCCCTGGGATTTCTTTGGAGGGAATGATGCTAAAGCTGAAACTCCAGTACTTTGGCCACCTCATGCGAAGAATTGACTCATTGGAAAAGACTCTGATGCTGGGATGGATTGGGAGCAGGAGGAGAAGGGGACAACAGAGGATGAGATGGCTGGATGGCATCACTGACTCAATGGACATGAGTCTGGGTGAACTCCGGGATTGGTGATGGACAGGGAGGCCTGGCATGCTGCGGTTCATGGGGTCGAAAAGAGTCAGACACGACTGAGAGACTAATCTGATCTGATCTGATATCAGTTTTCCTGGCTCTCTGACCTTTAGACTCTAGAGCTTACCCTAGTACCCCACGCTGCAAGTTCTCAGGCCAGGAACTGGGACTTAGACCATCAGCTCCCTTGGTTCTCAGGCCTTTGGGCTTGGATTCAGTTATAACACTAGCTTTCTGTTCTCTGCTTGAAGATGGTGGATCATGGGACTTCTCAGTCTCTTTAGCCACGTGAACCAATTCCTATAATGAGCCCCTTCTTGCATCTATCTATCTATCTATCCCTGCCCCTTGTTTTGATCACAATAATAATTTATAATAAATCTTGATATTTGATAGTGCAAGTCTTCCTGTCTGGTATTTCTTCTTGGCAATGAAAAAGCTAATCTTGCCTCTTTACTTTTTGGAGGTCCACTTGAGAATCTGGCAGCAAATTTCAGCAAAGACCCTGTTGGAATTTGGTTTGGAATTGCATTGAATCTAGAGATGAAACTTGGAAAGAAACTGACATTTATGATATTGAGGTTTCTTATCCGTGAATACTGTATCTCTCTCCAATCACAGATTTCCTTGGATGTCCTTAAATACTTTTTCCACAGAGATGTCATCCATATATTGCTTGAATGTTTGGTAAGACTCATCTGTAAAACAATCCAGGCCTGCCTTTTTTTGTAGGACAATTTTTAACTACTGATTTAATTCCTTTAAGGGTAATAGAGCTGCTTAGATTTTTTTGACTCATCCTGAATTCAATTTTGATAACATGTTTTCCTTAGAATGGTGGCCCAAATGGTAAATCATCTGCCTACAATGCAGGAGACCCAGTTTCAATTCCTTGGTGGGGAAGATCTGGAGAAGGAAATGGGAACCCACTCCAGTATTCTTGCCTGGAAAATCCCTTGGATGGAGAAACCTGGTAGGCTACAGTCCATGGGGTCGCAGAGAGTTGGACACGACTGAGTGACTTCACTTTCCTTTCCTTTTCCTTAGACTGTATTAATTACATCCAAATTTACTAATTTATTGTCTTCAAGTTATTTATTGATTTCTTCTTGTTTGATCTCCTTAGCCTCTGTAGTTGTATCTCCATTTTCCCCTAAAACATTAACTTGTGCATTCTCTTTTGTTGCTTATTTTGATTCATTTCTTTTGGTTCCTATCTTTTTACTTTCTTCCTATTTCCCCCTTCTGCCTCTTTCTGTCTCCTTTTTTTTTTCTTCAGTCTTTTAAAGGTGTAATTAACATACACCATTGTCTTAGTTTATCTTAGTTTCAGGAGCACAACATAATGATTTGATATTTGCATATATTGCAAATGATCACTACAATAAATCTGGTTAACATCTGTCATTATACATAGTTACAAACTTTTCTTTTTCTTGTGATGAGCACTTTTAAGATCTACTCTCCTAGAAACTTTCAAATATGCAATGCAGTATTTTAGCTATAGTCACTACTGTGGTGTTGGAGAAGAGTCTTGAGAGTCACTTGGACTGCAAGGAGATCCAACCAGTTCACTCTAAAGGAGATCAGCCCTGGGTGTTCTTTGGAAAGAATGATGCTAAAGCTGAAGCTCCAGTACTTTGGCCACCTCATGCAAAGACTCATTGACTCATTGGAAAGACTCTGATGCTGGGAGGGATTGGGGGCAGGAGGAAAAGGGGATGACAGAGGATGAGATGGCTGGATGGCATCACTGACTCAATGGACATGAGTTTGAATGAACTCCGGGAGTTGGTGATGGACAGGGAGGCCTGGTGTGCTGCGATTCATGGGGTCACCAAGAGTCGGACATGACTGAGCGACTGAACTGAACTGAGCTGAGCCATGTGGTACGTTACGTCCTCATAACTTATTTATCTTATAACTGTAAGTTTGTACCTTTGACCTCCTTCACCCATTTTGCCCACCCCTCAAGCCCCACCTCTGCCAACCACCATCTGTTCTTTGTGTCAATAAGCATGAGTCTTTTTAAAGATCCAATATATAAGTAAGATCATACAGTATTTGCATTTACCTGACTTATTTCACTTAGCATAATGCCCTCAAGGTCAATTTATACTGTTAGAAATGGCAAGATTTCATTCTTTCCTATGACCGAATACTGTCCTGTTCCATATGTGTGTGTGTGTGTGTGTGTGTGTATATACATATACACATATATATACCACAGTTTTTTTCATTTTTTGTTTTGCAGTGAATCAGCACCTTTTTAAAATTAAAAAAAAATTTTTTTAACCACCAAAAACATTTTGTATACCACAATTTCTTCATCCATTTATCGATTGATGGACACTTGGGTTGTTTCCGTATCTTGGATGTTGTGAATAATGCTGTGACAAACATGGGAGTGCACATATCTTTTCAAATTAATTTTTTCTTTTCCTTGGATAAATACCTGGAAGGGGGATTGCTGGCTCATATGGTAGTTCTATTTTTAATTTTTTGAAGAACCTTCTTACTGTTTTCCATAGTGGTTCCACCAATTTACATTCCCTCCAACAGGGGACAGGGGTTGTCTTTTCTGCACGTTCTCACCAACATCTGTTATTTCTTGCCTTTATGATAATAGCCATGAACTGATATCTTATTGTAGATTTGATTTGCATTTCCGTGATGATTATTACTGTTAAGTATTTTTTCATTTACCACCTATTGGCCGTCTGGGCTTCCCTTGTGGCTCAGCTGGTAAAGAATCTGCCTGTAATGTGGGAGACCTGGCTTAGATCCCTGGGTTGGGAAGATCCCCTGGAGAAGGGAAAGCTATCCACTCCAGTATTCTGGCCTGGAGAAATCCTTGAACTGTATAATCCATAGGGTCTCAAAGAGTTGGACATGGCTGAACGACTTTCACTTCCCTTCACTTCATTGGCCATCTATATGATTCTTTCTGTTAATATCTTCTTAAATTGGATGATTAATTCATTCAGTTCAGTTCATTTGGTCAGTCGTGTCCGACTCTTTGCCACCCCATGAACCGTAGCACACCAGGCCTCCCTGTCCATCACCAAATCCCAGAGTCCACCCAAACCCTTGTCCATTGAGTCAGTGATGCCATCCAGCCATCTCATCCTGTCATCCCCCCTCCTCCTGCCCCCAATCCCTCCCAGCATCAGGGTCTTTTCCAATGAGTCAGCTCTTCACGTCTGGTGGCCAAAGTAGTGGAGTTTCAGCTTCAACATCAATCCTTCCAAAGATACCCAGAACTGAAATCCTTTAGGATGGACTGGTTGGATCTCCTTGCAGTCCAAGGGACTCGCAAGGGTCTTCTCCAACACCACAGTTCAAAAGCATCAATTCTTTGGTGTTCAGCTTTCTTTATAGTCCAACTCTCACATCCATACTTGACCACTGGAAAAACCACAGCCTTGACTAGACGGACCTTTGTTGACAAAGTAATGTCTCTGCTTTTTAATATGCTGTCAATGTTGGTCATTGGAGAAGGCAACGGAACCCCACTCCAGTACTCTTGCCTGGAAAATCCCATGGACGGAGGAGGCTGGTGGCTATAGTCCATGGGGTCGCAAAGAGTCGGACACGACTGAGCGACTTCACTTTCCCTTTTCACTTTCATGTATTGTAGAAGGAAATGGCAACCCACTCCAGTGTTCTTGCCTGGAGAATCCCAAGGACTGGGGGAGCCTGATGGGTTGCCGTCTATGGGGTCGCACAGGGTCGGACATGACTGACGGGACTTAGCAGCAGCAGCAGCAGGTTGGTCATAACTTTCCTTCCAAAGAGTGTTTTTTAATTTCATGGCTGCAGTCATCATCTGCAGTGATTTTGCAGCCCAGAAAGATAAATCAGCCACTGTCTCCACTGATTCCCCATCTATTTGCCATGAAGTGATGGGACTGGATGCCATGATCTTAGTTTTCTGAATGTTGAGTTTTAAGCCAACTTTTTCACTCTCTTCTTTCACTTTCATCAAGAGGCTCTTTAGTTCTTCACTTTCTGCCATAAGGGTGGTGTCATCTGCATATCTGAGGTTATTGATATTTCTCCCAGCAATCTTGATTCCAGCTTGTGCTTCCTCCAGTCCAGCATTTCTCATGATGTACTCTGCATATAAGTTAAATAAGCTGGGTGACAATATACGGCCTTGATGTACTCCTTTTCCTATTTGGAACAAGTCTGTTGTTCTGTGTTCAGTTCTAACTGTTGCTTCCTGATCTGCATACAGATTTTTTCAAGAGGCAGGTCAGGTGGTCTGGTATTCCCATCTCTTTCAGAATTTTCCACAGTTTATTGTGATCCACACAGTCAAAGGCTTTGACATAGTCAATAAAGCAGAAATAGATATTTTTCTGTTATTCTCTTGCTTTTTCTATGATCCAACGGATATTGGCAATTTGATCTCTGGTTCCTCTGCCTTCTCTAACTTTCAGCTTGAACATCTGGAAGTTCACGGTTCACATATTGCTGAAGCCCGACTTGGAGAATTTTGAGCAATACTTTACTAGAATGTGAAATGAGTGCAATTGTGCAGTAGTTTGAGCATTCTTTGGCATTGCCTTTCTTTGGGATTGGAATGAAAACTGACCTTTTCCAGTCTTGTGGCCACTGCTGAATTTTCCAAATTTGCTGACATATTGAGTGCAGCACTTTCACAGCATCATCTTTCAGGATTTGAAATAGCTCAACTGGAATTCCATCACCTCCACCAGCTTTGTTCACAGTGATGCTTCCTAAAGCCCACTCGACTTCACATTCTAGGATGTCTGGCTCTAGGTCAGTGATCACACCAGCATGATTATCTGGATTGTGAAGATCTTTTTTGTACAGTTCTTCTGTGTATTCTTGCCACCTCTTCTTAATATCTTTTGCTCCTGTTACGTCCATACCATTTCTGTTCTTTATTGAGCTCATCTTTGCGTGAAATGTTTCCTTGGTATCTCTAATTTTCTTGAAGAGATCTCCAGTCTTTCCTGTTCTTTTGTTTCCCTCTATTTCTTTGCATTGATTAACTCATTAATTTACACCTTTTTCTTTCTTTCTTTTTTTACACCTTTTTCTTTCTTAATGTTAGAATTCATGGTATAAATTTCTTTCTAGGTGTCTCTTTAGTGGAGTAACCGAAATACTAATATCTTTATATTTTTGTTATCATCTAGTTCTAAATGTGGAGAAGGCAATGGCACCCCACTCCAGCACTCTTGCCTGGAAAATCCCATGGATGGAGGAGCCTGGTAGGCTGCAGTCCATGGGGTCGCTAAGAGTCGGACACAACTGAGCGACATCACTTTCACATTTCATTTTCATGCATTGGAGAAGGAAATGGCAACCCACTCCATTGTTCTTGCCTGGAGAATCCCAGGGATGGGGAAGCCTGGGGGGCTGCCGTCTATGGGGTCACACAGAGTCGGACACGACTGAAGTGACTTAGCATAGCATAGCATAGTTCTAAATATTGTCTAGTTTCCCTCGTGTTTCTTTCTCTGACTCATAATTTATCGAACAGTGTGTTCTAAAATGTCTTAAAGTATAGGGTTTTTCTAGCTATCTCTTTGTTATTGATTTCTAACTTAATTGTCTTATGGTTAGAAAAAATGATCTTTGTCTTACCGGTCCCTTGAAATTTGTTCAGACTTGCTTCAAGGTCAAGGACATGGTCAGTTTCATAAGCATTCCTTTGTGTGTGGTCAAAAGGAATCTGTATTCCACAATTGTACTGTATGTGTTCATTAAACCAGCGTGTAGGTAACTTCTTCAAAGCTTCTGTATCTTTACTGATTTTTGTGTACCCTTAATTTATCAGTTCCTGAGAGAGGCATCTGTAGATCTCCCACTGTCATGGTGAATTTGTTATTTTCTCCTTGCAACAGGCTAACATTTCAATACCTATTTGAGGACTTTTATGAGATGCAAACAATTTTAGAATTATTGTACTTTCCTACCAAGTTGCAACTGTTATCAGAATTGTTGTGGAGTACTTTTTAACACCAGCCACTAATTCTCCGAGTTCCAGACACCAACTGGTTGCTCAACAAGTCAGTTCGATTTTGACACTAACCACAGACCTTGCAGTGTCAGTGGTCAGCACCCTGACTGCCCTCCTTCACCTTCAGATGCTGTTCACCACTTGCAAGTCCCAGGCCACATGTATTTCTGACAATGGATTAAAAATCACAGGTTCCCACAACCCCTCTGATGGTTCAATAATTTGCTAGAGAAGCTCACAGAACTCAGGAAAGCACTTTAATTATGTTTAGTGATTTATTGTAATGGATACAACTCAGGAACCACTAAGTGGAAGGGATGCATAGAGCAAGGCGTGGGGGCAGAGGAGGCAAGCAGCTTCCCTGTCCTCTTCAGGCAGCCACTCCCCAGATACCTTGGTATGTTCACCACCAGGAAGTTCAAGTCTCCTTACTGAACAGTTTTTATAGAGCTTAATCTTCAGCACCCGCTCCGACGTTCCCTTCTTAGAGATCTGTAGCCTGAAATGTCCAACCCTCTAATCACTGGGTCTTTTCGATGACCAGCCCCATCGTAAGGCTATCTTAGGGTCTAAGTCACCCCATTAGCACGAACTCAGGTTGATCAAAGGGGTTCCTTAGAAATAGCAAAAGACAAGCCTATCACTTGGGAAAGTCTGAGGGTTTTAAGCACTCTGGCCAGAACCAAGGACAAAGGCCAAGTGTAGTTCTTATTATGCCACACTTTTTATCCTCTTTCTGTCTAGTAATCATTTTTTGCTTTAAAGCTGATATATAAGATATGAAAGTGCTATACAAGCTTTTAGCTAATTAGTATTACTAATTAGTAATTAACCAATTTTTAGTTAGTACTTGCCTAGCATATCTTTTAATTAAAAATAATTATATAATATATTGAAATAATTTCAATTTTCAATTGAACAATTAAATTTTCAAGTTCAAATTTCAGAAATTTTAAAGATGTTTTATGTGAAAATTTTAATATACACAAAGTACTAGAAAGACTAGTACAATGACTATTTATATACCCATTGCATAGATTAAAAATTTGTTTTTTGTCATAATTTGCTTTATCTGCATCTATTTTTAAACTGGATCATGTGCTTTACATAAAATTTCATGCCTATCACATTTAATAAAATTCATAATTTCTTAATATTGTAAAATACTCATTCCATATTTAAATTTCCCCAGTTATTCCAGATTGTTTTATCATCATTTTTCACATTTAATTGTTTTGCCTCCAACATATTTTTCCATCTAGGACAATTTATACACACTCTCAATTTTTCTTTTTGATAACATTAACATTTTAAAGTCATCAGATGAGTTGTCATGTAAAATGTCCATCATTTTAATTTGTGTTCTTATATTTCATTTTATCTGCTGTACACAGTATTCCCTGGTTAGTTTTGTAATCCAGTGTAATGTTTGCTTTTGCTTGGCAAGTTTGGCAACTTTAATCCATTTCTATTTATGGTCATGACTAATACATTTGGAATTAGTTCTTCCATCTTATCTGGTTATTTCTACCCACCACAGTTTTTGAGTTTTCTTTATTTTTAACTTGAACTGGGCATTCTGACTTGCTTTCTTGTGTTTAGTTTTCCTCATTCCTCTTTTCCTACATAGCTAGTTTGGAGGTTTATATCTATGTGTCCACATCACATTCTGCCCCATGTGAGAGAAGGGGCTCTAAGATACCCACCCTTTTATGTTTGGCCTGTGTCTCTTGGGTTTGGGGAGCTTGAGAGCTGGCATGACATGTTACATCAATAGGGCTGAACCAAAAAAGAAAAAAAAAGCTACATCAGGAGAAAATTATTCGTATATCAACACTGGGCATAAAAGGGCACAAGCTTATCCTAGGCCAGATATGGTCCAAGCAGGAGGAAGCTGGCAAGGGGCCATTTATAAGTTCTGTCCAGGATTCCACAGACAGATGGTCCCCATAGAGCGGAGCTGATCAAGGAAACACTGTCAACTAGATGGAGGAGAAGACTTGTCCTGTGGACTGAAGGACAAATTGGTCCCATCAGGGTGCTTTTGAGGAACACATGAAAGCTCTTTTAGGAAAATGATCACTTTGAACATCTGCCAAGCCCAGTGAGTGATAGCAAATCTCAAGGGTCCAACCGGGAATGGTCATAACTCCTGCCCTAACCCCTCCCCAGAGGCCTCAGCACCAGCAGGTCAGGTATAAGACCATCCACACCCACACTCCATAAGGTCTGAGGCAGCCTTGTACCATGTGACCTGGCTCCACTGGGCAGAGCTGATTGGTCTAGTGGGGCCACTTGACCCAATGGCAGTCAACCAATCAGTAGACAGCTCAGTGTGGTGAGGGAGCCAATCTGATTCTGTCTTATGAGATTGTGCTAGGAGCTCTTCTCAGGCCAGGGGTAGAGATGGCGCTGAGCGGATATGGGAAGAGAAGCCACAGGAGTGGGTGTGGGATCAGAGACTTGGGGGCCTTGACAAGCCCCAAGAGGAGAGGACACAGGATCACTGCGGGCTGCAAGTGGTAAGGCAGAGAAAAGCTGTGGAGAGCAGGGGAGGTTTTAAACAGAATTGGCCAGAGCATATAATTTTCATTATGGCTGTGGTTTGGTTTGGTTTGAGCCCCACTGGACATCTACAGACTCCGGCTGCTGACTCCTGGAAGCCAGCCTGGGTCTAGTTCCAGGTCAAGGGTCCTGGTTTCCCTTGGTTCCTGTTCTTGCATATCAGTCAGGTTTGCCTATCTCTCTTGCTGCCGACCTCTTCCTATACAACTGGAAACACCCATTACTTGAGATAACCAGAGCTGGACCTTGTTTTCTGCAGGCAAAGAACACAGCCCACAAATCGAAAGTGAGAAAAAATCATCAAAGAGCCAGAGCAGAGCCTGGCATCAGCAGGAGCACAGCCTTGCTGCACCCTCAACAGACTTCATGCCAGGCAGTTCTTGATGCATGTCCTCCAATAAAATCCTCCCTTACTGGGTTTTGTTTTTATTATTGTAAGAAAAAATGAAATCCACAAAGCAAACCAGAAACTGATAGCTTATGGTGTTTGGTGTCGAATTTGTGGTCTCCAAAGGAGAAGATTTAACTCCAGAACCAAAGATGCAGTTTCAGTCACTCAGAGTTTTGCGCAGCAAAGATATTTATTTAAAGTAAAAGGAGAGAGAAAGCTTCTGACATAGATATCAGAAGTAAAGTAGAAAGAGTGCCCACTTCACTAGTTTAAGCAAGGCATTATATACTTTTCTACTGGCTGCTAAGAATAGATTAAAAAAATGCCTCAAGACCCAGATGTTTGGATTGATTTTGTATAACAGGTTCAGTTTCATGATGATAGCTGCTGGGACAGCATCTATGACCTGCAAGAGAGAGGAGAGTGAGTCAGACTCTGTGTCAGTAAGCTGAGTACCCACTGTACATTCAACAAGGATGTCCAGCTCAGGGAGCTTCATGTGCCTCATAGCCTCCTTGACAAACTCAGGAGTCAACAAGTATTGGCTGGGAAGTGCAGAGAGGAGGGCAACATGAGGAAGGAATTGGTGAATGGGGCAGCTGGCCAATGTCATACACAGGCCTGAAGAGGGAAATTCCCTTCAGCCTGCGGGTTTTAAAGCAGACAGACGCCCAGAGGGTGACTGTGGAAAGGACAGGGAGATGAAGCCAGACGGTTGAAATCCTGGCTGATCAACAGGGAGCTCTTGAGATACACATAAATTTGAACAGGAATTGCTATTGAACCTCAGTGAACTCTGACCTGGGTCCTAGCAGAGCCCTCACTTGTCTTCAGCTTTGCTGTATCCCCAGCGCCCAGACCTGTTAAGGCTGCAAGTGCTGTCTGCACTTTCTTCCATACATGACTCACCTATGAAAAAGAGTGGTGATGTTATACTTTAAATTATTAAGATATCTTACTTATATTGCTTGTATTAGAAAAAAACCCTAGAAAAGTAAGAGTAAGTTTCAGTGTAAATACAGAACATGTATCAAATTTCACTCCTTCCTGAACTCCAAATAAAAACAAAATAAGACATTAGTTTTAGGCATAATTCCACTAGGACTCAGAGAACACTAAAGGCTAAGGCAGCTGTGAAAAAAGCTGAATATTAATCCTAAATACATTAAGTCCCCTACATAGTAACCTGGTCAGTTCTGAGAGCACGTTCTTACGTCCAATTTGTTCATAAGTTCAACAAAGTTAGCTTAGGTACCCAAGTAACACAATGAACTATACAGTACTGTACTGTAAAAGATTTATAATACTTTTCACACAAAAAATACATAAAAAACAAAAACAAAGAATAAAGAATACTTTTTTTTTTTAAAAATTCAACTTAAATTCTTTATTATCACACTCAAAGATAGTTATTGAAAGTGAAAGCTTTAGCTGCTCAGTAGGTTCTTTGGGAACTCATGGACTGCAGCCTGCCAGGCTCCTCTGTCAATGGAATTCTCCAGGCAAGAATACTGGAGTAGGTTGCCACTCCCTTCTCAAGGCAGACTTCCTAACCCAGGGATCGAACCCCAGTCTCCTGCATTGAACACGGATTCTTTACCATCTGAGTCATCCTCTTAAAAGGGTTCTCATACATTAAAAAAAAATTATTCACTTATTTTTGGCTGCACTGGGTCTTCATTGCTATGCTCAGACTTTCTCCAGTTGCAGGAAGTGGGGACTCCTCTTTGTCATGGAGCATAGGCTCTAAACTTGGGCTCGGTAGTTTTGGGCTCAGCAGTTGTGGCACACGGGATCCTCCTGGACCAGGGATCGAACCTGTGTCCCCTGCATTGGCAGGTGAATTCTTTACTGCTGGGACCACCAGGGGTGGCCCTCTGATGTATTTTTAATCTTACAGTATAGTACGTTGAAAAGGACAGTAGTGAAGAACAACAGCTGGCATCCAGGGGCTGGTGTCACGTGAACAAGCAAGAAGAGTTACTGACTGGAGGAGGGAAGGAGGTGGGAGATGGTGGAACTGAAGGATTGTCAGCAATAGGAGACGGAGGGCACGCTTCAATGCCACTCATTCCTGACTTTGCTGGGACCCAAGTTCGCATCTTTGAAAGTTCAAAACTTGAATGTTTATATGTCGGGGGCTAACTGTGTAGAACAGAATCCCAGAAAAAGATCACATATTAACATCACCAGGTACTTCTGGAAGCGGGTGAAAGAAAGAGAGAGCTGAGGCTGCTCCCTAACCTCAATGAAAATCAGAAGATTTGGGGTCTGAAGCACATGTGAGGGTGTGGGTATCATACCTCCAAAAAGAGACTGAGAGGCCATAAATATGCTAAATGGAGACTCTTGGCCTTCCCGTCCCCTCTGCTTCCAGTACTTTACCCTCTACATAAGAGTCAGGAAAACTCTTCTGGGGAATCGGACTGGCCCAAGTGGAAACAATGAAAGATACCAATATGAGGGTTCCCAGCCTACTCTGAAGTGAACCTCAAAGTCAACAAGCCACTGTCCCCTCTGAGCTCACTCTGCAAGCCCCCTACTCTTAATCATGAGTGCACAATCTAGATGTACCAGACATCTAGCTGCTGCTACTAAGTCACTTCAGCGTGTCTTCCCCATAGACGGAAGCCCACCAGGCTCCCCTGTCCCTGGGATTCTCCAGGCAAGAACACTGGAATGGGGTGCCATTTCCTTCTCCAAGGCATGAAAGTGAAAGTGAAGTCACTCAGTCATGTCCAACTCTTTGCGACCCCGTGGAGTGCAGCCTACCAGGCTCCTCTGTCCATGGGATTTTCCAAGCAAGAGTACTGGAATGGGGTGCCATTGCCTTCTCCGAGACATCTAGCAGGACCTCTGAAATAGAAGACAGACAGCAAAACAAAAGGAAAAGGCAATCTGGAGAAAGAAAAGACAACATTAAAAAAAAAAAAACTGTCTTTAGAGAACAGAATGTATACAGTAAAGAAGAGGGACTTCCTGGTGGCTCAGTGATAAAGAATCCACCTGGCAATTCAGCATCCCTAGGTTGGGAAGATCCCCTGGAAAAGGCACTCCAGGATTCTTGCCTGGGAAATCCCACGAACAGAGGCACCTGGTGGGCTATGGCCCATGGGGCTGCAGAAGAATCAAATATGACTAGAGACTAAACAACAACAATAATAAAGAAGGACACAGTGCTATTAAAAATAAGGGAATGTTGAGAGAAAAAAGGCAATTCTCAGAAAATAAAAATATGATGGAAATTACAAACTCCATTTTAGAGATAAAGTTGGGGAAATCTCGCAGAAGGAACAGCAGAAAAGATGAAGCTATAGAAAACAGCTTCCAAAGGCAAAAATAAAGAAATAATGCGGTCAGTATAACATTTGAATAACAAACTTTCCAAAAAGAGGGACTAGAGGAAACTCAGAGGAGGGGAAGCAAGAGTGAAATAACTCATGAAAATTTACTAGGACCAAAGGATATATGTTTTCAGATTGAAATGGTGCTTTGAGGATAAAAGCAGACCTATGCCAAGACACATTAAAGTGAGATTTTAGAACACTGGGTAAAGACAAGACATTACATCTTCTAGAGCAGGAGAGAAAAACAGGAAACCGAGAAAAGATCAGGAATCAGAATTACTTTAGATTTCTACATAGCAATGCTGGAAGCAAGAAGACAATGGAAGAATGCCTTCAAAATCTTGAAGTAAAACAATTTCTAACCTAGAATTACATACCTATGTGCTTAGTTGCTCAGTCGTGTCCGAATCTTTGCAACCCTATGGACAATAGCCCACCAGGCTCCTCTGTCCATGGAGAATCTCCAAGCAAGAATACTAGAGTGGGTTGCCACGCCCTCTTCCTCCAGGGGATCTTCCCAACCCAGAGTTTGAACCCAGGTTTCCCACATTGCAGGCAGATTCTTTCCTGTCTGAGCCACCAGGGAAGCCCAAAAATACTGCAGTAGGTAGTCTATCCCTTTTCCAGGGGATCTTCCTGACCCAGGAATCAAACCAGGGTCTCCTGCATTTCAGGAGGATTGTTTACCAGTTGAGCTACCAGGGAAGCCTTGGCATTCTATACCTATACACACTATTAAATCAAGTGGGAGGGTAAATTGAAAAATAATTCAGTCATACAGGATCTCAAAAAAAATTCTTCCATGCATCCTTTTTTAGGAAGCTGCTGAAGGAGTTTCCACCACAAGAACTGTGTAAACCAAGACAGGGCTTCCCAGGTGACTCATTGGTAAAGAATCCACCTGCCAAAGCAGGAGACATGGGTTTGGTCCCTGGATTGGGAAGATCCTCTGGAGAAGGAAATGGAACCCCCTCCAGTATTCTTGCCTGGGAAATCCCATGGGCAGAGGAGCCTAGAGGGCTAAAGTCCTTGGTGTCGGAAAAGAGTCAGACACAGTTTAGCTATTCAACACTAAAAACAAACCAAGAAAGAGGACATGAGATTGGAAGATGGTGCTCTGGTGCAGGAGACAAGAGAGGGAAATCTTTCTAGAATAACAGCAAGAGGATCTCCCAGGACAATAACTGTACCCAGTGTAAAGAGTAACTGGTAGGCAGGAAAAATATCCCCCAAAGATGTCTAGGTCTTAATTCCATAATATGTCCTCATTCCTAATACTTGTAAATACATTATGCTACATGGAGAGAGAGAATTAAGATTGCAGATAGAATTAAACTTGCTAATCAATTTACCTTAGAATAGGAAGATTATTCTGGATTTCCAGTAAGCCTAATGTGATCACAAAGTTTCTGATGGAAGGGGGAAGGAGTAGAGTCAGTATCATAGTGATGCAATGGGAGAGAGACTCAACCAGCCATTTCTAACTTTGAAGACAAAAGAGAACCACAAGGCAAGAAATGCAAGCAGCCTCTTGAAGCTGGAAAAGACTAGAAAACAGGTTCTCTGTGAGAGCCTCTAGAAAATAACACAGCCTTGCTGACACCTTGATTTTAGCCCCGTGAGACCTGTTTCAGATTTCTGACCTCCAGAAGTATAAGACAATACATTTGTGTTGTGTTAAGCCACTGAATTTCTGGCCATTTGTTACGGCAGCCACAGGAACTCATACAGCAATCAATTCAAGTTCGATCCTGGCATGTAGAGTTAACTGTTGTCACCATTATCCTATATATCTTAATGCAACTTCTGGGGGATGCGTCCAACCTGAGTAAGAGAAACAGAAGAGAAATGAAAAAATAAGAGACCATGGATCTAGGGACACACTGAGGACCCACCTGGTCGCTGCGGGAGACCCCGTAGCGCAGCTCATTGACGAAATGCTCGCAGTTGGCACGGAGCACACGGTAGCAAAACTCACGGCCCACCAGCTTCTCCGCCAGCTGGACGATTTTGCTGGGAGGGAATGGGTTGTACTTGTCATTGTGCTTGTTTGTGACCTCGTACGGATCTTTGCCAACCACATCACACAGCCGCTCCTTCTTTACTCTGGCCCTGTCGGCCAAGGAAGACCCGATAGTGGACCAACCAATTCCAGAGATTTTGCCTGTGGATTCAGGGTGAGGAACACAATTGGTCTTGGGCCAGCAGGAGCCTAGCATCCACCACATCCACAATGGGATGAGCAGATGAGTCAGGGTCAGAGCTATGTGGCTTTGGATAAGACCATTGTGGTCTCTGGTCCCTGGTTTTCTTATCTGAAATAAAGAGGAGTAAAATCCTGTGATTTGTTGTGATTTTTTTTTTAAACATAGAGAAGCTGGTCTTGTACACCCTGTGACACTTCAGTGGCCCTCTTGATTGTGCAGTATGGGCCCTGAGCACACCCACTTCCCTGGGGGAAGAGAGTGTGAATTTTTTGTGACCCTGCCAAGGCTCCACTTTTCTGACACACACAAAGCTGATTACTGCAGAAAACTTGAATGGGTTTGCAGAAGGGGATTCCATCCTTCTGGGAATAAAGGGACCAAAACCCCACAGCTGCTCCCAGAGGAGTGACACCAGGGAGGTCAAGGAGGGGTACATTCGCACAGCCCTGGTCAATGCTGAGGGCCTGGAAGGTGCAACAGATTTCCAGAAATAAAGCTGCCTTGAAGAAAGGGATCTGGGGTCAAAACAGGGGCCAGAATGGTGTGGAGCGAAAGCTGGTGCCTGCACAGAGATCCCTGTTGAGGTCACCAGCTTATATCATGTAGGGAGGGTATGATGACTGAAAACTGGGCTTGCATTAAAGAGGTGGACCCCAGGGAACATCGCAGCAGAGACTCATGTCCCTCAGAGAGCCTCTGTGGCCCTGCCATGATCGGGAACCCCTGGTCTCTCCCAGGAGGGGAAGAATCCCATGAGACGGGGCAGGACACATGTTGCACTGTGACACCACGTGACAGCAACAAGCGACGGCCAGAGGGTCTGATCAGAGCGCAGGTCCTGTTCTGCTCAGCTTTCCAGAGAGGACTGAACCCCTCTGCCCAGAGAACAACCATGAGATTTGGAAAATCAGAGGAATTCAGATTTCCTCCTAGTAGGGCAGGAGGTGCTTAATGGATTCAGTGAGGTAAATAGAAGATGATGCTGTGTTTGAGCCCCGAGTCTATTGAAAGGGTCAGCGTGGGGACTGGATCAGGGGAACTCTGGAGACCCATCCAACTTCAGCCCCTCGGCAAGCAGGTAGGAGGCTGGGACAAGGGGAGAGGCAAGCAAGGTGCCTGGGGCACAGAATTTCAGGAGGTTCCAGCTTCAGAGGTGCAAGTTCAGAGTCAACACCCAACAATGAGGGCTTCCTTACACTCCACACGCTGGGTGCCACCCTGGTGAGAGTGTGTGCAGGCTCAGAGGCAGAAGCAATGGGTGCTGATTCTGGTTCCATCACTGCACGGTCTTGACATGTCACTTAACTTAGCTGAGCCACCGCTGGGAATCCACAAATACAAGCTAAGATGGAATCATTAACACACATCAATTTAGGAATTTAAGGCTCCTTTTAAAAGAATTATTTTCCTTTTTAAAGTTAGTCATGAGAGACTGTTTTCTTGGGCTCCAAAATCACTGTGGATGGTGACTGCAGCCATGAAATTAAAAGACAGTTGCTCTTTGGAAGAAAAGTTATGACAAACCTATACAGCATATTAAAAAGCAGAGACATTACTTCACTGACAAAGGTCCGTGTAGTCATGTATGGATGTGAGAGCAGGACAATAAAAAAGGCTGAGTGACAAAGAATTGATGCTTTTGCAGCTGGTGTTGGAGAAGACTCTTGAGAGTTCCTTGGACTGCAAGGAGATGAAACCAGTCAATCCTAAAGGAAATCAATCCTGAATATTCACTGGAAGGACTGATGTTAAAGCTGAAGCTCCAACATTTTGGCCACCTGGCTCAAAGATCTGACTCATTGGAAAAGACCCTGATGCTGGGGAAGACTGAAGGCAGGAGAGGGGCATGTCAGAGGATGAGATGGATGGTTGGTATCACTGACTCATTGGACATGAGTTTGAGCAAACTCTGGGAGATGGTAAAGCACAGAGAAGCCTGGTATGCTGCAATCCATAGGGTCACAGAGAGTCGGACACGACTGAGGAAGTGAACACAACATTAAAGAAAATACCAATTAAACAATTGGAGAAAGAGCACATGAATATGGCAAATAATCAATGAATGAAATTTGGGGAACCTCAGATTTCATAGCAGAGCATCAGGTTTAAAGGCAGGAGATAGAGTCAGGGCCAGGGTTTCAGTCCCACCACTGTGACACTCTGCTATATGACTGTGGACAAGTTGCTTAACTTCTCTGAGTCCCCAGTTCCTTGTCGAACAGGTCCAATAAGTCCCACCTGTGCCTACAGCTGTGGATGAGGAGCTGCAAGGATTGAAGAAACAGATTAGGTAATGTGCCCCCACCAGTGCCTGGCATAGGGTTAGTGCCCAGCAAGTGTTGGCTCTCATTAGCACTGGGCCGTTCTCTAAGTTTCCTTCCAGCTCTGACTTCCACCATTTTCTCAGTAGTATGAGGTCAATCCCCCTGCCTCACCTATTTCACAAAATTCCTGTGAAGCTCCAATGAGGAGATGCAGATAGAAGCATCTTTTCCCTTTAAGGAGCATTGCTCACCCATGATGGGTGTCACACTGTCCACCAAGACCTCTGTCATGCTTTTCCTGTCTCCTGTCCAGCATTTACACCCACTCAGCACAGTCAGTCAATACTGAGGCCCTACTATGTGCCAGGCCTTGTCCAAGGTGCTGAAGCCTTCCATGAACTTGACAGCGTACCTGCCCTCAACTAGTATACACTCTAGTGAAAGGACACTGACAGTGAACAAATAGAACAAAGAAAACACTTTCAGGTTTTGAAAAGGCTGTGGGGAAGATTAAGTGAAGTCACACAGGAGAGGATGACCAGGGGAGGCTGCCCTCGCTCAGACTCGGGAGGGCCATGCCCAGGAATGGCCATGTGAGTTGAGACTTGAATGATGAAAGG
>NW_011494660.1:2759667-2788836 GCF_000754665.1 Bison bison bison | reverse complement strand
AGCAACCTAGATGTCCATCAGCAGATGAATGGATAAGAAAGCTGTGGTACATATACACAATGGAGTATTACTCAGCCATTAAAAAGAATACATTTGAATCAGTTCTGATGAGGTGGATAAAACTGGAGCCTATTATACAGAGTGAAGTAAGCCAGAAGGAAAAACATAAATACAGTATACTAACGCATATATATGGAATTTAGAAAGATGGTAACAATAACCCGGTGTACGAGACAGCAAAAGAGACACTGATGTATTGAACAGTCTTATGGACTCTGTGGGAAAGGGAGAGGGTGGGAAGATTTGGGAGAATGGCAATGAAACATGTAAAATATCATGTAGGAAACGAGTTGCCAGTCCAGGTTCGATGCATGACGCTGGATGCTTGGGGCTGGTGTACTGGGATGGCCCAGAGGGATGGTATGGGGAGGGAGGAGGGAGGAGGGTTCGGGATGGGGAACACATGTATACCTGTGGCGGATTCATTTTGATATTTGGCAAAACTAATACAATTATGTAAAGTTTAAAAATAAAATAAAATTAGAGAAAGAGAAAAAAAAAAAAAGAATATAATCAATCTGATTTCAGTGTTGACCATCTGGTGATGTCCATGTGTAGAGTCTTCTCTTGTATTGTTGAAAGAGGGTGTTTGCTATGACCAATGCATGTTCTTGGCAAGACTCTATTAGCCTTTGTCCTGCTTCATTCTGTACTCCAAGGCCAAATTTGCCTGTTACTCCATGTGTTTCTTGACTTTCTACTTTTGCATTCCAGTCCCCTATAATGAAAAGGACATCATTTTGGGTGTTAGTTCTAAAAGGTAAAGAATGTGCCCGCAATGGGGGAGACCTGGGTTCGATCCCTGGGTTGGGATGATCCCCTGGAGATGGAAAGATTACCCATTTCAGTATTGTGGCCTGGAGAATTCCATGGACTGGAATTTCACTTTCATGTATCTTTACTCCCCACTCAAAACACATTTTGTTCCTTAAAAAATGGTAGCACGTTATATATTTATTTTTTCTTTTCTAAAATATAATCTTGTAAATTGTTACATAATGGTACACACTGAACAGCTTCATTCTTTTTTAACTTTTATATGGTATTACTTTGTTTGGATCTATTATAATTTATCTAACCAAACTCAGATGGGTGTATATTAGATTGTTGTATTATTTTGTTATTACAAACTAAGCTGTAATTATTAAGTTGTACATATATCTTCCTATATCTCCACAATCTATCTGTAGGCTAAACTTCTGGACTAAGGTATATGTGTCTGTATGTATTACTAAATTGACCTGCATAGAAACTTACCAATTTTCATACTTACATTTTTACAGATGATGCATACATATCACGAATGCTGAAGTACACTTTTATTTATACACATAAAATGTGTTTATATGTGTAAATGTGTGCATGCTAAGTTGCTTCAGTCATGTGCAACTCTCTGCGACCCTATGGACCATAGCCTGTCAGGTTCCTTTGTCCATGGGTTTCTCGAGGCAAGAATACTGGAGTGGGTTGCCATGCCCTACTCCAGGGGATCTTCCTGACCCAGGGATGAAACCTGTGTCTCCTGCATTGCAGACGGATTCTTTTCTGCTGAGCCACTGGTAAAGTTCTTATATGTGCAAGCACAATTCTTATGCACATATTATATATAATAAAAAGATAGGAGACTTGCACTAGGTGAGAAAAACCTGTTTTCCCACAGGGCTTCAGGTTCACAATTTTGATACCACTGTACATGTATACTGGAATTAAACAATTAAATGGATGGTAGAAGATGGTAGAGTCAGACTTCTTGCTGTTTGAGTTGAAGTTTACCTTAAGCAAAAGAGTAACACTAGAATTATTGCAGTAGGATTATAGTTGAAGACAACAGTATGCACTCAAGTTTAGCTTAATGTAGAGATGTTGATTCAGTAAGTAATGTCTGACTCTTTGCAACCCTATGACTGCAGCACTCCAGGCTTCCCTGTCCTTTACTATCACCCAGAGTTTGCTTGGAGAAGGCAATGGCACCCCACTCCAGTACTCTTGCCTGGAAAATCCCATGGATGGAGGAGCTTGGAAGGCTGCAGTCCATGGGGTTGCTGAGGGTCAGACATGACTGAGCGACTTCACTTTCACTTTTCATTTTCATGCATTGGAGAAAGAAATGGAAACCCACTCCAGTGTTCTTGCCTGGAGAATCCCAGGGACCAGGCATCCTGATGGGCTGCCGTCTATGGGGTCGCACAGAGTCGGACACGACTGAAGTGACTCAGCAGCAGCAGCAGAGTTTGCTCAAATTCATGTCCCTTGAGTCGATGATACCATCTAACCAGATCTAACCATCTCATCCTAATATGTATAGACGTGTGTGTATATCTATAGGTTAGTATACACATACGGATTGGTCTAGAAGCAATGACGCTTGAGTAACAGTGAGTACACTTAGCCCCAGATCTTTGTTTTTAACACCATTTTCCACTGAAAGGAACCAGGATGCCTTAGAGAAATGGACTAGGGTAAAAAATATATGCAAGATAAACCTGGAGAGACTTGTAGTGCCTAAAAGTAAGGATGTGCAAAAAGAGAAAAGAAAGAAAATGATGGCATACAATGAAGAGAGACAGGAGCCAACTAAGACAGTTCCTAGTAGTCAAAGTTGGACAACTGGAATAACCCTATCTCCTTTCACCCCATCTCCTTGAGGAGGGGTATCTAAAAACAGTATCTGGGATTCTCCTGTATGGGAGATCTGTCTATTATCCTCATCCACTTATGAATTCAATCATTTATATCAGCATGGATTTAAAAGTATTGATTTTATGCTACTTGGGTTATAAATGCCATGTTTTTTCCAGGTTTGTCCATTGGTGGCTCTTTCAGTTGGTTACTGCATTTCTTTGTTGCTCTGTGTGTGTGTTTGTGAGGATGTATATGCATGTGCATGTTTTAAGTGTTTCCTTACTCTCTGGCTCTGCCATATACTCATAGCTCATCTTATATATTCCTTGCTTTGAATCCAGACTCAGCCATTTCTCCAAGGAGCACTTGTTCCTTTTTATTGGAGAATGATATTAGAAACCAAAGTCTGTGCACTAAGTGTGCTCCCTACCTCTGGATTATTGTTGCTTCTGTATTAAGCTAAACTTGAGTTCATATTGGTATCCCCCACTCTATATAGTATCATATTATCATTCTAGCCTTCTCACCCTGCTTATGTACAATGCTCTACTCCAGCAGAGAGGAAACTGGCCCCAACTTTTATCCATTGACCTGGTATACGAGGATAGTGGTTTTAGAACTGTTAACTCATATCTTGTGGTGAGACACAACTTTACCAGCTGGAGTACAGTGCTTCTCTACAGTTCCTTTTGTCTTTAGTCTTACAGTCTGTACTTGTTTAAAAAGTTAGTTAAATCAACATCTTTCTTCTTATCCCCTTCAGTGAAGTTGTATCATACACACATGTGAAATAAGATTAATTTACCATAATCTATATTTTATCCTGTGAATCTTTGACCTTTTATTTAAAATTTTACTTGCATTTGGTGAGGTTAACTCTTTGTGCTTGAAAGTTCTATGTGTGCTAATTTATAGCATGATGCTAGAGCATCATGCAGAATAGCTGCATAACCTTAAAAAAAATCTCCTTACTGTATCTAATCATCTGTTCCCATTTCCCAAACCTCTGGCAAGTATTTATCTATTTTAAATTGCTAAAATTTTGTCTTTTTCAGAATGTCACATAAGTAAATTGTACAGTAGTAAACTTTTTAGATTTTTCTTCCCCTTTAAGGTAGGTACTTAAAGCTATACATTTACCTGTGAACACTTCTTTTGAAGCATTCCCCAAATATATATGTTTTATTACACTGTGACTCAGTACTGAAGTACTTTCTAATTTCTCTTGTGAATTTGTCTTTGTCTTATGGTTACATGTCATTGATTTTGAATGTAATTCTATTGTGTCAGAGAATATACCTCAGTGCTTATACTATAGCATTGCTATTGTATATTAATATTATTATATAGTAAGATTTATTTTAAAGCCTAACATATTTCTTTCCTCATAAATGTTCCATAAGCTCTTGGAAAGAAAGTGTTCAGCGTCTGGTCCATACCTCAGTGAAATTTCTGGAGATCCATGAATCTGGAGAATGTCAAGATATCCCTTCCACCTTAAAAGAATGATTAATTGTTAGTTTATAAACACCATGAATATCTAGCAAAGTTTATCTCACTTTTTGCAATGTCTGCGAGGAAAACATAAAGCAAATCTGTCATGTCATCTGCAAAGAAAACTGCTTATATCAATGATGAATATAAATGCAAAAATCCTCAACAAGTTTTTAGAAAACGGAATTCAGCAACACATCAAAAAGCCCATACACCATGATCAAGTTGGGTTTATTCCAAGATACTTTTTTTTGACAAAGGAGGCAAATATATACAATGGGACAAAGACAGCCTCTTCAATAAATGGTGCTGGGAAAACTGGACAGCTACATGTAAAAGAATGAAATTAGAACATTTCCTAACACCATACACAAAGATAAACTCAAAATGGATTAAAGACTTAAATGTAAGACCAGAAACTGTGAAACTCTTAGAGAGAAACATAACACTCAATGACATAAATCAAAGCAAGATTCTCTATGACCCACCTCCTAGAGTAATATAAATAAAAACAAAAGTAAACAAGTGGGACCTGATTAAATTTAAAAGCTTTTGCACAGCAAAGGAAACTATAAGCAAGGCAAAAAGACAACCCTCAGAATGGGAGAAAACAATAGCAAATGAAACAGTTGACAAAGGATTAATTTACAAAATATACGAGCAGCTCATACAACTCAATACCAGAAAAACAATCTAATCAAAAGTGGGAAAAAGACCTAAACAGACATTTCTTCAAAGAAGACAAATAGATGGTTAACAAACACATGAAAAGATGCTCAATGTCTCTTATTATTAGAAAAATGCAAATAAAAACTACAATGAGATATTACATCACACCAGTCAGAATGGCCATCACCAAAAAGCCTACAAAGAATAAATGCTGGAGGGGGTGTGGAGAAAAGGGAATGCTCTTGCACTCTTGGTGGAAATATACAGCCACTATGGAAGACAGTATGGATATTCCTTAATACACAAGGAATACACCACCATATGACCCAGAAATCCCACTCCCTGAGGAAGCCAAAATTGAAAAAGACACATATATCCCATTGTTCATTGTAACACTACTTACTATGAACATGGGGGAAACCTAGATGACCATTTACGGAGGAATGGGTTGTGGTATATATACACAATAGAATAATACTCAGCCATAAAAAGGAGCACATTTGAGTGAGTTTTAATGAGGTGAATGAACTAAAACCTATTATACAGAGTGGAGTAAGTCAGAAAGAGAAAGATAAATATTGTATTTTAACACATATATACAGAATCTAGGAAAACGGTACTGAAGAATTTATTTACAGGGCAGCAATGTAGAAACAGACATAGAGAATAGACTTATGGACATGGGGAGAGGGGAGGAGAGGGTGGGTGTATGGAAAGAGTAACATGGAAACTTACATTATCATAAGTAAAATAGATAGCCAACAGGAATTTACTGTACGGCTCAGGAAACTCAAACAGGGGATCTGTATCAACCTAGAGGGGTGGGATGGGAAAGGAGATGAGAGGGAGGCTCAACGGGGAGGGGATATATGTATTCTTATGGCTGATTCAAGCTGAGATTTGACAAAAAAAAAAAAATTCTATGAAGCAATTATTCTTCAATAAATAAATTAATTAATTAAAAAATGAAAAAATATGGAAAAGATAGTATATAACTTAGGCATAGCCAGATGGAAGAGATGCATAGGGCAAGGTATGGGGAAGGGACTTGAATGTTACCAACATAATCTTGTCTCTCTCTGCCCACTGAAGTTGAATAAAAAATGATGGAGGCAGAGTTTGGAGGAAGTAGAAAGATGGCTTTAGCCCTCAGCTAGCTGAGGGGAGAACACAGCAAGCTAGTGCCTCAAGAACTGTGCCCTCCCCCCAACCCCACCCCACCATGGGAAATCTGAAGGGATCATATAGATGGGGTTTGTGGTCTGGGGTATGTGATAAAGGAACAAAGTAGTGAGAGTCTTGCAGTCAGAGTTGGCTTCAGGTAGCCTGGCAAATGAGTCCTGTAGTCTGGAAATTGGGTCTGCTTTTCTATGGTTTATTGTACTGTGACCTTCTTTCTGAAATGCAAAAAAGTTAAAAAAGGTAGTCTGCAAAGTGAGCATGGGAAAGGTAAGAAGCAGGTATAGGATGTAATTTGCATAGAGTTAAGGGGGTGATAGAGTACATTATGCAAAATGCTGGACTCGATGAAGTACAAGCTAGAAACAAGATTGTCAGAGAAATATCAATAACCTCAGATATGCAAATGAGACCACTCTTATGGCAGAAAGTGAAGAAGAATTAAAGAGCCTCTTGATGAAAGTAAGAGAGGAGAGTGAAACTGTTGGCTTAAAACTCAACATTCAGAAAACTAAGATCATGGCATCTGGTCCCATCACTTCATGGCATATTGATGGAAAAATAATGGAAATAGTGAGTGACTTTATTTTCTTGGGCTTCTAAATCACTGAGGACAGTGACTGCAGCCATGAAATCAAAAGATGATTCTTCCTTGGAAGAAAAGCTATGACAAATATAGATAGCCTATTAAAAAACAGAGACATTACTTTGCCAAGAAAGGTCCATTTAGTCAAAACTAAGATTTTTCCAGTAGTCATGTATGGATGTGAGGATTGGACCATAAAGAAGTCTGAATGCAGAAGAATTGATGCTTTTGAACTATGGTATTGGAGAAGACTCTTGAGAGTCCCTTGGACTGCAAGGAAATCAAAGCAGTAAATCCTAAAGGAAACCAGTCCTGAATATTCATTGGAAGGACTGATGATGAAGCTGAAACTCCAATACTTTGGCCACCTGATGTGAAGAGCCAACTTATTTGAGAAGGCCCTGATGCTGGGGAACACTGAAGGCAGGAGGAGAGGGGATGGCAGAAGATGAGATGTTTGAAAGGCATCACTGACTTAATGGATATGAGTTTAAACAATCTCTGGGACAATCAATGGTGAAGGACAGGGAAGCCTGGCATGCTGCAGTCCATGGGGTTACAAAGAGTTGGACACGACTGGACAACTGAACAACAACAACAACAAGTACTTCGCAGGTAGGTGCTGGTTGTAGAAAACCCCCTGCCAGTACTTGAGACATGAGAAGTGGGTTCCATCCCTGTGTCAGGAAGGTCCCCATCAACCCATTCCAGTGTTCTTGGCTGGAGAATCCCATGGACAGAGGAGGCTCACACATTCTACAGTCCATAGGGTCGAAAGAGTCTGACACTACTGAAGCGACTTTGGATGTACACACACAAGGGGTAATAGATTCAGGATGTAATTTACATAGTGTCAAGTTAGTTTTGTGAAAAGAAAAACTAGTTACAGACTACAGAGTGTTATTGTTGTTCAGTTGCTAAATGGTGTCTTACTCTTTGGGACCTCATGGACTGCAGCACCTCAGGATCTTCTGTTTTCTATTTTCTCCCAGAGTTTGTTCAAATTCGTGTCCATTGGGTCAGTGATGCCACGAAACCATCTCATCCTCTTCCACCCACTTGACTACAGATTTGGAACAGTTAAACTAGGATTGATTAACTATTTCAGATCTATTTATGCTTCTTCTCTGTCCTGTTCATTATTCCCTTTACTTTCCTTGTTTTCAGGAGAGAAAAAACTTCATTTCTATTTTTGCTGCAACATGCGTTCCCATGCCCTCTCCAGGTGTGCAATTCTTTCCACATTCTCATGTGTCTCCCAATGTGGAAACTCTCTGAATCCTTTCCCTTTGGGTTTTTAATGGAGGCTTCATTACATGGATAAGACTAAATCATTGGCCATTGGTGACTGATTCAACCTCCAGGCCCTATCCATTCCCTGGAGGTCAAGGGGAATGGGACTGACCTTTCCAACACTCTAATCACCTATGTAATTGGTTCCTCTGGTGACAAAAGGTATTACAAATGTCACTGTATGAATATAACAAAAGATACCTTTATCATGCTCATCACTTAAATTCCAAGGATTTTAGGAGCTCTGTGCCAGAAATGGAGACAAAGACCAAACATGTATTTCTTATTATAAATGGCTATATATATACACATATATTTTGAGGCTTCCCTCATAGGTCAGTTGGTAAAGAATCCACCTGCAGTGCAGGAGACTCCAGTTCAATTCCAGGGTTGGGAAGATCCCCTGGAGAAGGGATAGGCTACCCACTCTAGTATTCTTGGGTTTACCTCATAGCTCAGCTGGTGAAGAATCTGCCTGTAATTCAGGAGTCCTGGGTTCGATCCCTGGGTTGGGAAGATCCCCTGGAAAAGGGAAAGGCTACCGACTCCAGTATTCTGGCCTGGAGAATTCCATGGACTGTCCATGGGGTTGCAAAGAGTCAGGCAAGACTGAGAGACTTTCACTTTCATATATATGGGGGAAGAGAGAGAGAGAGAGAGAGTGCTATTTTGCTGAAAAATTTGAAATCATCTCAAATACTTTATAGTAAAGAACAAATCTTTATATTTGAACAGAACTAGTTTTGCATAAAAACATTTTGGAAGGAGGGACTTTGGTTTCCTAGAAGATTGAGTATATGTAAATTTCCTGTTTCCTTCCTCTGAGTACAATGAAAATCTCAGAATATTATATATTTAAAAAATACAAGGGGACTCTGAAAGGTGGAGAGAAAATTACATATCAGATAGGGACCTCAGGACCCATGATAAATATAAAGATGAATTTGAAAGCTTACAGTGAACCATGTCAGATTCATGAGCTCCAAAGAAGATTTAGCTTCAGGACATGAGCTCCAAAGATTTAGCTTCAGGACCAGAGACCAGGCTTGACCACTCAGGGCTCTTGTGTGGCAGAAGTTTTATTACAGTGAAAAGGGACAGAGAAATCTTCTGACGTAGACATTAGAAGGGGGGCGGAGAGTGCCCCACTTGCTAGTCTTTAGAAAGGGAATTATATACTTTTTAAATTAGTTATTACAAAAAATTAAAATAATTTCTCAAGGTTGTAAAAATTTTACCAGACCCGCTCCCACAATTTACGTTTTAGGATAACAGGATTAGAACTTAACAATAAAAACTCATACCAGACCCCCTCCCATAATATACATTCTAAGATGTCAGGATTAGTCAGAAGGTTTTCCGGAAGGAGAAACTGTCCTCAGGCAGGATACATTGTTGTTATATAATCCCTAGTACAGAGTTTAAACTAAGTTGTTTGTTGTGTAATCATCAGTTCTGGGCTTAAAGAAAAAAACGTTTTATGTGACTAAGAGTAAGGAATGTAGAGAAAACAAACAAAATGTTTGTCCTTTCCTCCTCCTTGAGAATTCCAGACCCCTATCTCCTCCTTCAGAACACCAGTCCCCTCTCTCCTCAGGGATCCCCAGACTTATCAACTTGCCTAGGAATTGATGCTCTCAAATTACCCAAATTTTACTTTACCCCATACATCCCAGACATGTAACTGAAGTAGCTGGCATCTCAGAAACACCAATGAACACAGATAAAATGGCCCCAAGAAAGTCTTGCTTTCATCACCCAAGAAACAAGGAAAGTGACAGCCTAGCCTAGCAAGATGGAAAACTTTTATATAATAACTGATCCACTCTAGCCAAATACTACAGAGAAAACTTTCTCCCACTCCCGAGTACCAGAAAAAGCCAAGTGGGAATCCTGGACTTCCTCTCTTGCCAGGCTGCAATGTTCATCCATGTTGAGATGTTATCAGGGGAGGCCTAGTGGACAGTCAGGATTTTCACAGTCACCCGATAGCAACAAGGCCAACCCCTACCTTTTTGGTTTCAGGGAGAAACAAGGCACCTCTACCACCTTGAGAAGGTGTGGTACAGCAGAGGCCAAGTGGGGTGCCTGAACTCACAACATTTATCAACAGAATCACGTGATCCTTCATTCCCCAGCTGTCAGTGGAGGTCAAATTGAGGACCTAGACATAGTCCCCCACCTGGCACTGGTGGGGAAGTCCTACCACCGGACTCAACTCAAAAGGAAGATACCTGAAAAACGATTTAAACAAAACTTAAAATAATTTTATTTTAATAAAATTAAATATTGTTCATATTAATTAATTTATAAATAATATATGCTCCAAAATGTCTGAATTTTAATCTCTTGCCATCCTTAGAATTAAAAAGATCTCAAGAGTTACACTTCAGTCACTCAGTTATATCTGACTCTTTGTGACCCCATGGACTGTAGCATACCAGGCTTCCCTGTCCATTACCAACTCCTGGAGCTTGCTCAGACTCATGTCCATTGAGTCAGTGATGCCATCCAACCATCTCATCCTCTGTTGTCTCTTCTCCTCCTGCCTCCAATATTTCCCAGCATCAGAGTCTTTTCAAATGTCAGCTCTTTGCATCAGGTGGCCAAAGTATTGGAGTTTCAGCTTCAACATCAGTTCTTCCAATGAACACCCAGGACTGATCTCCTTTAGGATGGACTGGTTGGATCTCCTTGCAGTCCAAGGGACTCTCAAGAGTCTTTTCCAATACCACAGTTCAAAAACATCAATTCTTCGATGTTCAGCTTTCTTTATAGTCCAACTCTCATATCCATACATGAGTACTGGAAAAACCATAGCTTTGACTAGACGTACTTTTGTTGGCAAAGGAATATCTCTGCTTTTTAATATACTGTTTAGGTTTGTCTTAGTTTTCTTTCTAGGAGCAAGTGTCTTTTAATTTCATGGCTGCAGGCACCATCTGCAGTTACTTTCAGATCAGATCAGTTGCTCAGTCGTGTCCAACTCTTTGTGACCCCATGAATCGCAGCATGCCAGGGAATGTTGAGTTTTAAGCCAACTTTTTCACTCTCCTCTTTCACTTTTATCAAGAGGTTCTTTAGTTCTTTTTCTTCACTTTCTGCCATAAGGGTGATGTCATGTATGTATCTGAGGCTATTGATATTTCTCCTGGTACTCTTGATTCTAGCTTTTGCTTCATCCAGCCAAGCATTTCACATGATTGTACTTTGCATATAAGTTAAATAAGCAGGGTGACAATATACAGCCTTGACATACTCCTTTCCAAATTTGGAACTAGTCTATTGTTCCATGTCCAGTTAGTTGCTTCTTGACCTGCATACAGATTTCTCAAGAGGCAGGTCAGGTGGTCTAGTATTCCCATCTCTTGATGAATTTTCCACAGTTTGTTGTGATCCACAGTCAAAGGATCTCAAACTGAATGAAAAAAAGATAACCAATAAACTTAATATTCAAGTGATGTAAGAAATACTGCAAAGCCATCATAAAAATCCTTCAACTAGCAATTTAAACAATTTTGAAACAAGTGAAAAAGCAGACAATCTCAGCTAAGAAATAGAAAAATCCCAGCAAAGAAATAGAAGATATAAAGAAAAACCAAATGGAAATTTAGAATGGCATAATATTATAATACTTTGGTTACCTGATGCAAAGAGTTGACTCATTGGGAAAAATCTTGATGCTGTGAAAGACTGAGGGCAGGAGGAGAAGAGAGTGACAGAGGATGAGATGGTTGGGTGGTTTCACTGACTCAATGGACATGAGTTTGAGCAAATTCCAGGAAATGGGGAAGGACAGGGAAGCCTGGCATGCTGTCGTCCATGGTATTGCAAAGAGTTGGACATGACTTAGTGACTGAACAACAACAAAAATATTTACAAAGACAAAAATTAAAAAAAAAATTCACTGGATGTTTATAACAGCAAAATGGATTGGACAGAAAGAACGAATCAGTAAATTTGAAGGTAAAACAGTAGAAATTACCCAAAAAGAACAACAGAAATTATTTCTATTGGGGCTGTCTACTTTTTAAAAAATGCACAGAACCTCAGAAACCTATGAGACTATAACAGAAGATGTAATGTCTGTGTTGCTGAAGTTCCAGAAGAAGAAAAAGAGAGTGAAGCTGAAAAGATATTCGATGAAATAAAGGCTGTAATGTCCTAGTCTGGCAAAACCCATAAACCTATAGATTCATAAAACTGAGAAAAACCCAAAGAAGATAAATCAAAATAAATCTATACCAAACACATCATAGTTAAATTTCTTAAAACTAAAGACAATGAAAAAATCCTGAAAGAATCCATGGAGAAACAGTTTGAACTGCAGAGGGGTTCTCATCTGAAACCAGCAAGGACAAAGGAAGAGACACAATATCTCAAGTGTGATTTCTAAGACCCAGTAAAACTATCCTGCAAAAATGAGGGGGAAATAAAGACATTTACAATTGAAAAGAGCTAAAATAAATTGCCATTAACAGACTGAACCTTAAAGATTGAATAAAAGAAGTACTGCAAACAGAAAGGAAACAATAAAAGAAGGAATCTAGAGCATCAGGAATGTGGCAAGAGCAAAACTGGGTAAATGCAATAGATTTCCGACTTTGCTTTAGTTTCCTAAATTATTACTGATGATGAAAGCCAAAAGTGTATCACTGTTAATGTGATTATCACTGTATGTAGCGAAATTGTCTAAGACAATTGTATCATAAATGGGGAAAGTGATGGGACAGAAGGAGAGATAAAGTTTCTACCCTCCATTAAAACTAGTAAAGTGCTGTTGACACCAACAGACTTTGGTAAGTTATACACATAGAATGAAACATCTAGAACAACTATGAAAAGAGCTACACAAAGAGATACTGTAGATAAATGAAAATAAAGTTGAAAATGTAGTTCAAGTAGCTCATAAAAAAATAAGGAAAACAAAAGCAGAGAAGGGAAAAGCACAGAATAACAACAAAAAAAGCTTTTTTTGCCTTTTATGACAATGGAGACAGAGGCTGGACTGAAGCATATAAAAGCCTAGAAATGCCAAAGATTATTGGCAACCACTAGAAGATAGGAGGGACAAAGAAACATCCTTCCCTAGGCCTTTAGAGAGAGTGTGGCCCTGCTGACACCTAGATTTAGAACTCCCAGCCTCCAGAAATGTGAAAGAATAAGTTTCTATAGTTTCAACTCAACTATTTGTGACATTTTGTTACAGCAGCCCTAGGAAACTAGTACACCCACCTTATTCTGTTTGTTAGAAGTGGGTCACTAGGTCCAGTCTACACTCAAGGGGAGGCTATTACATAAGGACATGAATATAAAGAGGCAGGTATCACGAGGGCCATTGCAGCAGCTGCCCACTAGAGGTGGTGTTGACGTCTTTTGTATGTGTTGCTCAGTTATACCTAAGAAATATTTGTGGGAATTACTGCACTAACAAACTCAGGGAGGAAGACTGGTAGGATATTATTCCTCAAATGACACAGGGGAGGAAACTAAAGCTCAGAAAGTTCAAGTGAATTCTTCATAGTCATGTAGCTTCAGCAACTCACTGAAACACGAATATTGGAGCTGGACCCCCAAATTTAGAGATTCTGTATATCAACAGAGACTATATCAATATAATCAATGAATCAACTTTTTAATTAAGATATGGAAGGCATGGGAAATGTTTCAAGTGTTGTTGAGAGTGCAACATGGCGGGGTGGGGATAAAAATAATCATCAGTCTATTTTGTTTCATTTCTTCTAGGGCAGCTTTCATTTCCAGCTAGGCAGAGATAGATGATACACAGCTTCAGGGGGCAGGCTCCCAGGAAGAGCCACCCTTCTGTTTCATTATGGGGGTGAGCCTTCAGCTCCCCAACCATGCACAATATCTTCCTGAAATAAAATTAAGTTATTAAGCCATGATGTGCAACTATAGGTTTTATACAGCCTCATAAATCCTAGGAAATTAACTTGCTCTCAGCCTTTGCCTGGAGCAGCTTTTTACCAATGAAAGTACTTCCCTGAAACTTGATCGCTACTTAAATATTACCTGCCCGCTTTCTCTCTCTCTGTTCTTCCATCCAGCTAAAAGGAAAACTTAGAGGAAGAAAAAAATGTTTGGATTCACTTTATCAGTAAATTCCTCATCTCAGTATGGGTGGGAAGCATCAGGACAAAAATGAGGGACAACAATCTGAAATTTCTCTTTCAAAATGGCGGGCGAGCATTTCACTGCAAGGCGAGCTTGCTGAGAGGCTGAGTGAGGAGCAGGTTAGCAGGAGCTGCAGAGACTGTGGTTTTGAACTGGGAGTTGGTTACTTTCCACTAGTACTGTCATTTTGGGCAGAAATTCCAAAGACAGCATAATGGAATGCAGAGATTATCAGCTTCAGAAGTTATGTAAATGTCAATGGTGGTCATTGCTAAGGGCCCTTTGTTTAGCACCGTGGTGTGACAGGGACACCATGGGAATTCTGTATTTCATTCATCTCAACCTCTTTATACATCTGGAGGTGAACCATACTTGTATGAGAGTTAGTTTGCAATAAGTAGTGCTTGGTGCCTGTGTTGGTGATATTTTTTTGTGTGTCTATTTGTAGACAACTTCCAATTTTTCCAACACCATTTGTTGAAAAAACTTTCATTTCCTCATTGAATTATTTTGTCTAAATTATTACATTTAATATAATATACACAATGAAAAAAGTGAAAGTCGCTTAGTCCTGCCCAACTCTTTTCGACCCCATGGACTATAGAGTCTATGGAATTCTCCTGGCCAGAATACTGGAGTGGGTAGCCATTCCCTTCTCCAGGGGTTCTTCCTGATCCAGCAATAGAAGTCCTCTAAGTTCTGAGAGTCTTTTGCTCATAACACAATGTACACGTTTGACAAGAATAAGCATTTGAAAGTATAGAAGCATTGTTTTGAAAGGCCCAAGTACCCCAGGAAAATAGTAAAGAGTATTTACCAACTGACAAGATTTTTTTAAAAAATGCCTTAAAGATATTAATATATTTTTATTCCTCAAAGCAATTTTAAGAGACAGGTAGTATTATTATCCTCATTTTAGATGGGAGGAAATGGAGGCACAGAGAGGAAAAGTAACATGTCCAAGCTGACACAGCTGCTAAATGTGCTGTGTGCTGTGCTTAGTCACTCAGTCATGTCTGACTCTTTGAGACCCCATGGACCGTAGCACGCTAGGCTCCTCTGTCCATGGGATTCTTCAGACAAGAATATTGGAGTGGGTTGCCATGCCCTTCTCCAGGTGATCTTCCCAACCCAGGGACTGAACCCAGGTCTCCTGCATTGTGGGTGGATTCTTTACCATCTGAGCCACCAGGGAAGCCAGACTAGCTACTAAGTACTTGCTGTTTAATATTTCTTTTATGAAGTATAATTGTTTGACTTCTGTGTCTCAAAGGTGACATAAAATTTGCAATGGACATTTCCATCAAACTTTTCCTAGTTAATGTGCAGTGGGTGTTTCAGGAGATTCCTCTTCAGGATAGAAGCTTTATTCTCCCTGCAGCTGGGAGGCTGCACCTTTCAGTAACACCTCCCAAGGGGTGCTCCCAGTGGACTGCTCCCAGTGACTAATTGTACAGGGCTATCAAGTCTTTCCCTGCTTGTCAGGCTCCACACAGCTGTCTTAGCAGCAGAGTTCCCTGTAGGACTGGCTGAGGCCTTTGTCATTACCACATCAGAGCCCAACTTCTCCTTCAGTCTGATCCGTGGGTCAGGAAGACCCCCTGGAGGTCTTGCATGGCAACTCACTCCAGTATTTTTACCCAGAGAATTCCACAGACAGAGGATCTTGGTGGGGTACGGTCCATGGAGTTGTAAAGAGTCAGACATGACTGAAGCGACTTAACACCCACACACACCCACACACCCACATCCTGCATATTAGCTTCATTTCTCTGCTGTAACAAATTACATAAATTTAGTGGTTTAAAACAACACAAGTTTATTATCTCACAGTTCCGGCAGTGAGAAGTATGTCATGGGTCTCACTGGGCTGCTTCTCTTTGGGCAGCTCTAGGGGAGAATCAGTTTTCTCACCCTTTCCAGCTTTTAGAGGGCTCTTACATTCCTTGATCCATCTTCAAAGATAGAAATATTTGCCCAAGTGTAACTCTTACAGGGGCTTCCCAGGTGGCCCTGGGAAGAATTCCAAGGTAAAGAATTCCCCTGCAATGTAGGCTTGATCCCTGGGTCGGGAAGATCCCCTGGAGAAGAAAATGGCAACCCACTCCAATATTCTTGCTTTGGAAATCCCATGGGCAGGGGAGCCTGGTGGGCTGCAGTCCACAGGGTCACCACATAACTTATCACTGGTTACAGGGTGTAGGGCCTGGACATCTATGGGGGCTGTTATTCTATCTAATATATCTTCTACTTATAAGAAGACTTCCAGTTGTGCTGGGACCCAATTCCCTCAAAGTTCTTAAAATGACAAGAAAAAGTCAATAAATGCATTTGAAAAATGGACAAGTGTTTCCACCAGGACTAACACATGGCTAATAATCCCATGAAATTTCTCATCCTCACTAGTCACTAGGAAAATATAAATTAAAACAGTGAGGTCCCAAGTTTCCATCTCTCTCTTAAAAATAAGATTGTTAAATATGTGTGTGATAAATTAATTTCACTTAAGAATGTGAAAATAGTTCTAGAACACCAGAAATTCCAAGCACACTGCAGAGGCAGGTGTTTCAGAACATCTAATGCTGAACATCCATAGTTTCTGGGACCACTGCAGGGACATTTCATGCTCCAGGACTCAACATCAGTGCTGTGTTACCCTGGCATGGCTGTCCTGAAGCAGAAAAGCCCAGAAGCTTCCAGGGCACATAGTGGGAAACATTTTGCATTCTTCCTAGTGAAAGTAGATGACACTCTAAAGCACAACATTTTAGAATTTCTCTCACTTCTACATTATCTCCATGAATAAACTAGAGTAATCAAATAAAATCTCTTACAAAAAGAGAGATCAGTTCTGGGTGATGGTCAACCACATTTGTTATGCAAACAGTTTCAGCCTCAGTACTTTCATTAAAAAAAAATAAAAATACACACTTCCCTATACTGTGTTAAAGGCCACTGTATGATACTGATTTTCTAGAAGAAATTAGGTAAAAGTGAAGGTAGGAAAACCAAAACAAAACAAAACACTCCACTCAAAAAGTAATCTCTATGACTCTATGCAATGAAATTGGATTTCCTCCAGTCATTCTGTTTTAAAATACATGTTTCATATGCAGAATGCCCAACCGAAAGAAAGCATTCTAGAAGAATTAATGTCACATAGGGATTAGAATTATGGAGATGGAAATGGCAACCCACTGCAGTATTCTTGCCTGGAGAATCCCATGGACAGAGAAACCTGGTGGGCTATAGTCCATGGGTCTCAAAGAGTCAGACATGACTGAATCGAGTTAGCACTTACACACTGGAAGGAAATGCATTTCAAGGATTCACAGGAGCTTGGCTGGACTATACCTCAGAAGAGGCTCCTTGAACTTCCTACTCATTGTACCAGATTGGGGATCCAGCTGGACACCAGCAAGGAGGTGGGAAGAGAGATGAACAGAGAGAATCTCAGAAGAAAGTAGAAATGGTGACAACTAAGACTTGACCACACATTCCAGGACCTTCCTGATGTCATGGGAACCAGGAGCAACTAAGGGAACCAGACAAGAATGCTAAAGAGCTCATCTGAGGACTTGCCTGCTGGAGCCCATGACCCCAAATTGGGTAGGACAATGGGGAGCCTGATTCTGCCTGTCCAGCCTCCCAAGATAAGGATGAGATGGGTGCAACAGCAGTGGGTGGTCTCACACCAGGATGACTCCCAGATGTGACCACATGGGTTCTGACCCCACAGACCATAGCTGGACTAGATAGGCCAGGAGGTTCCAGAGAGCCCAGGGCAGGTGCGCAGGACTGGGTGCTCTCCTGGACCACCTGTGGGCAATGTACAGGCTGGACTCACAGACCTGGGCCTGCCAGGGTCCAAGACCTCAGCAGCCACAGGAGCCTCACCTTACTTTCCAAACTCAGGAGTCAAAGAACCATTTTGCTGGAGACAGTCTGAATGGGAATCTACCTGAGAACACTGGTTGCTGATGGCTTTTGTCACCCTGGCACCAGACCAGGGTCACCCTTTGCCTTTATTTTTTTTTTAAATTAATTTTTATTGGAGTGTAGTTAATTTACAATGTACTGTCGGTTTCTTCTCTACAGCAAAGTGAATCAGCTACATATATATGCATCTCCATTCTTTTCAGATTCTTTTCCCATATAGGCCATTATGAAGTATTGAGTAGAGTTCCCTGTGCTATACAGTGGGTCCTTATTAGTTATATAATTATATGCATAGCTATCTATTATATATATATATATATAAATACATATATATAGTTATCTATTTATATATATATCTTATGTATACAGTGAGCCAGAGGATCACTCCCTGTGAACTCCAGTCACCCTGTGTTGTGTAGTGGCTTGTTATGATTTCCAACCCACTTGTTTTAATCTCAGAATGAAGTTGTTTACATGGTGGAAGCTGTACCAGGATTTTGTCCTTGGTAAGTACTCAGTTCAGCTGTCCACGTGTACTGTTGGGGGCTTGTGATGAGAACATGCAGAAAAGCAACTGCGCTATTGAGGTTTCAGTTCAGTTCAGTTGCTCAGTAGTGTCCGATTCTTTGTGACCTCATGAATCGCAGCACGCCAGGCCTCCCTGTCCATCACCAACTCCAGGAGTCCACCCAAACTTATGTCCATTGAGTTGGTGATGCCATCCAACCATCCCTTTCTCCTTCTGCCCTCAATCTTTCCCAGCATCAGAGTCTTTTCAAATGAATCAGCTCTTCGCATGAGGTGGCCAAAGTATTGGAATTTCAGCTTCAACATCAGTCCTACCAATGAATATTCTGGACTAATCTCCTTTAGGATGGACTCATTGGATCTCCTTGCAGTCCAAAGCACTCTCAAGAGTCTTCTCCAACACCATAGTTCAAAAGCATTAATTCTTCTGCACTCAGCTTTCTTTATAGTCCAACTCTCACATGCATACATGACTACTGGAAAAACCATAGCCTTGACTAGATAGACCATTGTTGACAAAGTAATGTCTCTGCTTTTTAATATGCTGTTTAGGTTGGGCATAAATTCCCTTCCAAGGAGTATGTGTCTTTTAATTTCATGGCTGCAGAAACAATCTGCAGTGATTTTGGAGCCCAGAAAAATAGTCAGCCACTGTTTTCACTGTTTCCCCATCTATTTCCCATGAAGTGATGGGACTAGATGCCATGATCTTAGTTTTCTGAATATTGAGCTTTAAGTCAATTTTTTCACTCTCCACTTTCACTTTAATCAAGAGGCTTTTTAGTTCTTCTTCACTTTCTGCCATAACTGTGGTGTCATCTGCATATCTGAGGTTATTGATCTTTCTCCCAGCAATCTTTATTTCAGTTTGTGCTTCCTCCAGCCCAGTGTTTCTCATGATGTACCCTGCGTATAAGTTAAATAAGCAGGATGACAGTATACAACCTTGATGTACTCCTTTTCCTATTTGGAACAAGTCTGTTGTTCCATGTCCAGTTCTAACTGTTGCTTTCTGACCTGCATATAGGTTTCTCAAAAGGCAGATCAGGTAGTCTGGTATTCAAATCTCTTTCAGAATTTTCCACAGTTTGTTGAGATCCACACAGTCAAAGGCTTTGGCATAGTCAATAAAGCAGAAATAGATGTTTTTCTGGAACTCTCTTGCTTTTTTGATGATCCAACGGTTGTTGGCAATTTGATCTCTGGTTCCTCTGCTTTTTCTAAAACCAGCTTGAACATCAGGAAGTTCATGGTTCACATATTGCTGAAGCCTGGCTTGGAGAATTTTGAGCATTACTTTACTAGCGTGTGAGATGAGTGTAATTGTGCAGTAGTTTGAGCATTCTTTGGCCTTGCCTTTTTGGGATTGGAATGAAAACTGACCTTTTCCAGCCTTGTGGCAATGGCTGAGTTTTCCAAATTTGCTGGCATATTGACTGCAGCACTTTCAAAGCATCATCTTTCAGGATTTGAAATAGCTCAACTGGAATTCCATCACCTCCACTAGCTTTGTTTGTAGTGGTGCTTCCTGAGGCCCACTTGACTTCACATTCCAGGATGTCTGGCTCTAGGTGAGTGATCACACCATCATGATTATCTGGATCATGAAGATAATTTTTGAACAGTTCTGTGTATTTTTGCCATCTCTTCTTAATATCTTCTGCTTTTGTTAGGTCCATACCATTTCTGTCCTTTATTGAGCACATCTTTGCATGAAATGTTCCCTTGGTATCTTTAATTTTCTTGAAGAGATCTCTAGTCTTTCCCATTCTATTGTTTTCCTCTATTTCTTTGCATTGATCACTGAGGAAGGCTTTCTTATCTCTCCTTGCTATTCTTTGAAACTCTGCATTCAAATGGGTATATCTTTCCTTTTGTCCTTTGCTTTTCACATCTCTTCTTTTCACAGCTATCTGTAAGGCCTCCTCAGACAGCCATTTTGCTTTTTTGCATTTATTTTTCTTGGGGATGGTCTTGATCCCTGTCTCCTGTACAGTGTCATGAACCTCTATCCATAGTTCATCAGGAACTCTGTCTATCAGATCTAGTCCCTTAAATCTATTTCTCAATTCCACTGTATAGTCATAAGGGATTTGATTTAGGTCATACCTGAAAGGTTTAGTGGTTTCCCCCACTTTCTTCAATTTAGGCTTTAGATAACAAGAGTTGGTGAAGGCTTGCTCGGAGTGTTGGTTCTGGGCAAGGTCACCCTTTGTTGATCTAAATAGCTCTCTGCAGATTTTGGGGCTCCTACCTGGGAGAGGTGACGATGCAGGCAGCAGTCTCACGAAGCAGATCACCTGGCAGAGATTCTACAACTCAAACTAGTCACCACTGACTTGAAATTTAATCAACACATTAGAATATTTGGAGAACACTGTACTAATTTACAAAAATCTTTGTGCGTAGTAGCCTGGAGATTTACAAGACCTATACATAGTATGTTATCTCTTAAAGCATCTTAATGAGAAACAGCAGGGGAAACTCTTAATATAATAATGAAATTAGGACTATTGACTATGATTTATAACAGGGGACAGATGCCATCACTGCTATATCTGGAGGCAACAAAAAACAGTTATAAAGGTCATCCTAAAAGCTGCACCCACAGAAGACAGAATGACATGATTTCCAGTATTTAGAGGTGGCTCAGACAGTAAAGAATCTGCCTGCAATGCAGGAGAAATGGGTTCTGTCCCTAGGTTGGGAAGATCCCCTGGAGAAGGGAATGACTATCCACTCCAGTATTCTTGTCTAGAGAATTCCATGGACAGAAGAGCCTGGTGGGCTACAGTCCATGGTGTTGCAAAGAGTCAGACATGACTGAACAACTAACACTTTTCAGTTTTCACAGGTACAAGAAACACAGGAAAATGAGATTTATTAAAAAAAAAAACAACAACAAACCATGATTCTTAGGTAAAAAGGAGACTGTTGAAAATATGCATAAACCAAAGGAAAAATAGGAGATAAACCAGGAAAGGTAGATATACTGACAGAATTATTATATGGGCACAACATCAAAAAAGTCCTACTGGTGTACATGGCACTAAAAAGTGGTTAGAGAAAGAAACATTTATGTACCTACCAAATATGTCGAATTTCAAATTAAGCACACTGCTTAATTTGTGACACACTGCTGTATTTAAAATGGATAATCAACAAGAGCCTACTGTACAAAACACGGAACTCTACTCAATGTCATGAGGCAGCCTGGATGGGAGGGAAATTTGGGGGAGAAAGGATACATGTACATGTATGGCTAAGTCCCTTTGCTTTTTACCTGAAACTATCACACACTGTTAATTGGCTGTACACTAATACAAAATTAAAAGTAAGAAAAAAAAAAATCCAGTGATATCTGGGTAGTAGAATGTTTCTGTGTTTGAAAGTTTGCAGCTTGAAGGTTTGTATGTAGGGGACTTACCCTGTGTGTGTATATATCTGCTGTGTAGATGAAATCAACACATTGTAAATCAACTATATTTCAATAAAAAAAAAAAAAAAAAGAAATGTGAGATAACTGTTGAAAGTTTAAAGTTGGAGGTCATTAATTAAAATGCCAGATAAGGTCAAAGCTGAGAGAACTTTCCAAATTATGCAAATTAATTACATAAGACCCTTGCCTATATCTGAGACTAAACTGTATGTGCAGGCACCATTGTAGACACATGGTCAGGAATACAATTACCCTAATCATGCAGGAAAAGTGATTTAAAAAATCCACCATCAGGGTATTGGAAATTAGGATTGCCCACTATAGTGTTTCAATCATCACAGAATGTAACCAGCAAACCCACTTCACAGGCAAATAATACAAGATTGGACCAAAGAATAGGGCATAATGTGGCATGACCACTTATCCTACAGCTGCCTCTGGATCAATTGAAAGGTGTAATGGCTTGCTTGAGCAAAAGCTTAGATTGCTTACTAACAATCTAGATATGAAAACTTGGACTAAAGCAATACATGAAGCAGTAAGGCAATGGTGAAACAACTAGAGAATTAATCCTGAAACCACTCACAGAAATAAAAAATATCACTAGTAGCACCCCAGACACTAAGTTAGAAGGAAAGTGCTAAAAAAAAAAAAAAAAAAAATCAAAAAGGTGCATATAATATAGGTGAAATTACAGCACCCACCACTAATAAATCCTACTGGGTGTCCAAGGAAAAAAGCATTTTACATTAAATTAAAGAGAATAGTATTATCCCTTTACAAAATTTTCAGGTGTGAAGAACACTATCGTCTATTGTATCAACACTGGGTGCGTGCTAAGTCACTGCAGTCGTATCTGACTCTTTGTGACTCTATGGACTGTAGCCTGCCAGGTTCCTTTGTCCATGGGGTTCTCCAGGCAAGTATACTAGAGTGGGTTGTCATGACATCCTCCAGGGGATCTTCCTGACTCAGGGATCGAACAAACATCTCTTATGTCTCCAGGACTGGCAGGCAGGTTTTTTACCACTAGCACCACTGAGGGTTTCTCTTGTGGCTGGTAAAGAATTTGCCTGCAATGCAGGAGACCTGGATTCAATCCCTGGGTTGGGAAGATCCCCTGGAGAAGGGAATGGCTCCCCACTCCAGTATTCTGGCCTGGAGAATTACATGGACTGTATAGTCGCAAAGAGTCAGACACGACTGAGTGACTTTCACTCACTCACTCCACCTGGAAGCCTATCAACACTGGATGTAGAGCGAAAATAAAAACATGGATATTTACTCTGTATATGATGGCAGGACACATCTTTGTACAGCACTATTATTGAATGCTCAAATTTAGCCCAGTGTGGCACAGGGCAAATAGGCTTAGAACAATATTGACAATAATAGTCATAGCAGCTATAGATTTCCTTGAGTGGCGAGAACAACAAAGAAAAAACTAGAAATTTATAGGGCACATCTTTATTTTGCAGAGGTGAATCCAGTACACATCTTAAACCCTGTAAATATTGTTAAGAGGGTTAGTGTGGCATGCTGCCTCTGACAGTACTACTTTGCCTATTGTTGACTATTGGATACCACACTCATCATAGCTATGGATGCTCCACAGATAGCACCAACAATATGTTGTTAGGCAACTGCTCCAAACTGTAACACTGCCCTCTAGTCAAGATATTAATACAACTACCATTTGTGACATTCTCCACTTCCTCCAAAGATTGCTGTCTTTGTCACCTTATTGCAACTTAGGATTCACCAGCTTCACTAGAGTCACTGAGCCCAACCTCTCCACCACACTCTTCACCATTAGCACTATCAACTTTCTAGGAAACCTTTGACCAATAGAGAAACCAAGGTCTGAGGGAAATCAATGAGGCAGTGGAAACTTCCACTTCAGCCTCCACAACGATCAACAAGTCTTGAAAAATGTCCCCTGTTAGATACTGACTTGGAGGATGAAGACTGACTTTTACTATTATAATCTAGCATATACACCAAGGCAACAGGTACTTTACCTTATTCTTTATCTTTATCTTGACTTACTGAATTAAGTGCAGCATTGGATGCATGACAGGGATCCTGTGAAAATAACCCCAATTTAATTCCTGGTTTGCTTTGTGTGCCAGCATTTTGTTGTAAAAGAGAAACTGATGAATATGCAGAATGGGCACCTGGGTACCCTCAGCCGAGAGTTTTCCAAATCCTATGGTTACTTATATAGTAGGCCAGCTTGCTGGAGATTGATTATCTACCCATTTGGTATCCCTAGGCCTTGTGTCTTGCTTAAATTGCTTGTGATCTTATGTTTAATAAGAAAAAGCCTTCATGAAAATGGCATAAATACCTCTGTTTTACCCTCTGCACCCTCAACACCCTGTTCTAGCACACATCTATATATATTCTTTCCAACTGGTAGTGTTTATCTCAGAACATTTCTAAAATGCCTCTGTACCTCCTACTGTGTATATAACTTTGTGCAAGTAGAACATGGTGGCCAACTGTAGACAAATGAATAGAGCTTAGTTGTCAAATGAGATATGGAAAAATTACTGAGCCTCTTCTAGAAGTTACAGCTCATTGATAGACATCTTAGAAGATAGCCCATTATAAGATCTGGCCTCTATACTCAAGGATTGTTATTCGGGCTAGTATGTTTCTTCAATTTTCTCTCCTTGGGGTATCCTTTTGGCTTAGGGGTGCCTTAAACCTTAGGGCCCCATTGTAGAGGTTATAATCTGCCATCTCCTGCCCATTAATCTGCAAACTTCCTGACAGCAGCTCCCACAAATTACCCACAAAATAATAACAATGATATTGTTGATTTGCTGCTGAACATACACACACACAGACACACACACACACAGAGACACACACACATCATGATATTATTTTCCATGGGTGGTGGTGTATTTAAGGGTTAAGTCCATTTGCTTCTTTGAATTTAGTCTGGCAGATAACAATTCAGAACGCCCTGAAGTTAATGAATGTTGAGAGAGGGGTCTGTGTTCCATATGGCCATGCAGATAAAACCAAGGTGAAGACAGATGTTGACAGAACTGTTAGAGAAGGAAAAAAGTTCACCACTGCTCTGGAAGATGTTCACTTCCAGCCATGGCTGGCATTTGCTAAGGAAGGTTGAATTTTAATTAAAATGTTCAATTATAATTCTGTAATTAAAGATGGAAAATAATATCTTGGGATGTCTTCTGTTCCAAATAGCAAAAACCACAGACAGGATAGCTTGCTTTCATTTCCCAGAAGGATACAATTCATAGGGTTGTACTCAGTGGAAAAATAGCAAATATCTTGATGAACAAAGGTGTTTTGGAGATAAGGGAGAGGACAATTACAAGCATGTGCTTTGTTTAATTGTCAAGGCAATGCATTCTCATTGTAAACAAACAATTCAACAAAAGACAAAAATCAAACTCAACATAGAACTATCTCCTCCTGGGACTTTCATTTTAGTGAAGATGGAGTAGACAGACTTTTCCCTATTCTTCCCATTGAGAACAGCTAAAATAACTGGACTTTATGAAATAAATAAGTCTATTCTGAAAGGTAGAGAGGCAGCAGGCCAATCAAGGACCTTGGTACAAAGGAAGGACACAAAGAGTTTTCTGGGCCTCTGCCTCACATATTCCAGATGGAATGCCAGAGAAAACAGCGATCTTGAAATAGCAACAAACACGGAGAAAAGAGGACCTGACAAAAACTGATCTCTCTGCCAACAGACCAGGGGAGGGGCAGCCTAGGAACACAGAGACTGCTATAAAACAACCCCAAACTGAAAACAGACACCACAGAAAACCTGTTGTCACACCTGAGTAGGAAGTCGGCTTTACCCTGGTCAGAGAGTAATGAGGTTCCCCTTTCCGAGAATGGGTAATGTCAGAGCCAGAACTGCCATCCCCACTGGGCTGGGCAGTAATGAATGCCCACCAGCACTGCAGTGTCCATGGAAACCACATGAAGAACCTGGCCTTCTACTCACATGTAGTAAGACATCACCTTGCTTCCTCCCTGCCAACTGAAGAAATGGTGTCATTGTGAGTCAGGACTTTAACCGCCACCAGGGGCAAACAAAGCCCCCACCCCATGGTGTCAGAGGAAGCCCGGTGGGGAGTCACAACTCTACTAGGTCCAGATTCTCATAATACAGTATCCAAATGTTCAACTTTCAAGGAATAAATCATTCATCGTGCCAAGGAACATGAAGACCTCAAACTGAACAAAAAAATCAATCAACAGATGTCAATAAAGAGATGTTAGAGGTATTAGAGAGATGTTTGACCTGACAATGATTTTAGAAGAGTTATTGTGTCTGCTATTCTCTACTTCCCTTGTAAAATGACTCTGTACCCTCACTGGCTTCCAAGTGAGGTGGAGTGCCATCCTAGTGAGAGGAGGAAAACTTTCCCCCCTATTTATGTTAGATTTGGCCATGTATGCATTCCATGTCTGAGCAGAAACTCTAAGAGCTAACATGATTTATCCTTATTGCTTCCTAATTGGCCTCTGTCGTGAAACTAGCATCGACCGTGTAAGGACTACTTCTTCAGGCTTAATCTCAGAATAAGAGAGATGGGTAGGAAAGCAGTAGCCAGTCTTCAGCTGCTCAATCTGATCTGTGACTGACTTGTCATAATAGCAAGAGATTAAACTTTTTGTATAGTGGAGACTATGGGCTAACCACTATATTTTAAAAGAATTTTAAGCAATACTCTAAGAGACAGGATTAAAATGTAATCATGTAAAATGCCCAATTAAAACCAAATGGGACATAAAAAGAGGTTAAAAAGACAAAAGGAAAACAGTTTAAAAAGTTAGATATTAAGCTAACTGTATCACTTATAACTTTAGATATGCATGGTCTAAACACAGCAATTTGAAAACAGAGATTGTCAGAGTGGATCAAAAAATGAGAATTACTTGCTGCTTAAAATAAAAGCACTTTAAACATAAAGACTCATATGGGTTAAGAGGATTGAAAAAAATATGACATATTAACTCTATTCAAAATAAAACTGGAGTAGCAATATTAATTGCAAAGTAAAATTCAGAGCAAGGACAATTATCAGGGGTAATGAGGGGCATTGCTGCCGCTAAGTCACTTCAGTCGTGTCCGACTCTGTGCGACCCCATAGACGGCAGCCCACCAGGCTCCCCCGTCCCTGGGATTCTCCAGGCAAGAACACAGGAGTGGGTTGCCATTTCCTTCTCCAATGCATGAAAGTGAAAAGTGAAAGTGAAGTTGCTCAGTCGTGTCCGACTCTTAGCGACCCCATGGACTGCAGCCTACCAGGCTCCTCCATCCATGGGATTTTCCAGGCAAGAGTACTGGAGTGGAGTGCCATTGCCTTCTCCAATGAGGGGCATTACATGATTATAAAGAAGTCAGTTTTCTGAGGAGACATAATTCTTAATTTGTGCATACCTAACAGCTATGCACCAAAATACATGAGGTAAAAACGGATAGAACTGCAAAGAGAGATAGAGGAATCCAAGGACTGTAGTTGGGGAATTCAATACCTCTCTATCAGTTGATAGAATTGACAGATAAAGCAGGCAGAAACTTAATAAGGATATAGATGATCTGCAAGGCACTATCAATCAATATGATCTAATTGACATTATGGAGTACTTTATCAACAGCATAATATACATTCTTGTCAAGCTCACATGGAACATTAATCAAGATAGATCACATTCTGGGCCATAAACATACTTGAACAAGTTTAAAAGAATAGACAAAGTACAAAGTATGTTCTCTGATCACAGTGGAACTAAAATAGAAGTAAGTAACAGAAAGATAGTTGGAGAAATCCCCAAATTTTGAAAATTAAGTGAGACACTTCTATGTGATCTATGAGTCAATGAAGTTTCAAGAGTAACTTTAAAATAGATTTTGAATCAGATAGAAATGAAAATACAATATGCAATATATATGAGATGTAGATGAATCATTGATTTAAAGGAAATTTATAGAATTTCCTTTATAATTAAATACATTAATTATATTGAATGTATTTATAAATTAATTAATTTATAATTAAATTCCTTTATAAATTAAATACATTTATAAGAAAAGAAGAAAGGTATAAAAAAATTAAGCTTCCACCTTCAAAAACCAGAGAAAGATGAATAAATTAAACCTAAAGCAAACAGAAGAAAATAATAAAAATTGGAAAAGAAACAAGGGCATCAAAAACAAGAAAACAATAGAGAAAAGTCACAAAACCAGAGGTCGTTCATTGAAATCATCAAAAAGTTAATAAACATCTGCCTGGCTAACAAAAATAAAAAAGAGGGAGAAGACATCGATTACTAATATCAAAATGAGAGAAGAGTCTTCACTACTGATTCCACTGACATTAAAATCATGACAAAGGAATATAGTATTGTAAACAAGGATTGCAGCAGAGGGAAGGGAAGGAAAGTGAGTGTGGTTAAAAAGATAAGAAGACTCCAGGTGGTGCTAGTCCAGACATTTTAGTGTCTGGACAATAGTGATGGACACAGTATTTAATAAGTAATAAATTACATAGATTCACACACACAAGCAAAATGAATATGAGTAAATCTATTTATAATTAATGGATTGTATCAATGTCCATAGCTGGATGTGTAATGTAAGTGTTACAGTTTTTCAAAATGTTGCCATTGGAGGAAAATGAACAAGTACAGTAAGTCCCCTACATAGGAACTGAGTTCTGAGTTCCCTTCTGAGATGGAAGTTCATAAATCCAATTTGTTCATAAGTGCAACAAAGTTAGCCTCAGACTCAGAGATCAGATTCAGATCAGTCGCTCAGTCATGTCCAACTCTTTGCGACCCCATGAATCGCAGCACGCCAGGCCTCCCTGTCCATCACCAACTCCCGGAGTTCACTCAGACTCACTTACATAGAGTCAGTGATGCCATCCAGCCATCTCATCCTCTGTTGTCCCCTTCTCCTCTTGCCCCCAATCCCTCCCAGCAGCAGAGTCTTTTCCAATGAGTCAACTCTTCGCATGAGGTGGCCAAAGTACTGGAGTTTCAGCTTTAGCATCATTCCTTCCAAAGAAATCCCAGGGCTGATCTCCTTCAGAATGGACTGGTTGGATCTCCTTGCAGTCCAAGGGACTCTCAAGAGTCTTCTCCAACACCACAGTTCAAAAGCATCAATTCTTTGGCCCTCAGCCTTCTTCACAGTCCAACTCTCACATCCATACATGAC
>NW_011494660.1:2758015-2758505 GCF_000754665.1 Bison bison bison | reverse complement strand
ATGCTGTAAACAGCAATATTGCATAGGAACCTGGAATGTCAGGTCCATGAATCAAGGCAAATTGGAAGTGGTCAAACAAGAGATGGCACGAGTGAATGTCGACATTCCAGGAATCAGCGAACTGAAATGGACTGGGATGGGTGAATTTAACTCAGATGACCATTATATCTACTACTGCGGGCAGGAATCCCTCAGAAGAAATGGAGTGGCCATTATGGTCAACAAAAGAGTCCGAAATGCACTACTTGGATGCAATCTCAAAAACGACAGAATGATCTCTGTTCATTTCCAAGGCAAACCATTCAATATCACAGTAATCCAAGTCTATGCCCCAACCAGAAATGCTGAAGAAGCTGAAGTTCAACGGTTTTATGAAGACCTACAAGACCTTTTAGAACTAACACCCAAAAAAGAGGTCCTTTTCATTATAGGGGACTGGAATGCAATAGTAGGAAGTCAAGAAACACCTGGAGTAACAGGCAAATTTGGC
>NW_011494660.1:2757347-2757915 GCF_000754665.1 Bison bison bison | reverse complement strand
CTTGCTATTCTTTGGAACTCTGCATTCAAATGTTTATATCTTTTCTTTTCTCCTTTGCTTTTCACTTCTTTTCACAGCTATTTGTAAGGCCTCCCCAGACAGCCATTTTGCTTTTTGCATTTATTTTCCATGGGGATGGTCTTGATCCCTGTCTCCTGTACAATGTCACAAACCTCATTCCATAGTGCATCAGGCACTCTATCTATCAGATCTAGGCCCTTAAATCTATTTCTCACTTCCACTGTATAATCATAAGGGATTTGATTTAGGTCATATCTGAATGGTCTAATAGTTTTCCCTACTTTCTTCAATTTAAGTCTGAATTTGGCAACCCAAGACGGGCGGGTCATGGTGGAGAGATCTGACAGAATGTGGTCCACCAGAGAAGGGAATGGCAAACCACTTCAGTATTCTTGCCTTGAGAACCCCATGAGCAGTATGAAAAGGCAAAATGATAGGATACTGAAAGAGCAACTCCCCAGGTCAGCAGGTGCCCAATATGCTACTGGAGATCAGTGGAGAAATAACTCCAGAAAGAATGAAGGGATGGAGCCAAAGCAAAAAGAAT
>NW_011494660.1:2753829-2757034 GCF_000754665.1 Bison bison bison | reverse complement strand
ATGGAGAAGCTCTATACAGTCAGCAAAAACAAGACCAGGATCTGACTGTGGCTCAGACCATGAACTCCTTATTGCCAAATTCAGACTTAAATTGAAGAAAGTAGGGAAAACCACTAGACCATTCAGGTATGACCTAAAGTTAGCTTAGGTACCCAAATAACACAATCAGCTAATACTTTCAACACAAATAATACATAAAAAACAAACAAAAATAAAGAAAGCATTTTTAATGTTACAGTTTAGTAGTACCTCAAAAAGTATCCATTACACCAGCACTACCTTTATGCTTGCTTCTGGACACACTGAGCTTGAGATACAGACACTGTACTACTGTACTGTATACAGTATTGTACAGGAAAGAACACACAGGCACAACCCCTTGTAAGGGATGCACGCATGTGACAATGTACAGCAAATTAACTTACCTGATTTGACATGTGAATGCAGATTCGCATTTTTGAAATTTTGAAACTTGAAGGTTTGCTTGTAGGGGACTTACTGTATACAAGACATCTCTATTATTTCTTACAGCTACTTGTGGCTGTACAATTTTCTCAATTAAAAGCTAAATGAAACTCATATTCATACTCTCCCTCTTTGTGAAGAGGGAGAGTATGTTGGTTTTACCATAGTTGTGCTGACAGTGTTTGAACCAGTGTCTTCTCATGTTCTATGGCTTTGATTAAAGTAAAATTTTATAATTTTACTTTACCCCCCCAAACCATATATGTACATAATATTTATAGAAACATTATTCATAATAGCTTAAATGTGGAAATAACCCAAATGAACATGCACAGAAAGGATGAACAAAATATGATGTAGCCATACAACAGAATAATATTTGTCAAGAAAAAGAGTGAAATGCTGATACATGTTACAAGATAGATTAACTTTGAAAATATGTGACTGAAAGAAATTAAACAGAAAAGAGTACATAGTATATGATTCTATTTACATGAAATATCTAGAATATGCAAAAAACAGAAAGTGCATTAGGGGTTGCCAGTGGATGGACAATGAGCTTGGGGAATGGGGAGTGGCTGCTAGCAGATATGGGATTTTTTTTTGAGGTGATAAGATTGTTCAAAACTTACATTGTGTTGATGTTTGTACATCTCTATGGATACTACTAAAGCCATCAACTTGCATATTTTAATTGATGAATTCTATGGTATGTAAATGATGTCTCAATAGAAATGTAAAAAAGAAAGTCAATTGCTTCCTTGCCAGCAATCACTAATAAGAATATGAAATTGAAATAATAGTATTTTCAATAGCACCAAAAATGAAACACATGTTAATCTAAAAATATTACAGGTCTTTTATATGGAATCTATAACTGATGACATAATTTAAAATATCTAAATAAATGGTGAGATATACTGTATATATTGTACATACTGTATATTGTGGATGTGTCTGGTGATGAAAGTAAAGTCTGATTCTGTAAAGGACAATATTACATAGGAACATGGAATGTTAGGTTCATGAATCAAGATAAACTGGAAATGGTCAAAGAGAAGATGTCAAACGTGAGTATCAAAATTTTAGGAATCAATGAATTAAAATGGATAAGAATGGGCAAATTTAATTCAGATGACCATTATATCTACTACTGTGGGCAAGAATCCCTTAGAAGAAACAGAGTAGATCTCATAGTCAACAATAGAGTCCAAAATGCAGGAATTGAGTGCAATCTCAAAAAAGACAGAATGATCTCTGTTCGTTTCCAGGCAAACCATTGAATACCACGATAATCCAAGTTTATGCCCCAACCATAAATGCCAAAGAAGCTGAAGTTGAATAGTTCTATGAAGACTTACAAGATCTTCTATAACTAACAACAGAAAAGATTTCCTTTTTATCACAGAAGACTGGAATGCAAAAGTAGGAAGTCAAGAGAAACCTGGAGTAACAGATAAGTTTGGCCTTGGAGTACAAAATGAAGCAGGGCAAAGGCTAACAGTTTCATCAAGAGAACACACTGGTCATAGCAAGCACCCTCTTCCAACAACACAAGAAATAACTCTACACATTGATATCACCAGATGGTCAATACTGAAATCAAATTGATTGTATTCTTTGCAGATGAAGATGGACAGGCTCTATATAGTCAGCAAAAGCAACACTGGGAGCTGACTGTGGCTCAGATCATGAACTCCTTATTGCCAAATTCACAGTTAAATTGGAGAAAGTAGGGAAAACCACTTGATCATTTAGATATGGCCTAAATCAAATCTCTAATGATTATACAGTGGAAATAACAAAGAGATACAAGGGATTAAATCTGATAGAGTTCCTGAAGAACTATGGATGGAGTTTCATAACATTGTACAGGAAGTGGTGATCAAAACCATCCAGAAGAAAAAGAAATGCAAAAAGGCAAAATGGTTGGTAAAGAGGCCTTACAAATAGCTGTGAAAAGAAGAGAAGCAAAAGGCAAAGGAGATAAGGAAATATATATCCATCTGAATGCAAATTTCCAAAGAATAGCAAGGAAAGATAAGAAAGCCTTCCTCAGTGATCAATGCAAAGAAATAAAGGAAAACAATAGAATGGGAAAGACTAGAGATCTCTTCAAGAAAATCAGAGATAACAAGGGAACATTTCTTGAAAAGATGGACACAATACAGATGGCTAACAAACACATGAAAAGATGCTCAACATCACTCATTATCAGAGAAATGCAAATCAAAACCACAATGAGGTATCATTTCACGCCAGTCAGAATGGCTGCGATCCAAAAGTCTACAAGCAATAAATGCTGGAGAGGGTGTGGAGAAAAGGGAACCCTCTTACACTGTTGGTGGGAATACAAACTAGTACAGCCAGTATGGAGATCAGTGTGGAGATTCCTTAAAAAACTGGAAATAGAACTGCCTTATGACCCAGCAATCCCACTGCTGGGCATACACACTGAAGAAACCAGAAGGGAAAGAGACACATGTACCCCGATGTTCATCGCAGCACTGTTTATAATAGCCAGGACATGGAAGCAACCTATATGTCCATCAGCAGATAATGGATAAGAAAGCAGTGGTACATATACACAATGGAGTATTACTCAGCCATTAAAAAGAATACATTTGAATCAGTTCTAATGAGGTGGATGAAACTGGAGCTGATTATACAGAGTGAAGTAAGCCAGAAAGAAAAACACCAATACAGTATACTAACACATATATATGGAATTTAGAAAGAT
>NW_011494660.1:2739304-2753701 GCF_000754665.1 Bison bison bison | reverse complement strand
GGAGGAGGGAGGGGGTTTCCGGATGGGGAACACATGTATACCTGTGGCAGATTCATGTTGATGTATGGCAAAACCAATACAATATTGTAAAGTAATTAACCTCCAAATAAAATTAATATATTTATATTAAAAAAAATAAAGGACAGAAACAGTATGGACCTAACAGAAGCAGAAGACATTAAGAAGAGGTGGTAAGAATACACAGAAGAACTATCCAAAAAAGATCTTAATGGCCCAGATAACCATGAAGTTGTGATCACTCACCTATAGTCAGACATCCTGGAGTGCAAACTCAAGTGGGCCTTAGGAAGCATCACTACAGATAAAGCTAGTGGAGGTGATGGAATTGCAACTAAGCTATTTCAAATCTTAAGAGATGATGCTGTGAAAGTGCTGCACGCAGTATGCCAGCAAGTTTGGAAAAGTCAACAGTGGCCTCAGGACTGGAAAAGGTCAGTTTTCATTCCAATCCTAAAGAAAGGCAATACCAAAGAATGTTCAAGTTACTGCACAATTGCACTCATTTCACATGCTGGCAAAGTAATGCTCAAAATTCTCCAAGCTAGGCTTCAACAGTATGTGAACCAAGAACTTCCAGATTTTCAAGTTGGATTTAGAAAAGACAGAGGAACCAAGGATCAAATTGCCAACATCCGTTGGATCATTGAAAAAGCAAGAGAATTTGAGATAAACATCTACTTCTGCTTCATTGACCACGCTACAGAATTTGACTGTGTGGATCACAAAAAACTATAGAAAGTTCTTAAAGATATGGGACTACCAGACCACCTTACCTGCCTCCTGAGAAACCTGTACTCAGGCCAAGAAGCAACAGCTAGAACCAGACATGAAATAATGGACTAGTTCCAATGTGGGAAAGGAGTATGTCAAGGCTGTATATTCGTACCCTGCTTATTTAACTTATATGCAGAGTACATCTTGCAAAGTGCCAGACTGGATGAAGCACAAACTGGAATCAAGATTACTGGGAGAGCTATCAATAACCTCAGATATGCAGATTACACCATCTTTATGGCAGAAAGAGAAGAAGAACTAAAGAGCCTTTTGATGAAGGTGAAAGAGGGGAGTAAAAAAGCTGGCTGAAAACAACATTCTAAAAATGAAGATCACGGCATCCGGTACCATCACTTCATAGCCAATAGGTGGAGAAACATTTTCTTGGGCTACAAAATCACTGCAGATGGTGACTGCAGCCATGAAATCAAAAGATGCTTACTGCTTGGAAGAAAAGCTATGACAACATAGACAATATATTAAAAAGCAGAGTCATCTCATTGCCAACAAAGTTTCATCTAGTCAAAGCAATGGTCTTTTCAGTAGTCATGTGTGATGTGAGAGTGGAACATAAAGAATGCTGAATGCAGAAGAATTGATCCTTTTGAACTGTGTTATTGGAGAAGACTCTTATGAGTCCTTTGGGCTGCAAGGAGATCAAACCAGTTCATCCTAAAGGAAATCATCCCTGAATATTCATTGGAAGAGCTGATGCTGAAACCGAAGTGCCCATACTTTAGCCACCTGATGTGAAGAGCCGAATCATTAGAAAATACCTTCATACTGGGAAAGATTGAAGGCAGGAGGAGCAGGGGATGACAAAGGATGAGATGGGTGGATGGCTTCACTGACTCAATGGGCATCAGTTTGAGTAAGCTCTGGGAGATGGTGAAGGACAGGAAACCCTGGCATGCTGCATTCCAAAAGGTCGTGAAGGGTCAGACACGACTGAGTGACTTCACAACAACAGCATACTCTGTTCATGGGTTAGAAGATTCAATTTTGTTAATATTTCAGTCCTTTTCAACTTGATAGGTTCAATACTTTGCAAAAGTTCCTTTAAACTATATTGTAAATATCAAGAAAGTGATTCTAAAGTTTATATGAAAGTGATTTAAAATAATCAACTTAAGAGAAGAATAAAATGGAAAGACTCATGATACTTGAATTCAAAATTTATTATAAAGCTTCAGTAATCAGTGAAGCATGTTAATTGAGGAAGAATCACCACATATATTGATTGAAAAAAATAGAAAACCCAGAGATAGTCCCTTAGAAATGTAATTAACTGTTCTTGGACAACAGGCAAAGACAATGCAATGGAGAGAGGATAGTCTTTTCAACAAATAATTCTGAAGCAACTGGATATTCATTTGTAAAGTAATGAACTTAGATGTATAAGCCTAAATACAGGACACATAATTATAAAATTTTTAGGAGAAAAACAAAAAAAAAAAAAGAAAAGAAAAAAAAAATTTTTAGGAGAAAACCTAGGAGAAAATCCATGTTACTTTGAGAATATTGGTGAGCTTTTAGATATAACCTACAAATCATGATCTATGAAAGGAAAAAAATAGATTGGGCTTTATTAAAACTAAAATTTTTACTTTTGAAAAACAATGTTAAAAAAAGTCACCAAGAATACATTTGTGAGAAACATATCTGGTAAAGGACTTGTATCCAAAATTAAAAAACCCTTAAATCTCAATAATAAGAAAACAAGCAACCCAATTTTTAAAATAGGCAACAGATCCAAATAAATATGCCTAGAAATATTTTGTTATTTGTTTTTTATTGAAATTTAAGAGTTTTATATACACATGCCAAATAACATAATAAAAGATGCTCGGCAGAATATGCCATCTTAGTGATATGAATATTAAAATGGGATACCATTACATATCTATTAGGAGGGCTAAAACCCACAAACTGACAATGCCTAGATCTGTTGAGGACCCAGGACAATAGGAACTCTTATTTATTGCAGGAGGGAGTGCAAAATGTTATAGCTACCTTGGAAGACAGTTTGGAAGTTTCCTAAAAATCTAAATGTAGTTTAACTATATAATCCAGTACTTGTGCTTATCAATATCTTGCACAACTGTTATGAGAATGTTAATACACAGAATAACCTGTGTGATATTTTCAAACCAGCCTTATTCATAATTGACCAAAACTCAAGGCCACCAAGATATTCTTTTATAGGTGATTAAATAAACTGTGGTATACCTGTATACTGGAAAACTAAATGTAAGCTATAATCTATGTAAAAACATAGATGAATCTTAAATGCATGGTGCTAAGTGAAAGAAGCCAGTATGAAAAAATAATGCACTGTATTATTCCATTAATATGGTATATTCTAGAAAAGCATAAGTATAGATATAGTAAATGGATCAGTTATTGCCCAGGATTTGGAAACAGGGGTTGAGTAGGTGAAGTGCAGGGAATCGTTAGGCAGTAACAATTCTGTGTGACAAAATAAAATTGGATACATCACAGTATATGTTTGTCAAAGCCCATTTAAAAATTAAACCTTAATATAGGGAGATTCTAAAAAATAGGGAGTTGGAGGATTCCAGGATAGGATGCATATTTTGATAGGACAATTTTGCTGTATAACAACCAAGTGAAATGAACTAATTCAATTTGGAAATGATTAGAGACTCTTAGACTAAAGGCAAAAAGACCTGTACATAAGCATTGTACTCTAGTTGTTAAGTTTGCTTCTAATTGGGGTGTAAACTAGCAATTCTGAAACCATTCTACATGTGGACTAACATTAAGCAACTAATTAGAAGGATGGTAGCTGGTGGGAACCAGGTTTCTTACTGTTGAAGTTAAAGGTAGAAAGGTTAGAATCATCATGTTGTACTGGATTAGAGACAGTGAATAAACTCTTGTTCAGTTTAACATAGACACACATGGCTATATAGAGAAATATTTACAGATATGTGTATATGTGCTTAGTTGCTCAGTCATGTCCAGCTCTTTGCGACCCCATGGAATGTAGCCTACCAGGATCCTCTGTCCATGGGGATTCTCCAGGCAAGAATACTGGATGGGTTGCCATCCACTCCACTTCCATCCCCTGGAAGATCTCCAGGTGATCTTCCCGTATAAATGGGTTAATAAACACACACATATTTCCTTTCTATATTAGCTGAGAAGTACTAAAAGTAACAACACCTTAGTAACAATGAGTACACACAGGGCCTAGATCTTGGTTTCAAATACCATTCTCCAATAAAAACAATTAAAGTTCCTTGGAGAAACAGATGATTCCAGGGCTAGTGAGAAAATATGCAAGATTAGCCAAGCATATCTTGTAGTGCCAGAAAGTAAGAAAGTGGTTAAGACAACCCACAATGATGTATCAAGGAGATACAAGACCCAATTAAAAATCTCCCAGTGGATAAAACTAGAAAAAATGGAGCAACAACAACCAAAATGTAGTATTGGATTACAACCCAATGTATAAAATAAATATCCATGAGTTTACAACATTATAGATATATGACTGGATAAATAAATGAGAAACAATAGCTAAATCTCCAATGTAAAAGGACTTCAATCAATTTATATAGATTAGCTTTCAGAAGGTGCAGCATAATACTCCATCCCTTAATAGTGTGCTGCACATAATAATTTTCTTATGTTGCACTAACTAGACAAACCCACCTCAGCCCAATAATTGCTATCGATGACAGTAAGTCATGTTGATAGGATTTACCCTTGATATCAGGTAATGAGAGCTATACTCTGTGTTCTTTCTCTCCAATACCCATAACCCCAGTCTAATCATGAGAAAAACATCAGATACATGCCTAATGAGGAGCATTCTGCAAAATACCTGAACAGTCCTCCTCAAAATGTCAGGGTCATCATAAATAAGGACAATCTAAGAAATGGTGATAGTGAAGAGGAGCTTAAGGAGACACATTGACGAAATGCCATGTGGTGTCCAGGATGGGATCATGGAATAGGTAAAGGACATGAGGTACACATTAAGGAAATCCAGAAAAGTATAGACTTCATACTAATACTAAGGTGTCAGCATTGGTTCATTCATATGGGAACTGTACCACACTAATAAAAGATGTTGGCAATAGGAACGATGATATGGGTTATAGGACCTCTGTCCTGTCTTTTCATTTTCCTGTAAATCTAAAATTCTTAAAATAAAAACTATTGAAGTTATAAAAATGTATCTTGGCAAGCTAAAGATAGTGTTCAAAAGAATGCTTGAAGTCACGTCAACAAGAAACAAAGGGCTTGAACAACAGCAGTATCACTCAGCAGTATGTGAACTTCCTGAAGTTACCTTTTTTGGAAAGTGATGATTCATTTAAATGTGTATGCTTAAATGACCATTAAACTTTTCTCTAATTTTCTTGAAGAGATCTCTACTCTTTCCCAGTCTACTGTTTTCCTTTATTTCTTTGCATTGATCACTGAGGAAGGCTTTCTTATCTCTCCTTGCTATTATTTGGAACTTTGCATTCAGATGGGTGTATCTTTCCTTTTCTCCTTTCTTTGCCTTTTGTTTCTCTTTTCATAGCAATTTGTAAGGCCTCCTCAGACAACCATTTTCCCTTTTTTCATGGGAATGGTCTTGATCATTGCCTCCTGTACAGTGTCATGAACCTCCATCCATAGTTCTTCAGGCACTCTGTCTATCAGATCTAATTCCTTGAGTCTATTTGTCACTTCCACTGTATAATCATAAGGGATTTGATTTAGGTCATAGCTGAATGGTCTAGTGGTTTTCCCTACTTTCTTCAATTTAAGTCTGCATTTGGCAATAAGGAGTTCATGATCTGAGCCACAGTCAGCTACTGGTTTTGTTTTTGCTGATTGTATAGAGCTTTTTGACCTGGAGGAAGAAATGGCAATCCACTCCAGTATTCTGCCTGGAGAATCCCACGGACAGAGCAGCCTGGCAGGTTATAGTCCACAGGGCCACAAAGAGTCAGACATGACTGAAACAACTTAGCACACATGCCTGGAGCTTCTCCATCTTTGGCTGCAAAGAATAAAATCAATCTGATTTCAGTATTGACCATCTGATGATGTTCATGTGTAGAGTCATCTCTTGTGTTGTTGGAAAAGGGTGCTTACTAGGACCAGTGCCTTCTCTTGGTAAAACTCTGTTAGCCTTTGCCCTGCTTCTTTTTGAACTCCAAGGCCAAACTTGCCTGTTAATCTAGGTATCTCTTGACTTCTTACTTTTGCATTCTAGTCCCTTAAGATGAAAAGCACATCACTTTGGGGTGTTAGTTCTAGAAGGTCTTGTAGGTCTTCATAGAACCATTCAACTTCAGTTTCTTTGGCATTTTTAGTTGGGGCATAGACTTGGGTTCCTATGATATTGAATGATTTGCCTTGGAAATGAACAGAGATCATTCATGCATCCAAGTACTGCATTTTGGACTCTTTTGTTGACTATGAGGCCTACTCCATTTCTTCTAAGGAATTCTTGCCCACAGTAGTAGATACAATGGCTATCTGAATTAAATTCACCTGTTCTTGGACGTTTTAGTTCACTGATTGTTAAAATGTCAATGTTCACTCTTGGCATTTCCTATTTGACCACTTCCAATTTACCTTGATTCATGGGCCTAACATTGCTGGTTCCTATGCAATATTGTTAACAACAGAAAGAGTGACAGACTTAATTTTCTTGAGCTCCAAAATCACTGCAGATTGTAATGGCAGCCATGAAATTGAAAGATGCTTGCTCCTTGGAAGAAAAGCTATAACAAATCTAGACAGCATATTATAAAGCAGAGACATTACTTTGCCAACAAAGGTCTATCTTGTCAAAGCTATGGATTTTCTAGTAGTCATGTGTAGATGTGAGAGTTGGAATATAAAAAACTTTGAGTGCCAAAGAATTGATTCTTTTGAACTGTGGTGTTGGAGAAGACTCTTGGGAGTCCCTTGGACTGCAAAGAGATCAAAGCAGTAAATCCTAAAGGAAGTCAGTCCTGAATATTCATTGGAAGGACTGATGCTGAAGCTGAAACTCCAATACTTTGGCCACATGATGCAAAGAACTGACTTGTTAGAAAAGACTCTGAGGCTGGGAAAGATCAAAGGCAGGATGAGAGGAGGATGACAGAAGATAAGTTGGTTGGATGGCATCACCGACTCGATGGACATGAATTTAAACATGCTCTGGGAGTTAGTGATGTATAGGGAAGCCCGGCATGCTGCAGTCCATGAGGTCACAAAGAGTCAGACATGACTGAGTGACTGAACTGAACTGTATTGAAACTTTTCTCTTTGCATCCCAGGTACATCTTCAGAAAGCAGCAGATTCAGAAACTCAGAACATGTTGCTTCAAGAATCAGCCCAGATCTGTGAAACCAAAGCCATGGTTCTGTGGTCAACATCCCCTACCCACCTGGGAAAGAATGAAGAATACATAAGCGGAAGTAAGAAAGGCCTGAAACTGTGGTGAAAATACTCTGAAAGTGCTGAGGGAGTTTAGCATAAAGAAGAAAGGCTACTGAACAAGATAAATATGTAGAAGAAAGTGGAGTGAAAAGTAAAGTAACAGTTATTAGCCAGTGGACCATATTGAATTGTGTTCCCCTATAATCCATGTCTACCTGGGACCTGAGAATGGGACCTTTTATGGGAGTTAGTTTCTTTGCAGATGTAATTAGTTAAGATGAAGTCATGCTGGAATAGGATGGACCCTAAATTCAGTGACTGGTGGCTTTGTAAAAAGACACATTCCTGAAAACACACAGTAAAGAAAGCCATAAAACAAGGAAATCAAAGACTGGACTAAGGAAGCTACAGTCAAGGAACACCAAGGATTTTGAGGAGCCACCAGATATTAGAGAGTTAGAAACAGGCAAGGTAGAATTCTTGCTTAGAACATTATTATCAAGATATACTTCAGATACATTGTTTTTCTGGCATTTCTGGCTTGCCTCGCTATTAGGCCTCCTATGATCTGCTGGAAAGAAGCCTTTAAATAGAGAGTTTTAGGCATTCACAGTAAGTAGCTTTTGTAGGTAAATGCAGAAGAAATGTAGATAGGTGGCTGGTAATAACCCCTACAGGAATCTTATTCTATTTCTCAGAATTACATGATACTAGAGAAGGCAATGGCAACCACTCCAGTACTCTTGCCTGGAAAATCCCATGGATTGAGGTGCCTGGTGGGCTGCAGTCCATGGGGTCGCTAGGAGTCGGACACGACTGAGTGACTTCACTTTAACTTTTCATTTTCATGCATTGGAGAAGAAAATGGCAACCCACTCCAGTGTTCTTGCCTGGAGAATCCCAGGGATGGAGGAGCCTGGTAGGCTGCCGTCTATGGGGTCGCACAGAGTCGGACACGACTGAAGCGACTTAGCAGCAGTAGCAACAGCAGATTTTTAAAAGTAGATGTGCTTCTTCCCTTTTAGCTTGGAAAAAATATTACTTATATTAACATTGTATATTTTTATAATCTAAATAGTCAACATACTATACAAGATAATTAATGCCTCAAAGAACTAAAGCTAAGCCATTCCAAAGTTGGTGTTGAAAGTTTTGGTAGATTTACCACCTCCCCTTGTTATTAAATGATATTTGAAGTAACAATTTTTTTTGAAGTGAAAATTTTTTAAAAACATGATACCTCATATAACAACACTGCTTTTCACTAATAAATAATATACATCTTACAGTACAGCTGGAAGCAGCATACCTCTGTGCAAGCCTTCCCAGGTAGCTCAGCTGGTAAAGAATCTGCCTGCAATGCAGGAGACTCTGGTTCGATTTCTGGGTTGGGAAGTTTCCCTGGATAAGGAAATGGCAACCCACTCCAGGATTTTTGCCTGGAGAATCCCATGGACAGAGGAGCCTGGTGGGCTACAGACCGTGGGGTCCCAAAGAGTCAGACACGGCTGAGCAACTAAACACAGCACAGCACATGAGTACTTTATTAAACGTTTAATCTTGTCAAAAATAGGAAAAAAGAAAAAAGAAGCAAAGGCTTACGTTGTTCATGGAAATAAAGCCCTGTTCCATGGAAATTCACACATTAGGCTTTCCCACTAGTTATTCCTCTGGGCCACGCTACTCATTCCTTGAGGAACTGGCTCCTTGATCACCTTCCCCAATGTTGATGCAGTTCTTCCTTATGGTTTTTTTTTTTTTTTTAATTTACAGGGCAACTATGGAGAAACAGACATAGAGAATAGACTTACAGACATGGGGAGAGGGAGGAGAAGGTGAGATGTATGGAAAGAGTAACATGGAAACCTACATTACCATATGTAAAATAGATAGCCAATGGGAACTTGCTGTATGGCTCAGGAAACTCAAATAGGGGCTCTGTATCAACCTAGCAGGGTGGGATGGGGAGGGAGATGGGAGGGAGTTTCAAAAGGGAGGGGATATATGTATACCTATGGCTGATTCGTGTTGAGATTTGTCAGAAAACAGCAAAATTCTGTAAAGCAATTATCCTTCAATAAAAAATAAATAAATTTTAAAAATAAATTTGGCACTGTTTCTCTTCATTGCTCATTTCTCTAGTTGTGCCAAGTGGAGGCCACTCTCTAGTGGCAGTGCATGGGCTTCTCATTGTGGTGGCTTTTCTCATTGTGGAGCATGGGCTTGAGCAGTTGCAGCATGAAGGCACTAGAGTGTGGGCTCAGTAGTTGTGGCCTGTGGGCTTCTGGGGCATGTGAGATCTTAGTTCCTGGACCAGAGATCCAACCAGGTTCCCCTTCATTGCAATGCAGATTCTTAGCCACTTGACCACCAGAGAAGTTCCCTTCCTTATGATTTTAATAACTACCTAGACAATTCCAGGTTGCTCAGACCCATGATCTTCTTGCCAGTGGTCCTGTTCTCCACTTCACTTCAGCCACCTGCTACCCCTATGCAACCTTAGACTCTGTCGTTACCAACAGTGACATCATTCTGACTTGGGGCATCCCACTCTGCAAGCTCTGCCTTGTCACTTTCCAGTCTGTACTCTTTGTACTGGCACTACTATGATTCTGATATCCAGAGGAATGCAGCCCACATTTTATGCCCCAGCAGCCCAAGGTTCTCATTTCTTCTTTTACTCTACCTATCTTTTGTAATTCAGCATCACATTTATCTTTACATACACCCTTAGGTCTCTTGCTAATCCCTCCCTCTATCTTATCCATCTGATATTCCAGGTTGGGTTGCAAGGGTTCCATGGAAAACAGCTTCTGAGATGGAGGTTTGCATACAAGAATTACATGGAAAAATGCTCTCCTGAAAAACTGTGGGCAAGTGAGGGGAACATGGTTAGACAGAAGTCATCATCACTACATTGGTCCATCAACCAGCTGAACTGGGCAAGGGTTTTCCAAAAGATGCCCCTAAATGTCAGTTGGGATCCAACTGTATTTTCCTGTATCACTTCCATCTTATGATCTGAAGAGGTTTGTCCACTTCCATTCCTTCTATCTCAAACCATCCATGGGGTAATTGAACATCAGTCCACATCTTCCTACCCTCTCAGAAGCATTTGTCACAGTTGGTCTTCATGAGAACACCCCTTTTACTTAGCCTTCTGGACTCCTACTTCATAAACAACCTTATTTGGGGCTCATTCCCTGCACCTTTCTCATCTTCCTGGACTTTGGGATGTTAAAGCTCAGTCCTGGACTTGGTCTCTTGATAGTCTCATCAGTTTCTATGATTCTGTATAGTATCTGTGTGCTAAGGACTCTTCATTTATCTCTACTTCACTCTTTCCCTCAATTGCAGACCTGAATGTCCAGTTCCCTATTCCATACCTCCATTTGAATGCATTTTAGATACCTCAGACTTAAAATAACAAAACCTCAACACATGATTTCTCTAGCCCATAGTCTGTTCCTTCCACTGTCTTACTGTTTCAGTTAATGGTAATTCCTTTTATTCTGTTTAAAAACTTAGAGTCATCTGGAAAACATCTCTCTTTTTCTCACACTCCATATCAGTTTCATCAGCAAATCCCATTGGCTTTAACTTCAAAAATATCCAAACTGTAGCTACTTTTCACTCTATCCATGGCTGCTGCTGCTGCTGCTAAGTCACTTCAGTCGTGTCCGACTCTGTGTGACCCCAGAGATGGCAGCCCACCAGGCTCCCCCGTCCCTGGGATTCTCCAGGCAAGAACACTGGAGTGGGTTGCCATTTCCTTCTCCAATGCATCAAAGTGAAAAGTGAAAGTGAAGTCGCTCAGTGTGTCCGACCCTCAGCAACCCCATGGACTGCAGCCTTCCAGGCTCCTCCATCCATGGGATTTTCCTGGCAGGAGTACTGGAGTGGGGTGCCATTGCCTTCTCCGCTATCCATGGCTACTATCCTATTATTAATACAAGCTACCATCACTTTTCATCTAGATTGGGTTGATCTCCCTCCTTCTACTTTTACATTTATAGTCAATTCTCTTCCAACCGGTCAAGAAAAAAGCCAAATATTTTCTTCCGTTCTGAGGGTTGTCTTTTTGTCTCATTTATAATTTCCTTTGCTATGCATAAGCTTTTAAGTTTAATTATGTCCCGTTTGTTTATTTTTCTATTCATTTGCATTACCCTGGGAGGTGGATAAAAAAGATCTTGTTGCAATTTATGTCAAACAGTGTTTCTGCCTATGTTGTATTCTCAGAGTTTTATAGTGTCTGACCTTACATGCAGGGCTTTAATAAATTTTGAGTTTAATGTGAATCCACAAGAAATGGATAAAGAAGATGTGGTACATATATGCAGTGGAATATTACTCAGCCATAAAAAGGAATGAATTTGGGTCATTTATAGAGATGTGGAGGGACTTAGAGAGTGTCATATAGAAATAAAGTAAGTCACATAGAGAAAAACAAATATTGTACAGTAACACTTATATGTAGAATCTAGAACAATGGTATAAGTGATCTTATTTGCAAAAAAGAAAAGAGAGAGAGAGACATAGATGTAGAGAGCAAATATGTGGATAGCAAGAAGGGGAAAGGAGGGATGAGATGAATTGGAAGATTGACGTATATACTATTGATACTATGTATAAATAGATAACTAATGAGAACCTACTGGAGCTAGGGAGTTCTGCTTAATGGATTATGGTGACCTGAACGTTGTACAGCAGAAACTACCAGAACATTGTAAAGCAACTCTGCTGCTGCTGCTACTGCTGCTGTCACTTCAGTCATGTCTGACTCTGTGCGACTCCATAGACGGCAGCCTGCCAGGCTCCCCCATCCCTGGGATTCTCCAGGCAAGAACACTGGAGTGGGCTGCCATTTCCTTCTGCACTACATGAAAATGAAAAGTGAAAGTGAAGTCGCTCAGTCGTGTCAGACTCTTAGCGACCCCCCTGGACTGCAGCCTTCCATCCATGGGATTTTCCAGGCAAGAGTACTGGAGTGGGTCTCCAGTGCCTCTACTCCAATAAAAATTAAAGCAAACAAAACCAAGAAACAAAAAAGCAAAAGAAGAAACAAAAAAAGTGAAAAGCCAAGTCTTTACAACCTCTGCCAAAGTCCTTCTCTTCATAGTCTCTTGCATCTATTCTGCCGTCAATGCCCATTACCTTCCCTGCAATTGGCCTCCCCATTACTGTGGGATAGAGCAGCATTATTCACTTCCATGTCTTTGTATTTGTCACTCTGTTTGTCTAAGATGTTTCCCCCAGGGAAATAGTTGCAACTTCACACATACCCATGGACTATACCCACCAGGCTCCCCTGACCATGGGGTTCTCCAGGCAAGAATACTGGAGGAAGGCTATCTCCTTCTCCAGGGCTTCTTCGCAACCCAGGGATCAAAGCCACGTCTCCTGTAGCTCCTGTATTGCAGGCAGATTCATTACTGCTGAGCCACTGGGGAAGCCCCAGTACTTCAACTATCAACTTAATAGTCTGGCTTTAAATATTCTATTTAAAATATGTGTGTGCATGGTGAGTCATGTCTAACTCTTTGCAAGTCCATGGACTGTAGCCTGCCAGGCTCCTCTGTCTATGGGGTTTTCCAGGCAAGAATACTGGAGTGGATTGCCATTTCCTTCTTCAAGGAATCTTCCAGACCCAGGGATCGAACCCACATCACTTTTGTCTACTGCATTAGTAGGCAGATTCAGTTGAGTTCCTGATAACAACCTCCAAAATTTTAATTTACCCTCAGTTTTCCATCTTAGCATTTATCCCACCTGAGTGTGTGTATATATTCTAGTGGGACAAGGCAGACACCTCTGTCTCTGTCTGTCTGTCTCTCTGTATGTATATATATATGTATATATATATATATATATATATATATATATACACACAGACATACACACACACAGACAGATAGAGCCAGAGCCAGAGACAGAGGTGTCTGTCTTGTCCCACTAGAATACAAACTTCATGAAAGCAAGATTTATTCTATTTTGGTCTGGGCTATATACCCAGTATACAGGATTGTTTATGACACTTACTAGTTGTATAATCCTTATTCAGTGAGAGAATGAATGAATGCATGAATTTTTGAAGGGCTATTCTCTATCATCTTGTTCTTTCCTTGCTAAAAACCTATAACGGATTTTGTAGGGTAAAAAAGTTCCATCCTACTCTTCCTCCTTTCCCTCCAAAAGAGGGAATACTGATGATTGATTCAATTTCCAATACACACAACTAGTGGGCAGGTTCATCATAGTTTGGAGGTTCATGTGCATTGGTGTGGCTTCTCTGTTTCCTCTGTTGCTCTGTTTCTGCCAAGTTCAGTCAGTTCAGTCACTCAGTACTGTCCCACTCTTTGTGACCCCATGGACTGCAGCATGCCAGGCTTCCCTGTTCATCACCAACTCCTGGAGCTTGCTCAAACTCCTGTCCATCGAGTCAGTGCTGCCAGCCAACCATCTCATCCTTTGTCATCCCATTCTACTCCTGCCTTAAATCTTTCCCAGTGTCAGGGTTTTTCCAATGAGTCAGTTCTTTGCATCAGGTGGCCAAAGTATTGGAACCTCAGCTTCAGCATCAGTCCTTCTAATGAATATTCAGGAATGATTTCCTTTAGGATGGCCTGGTTTGATCTTGCTGTCCAAGGGGCTCTCAAGTGTCTTTTCCAATACCACAGCTCAAAAGCATCAATTCTTTGGTGCTCAGCTTTCTTTATGGTACAATTCTCACATACATACATGACTACTGGAAAAACCACAGCTTTGACTAGATGGACCTTTGCTGGCAAAGTAATGTCTCTGCTTTTTTATTTATTTTATTTTTTTAAATTTTATTTTATTTAACTTTAAAATATTGTATTGGTTTTGCCATATATCAAAATGAATCTGCCACAGGTATACACACGTTCCCCATCCTGAACCCTCCTCCCTCCTCCCTCCCCATACCATCCCTCTGGGTCGTCCCAGTGCACCAGCCCCAAGTATCCAGTATCGTGCAACAAACCTGGACTGGCGACTCGTTTCATTTATGATATTATACATATTTCAATGCCATTCTCCCAAATCATCCCACCCTCTCCCTCTCCCACAGAGTCCAAAAGACTGTTCTATACATCAATGTCTCTTTTGCTGTCTCGTATACAGGGTTATTGTTACCATCTTTCTAAATTCCATATATATGCGTTAGTATACTGTAT
>NW_011494660.1:2721125-2738933 GCF_000754665.1 Bison bison bison | reverse complement strand
ATTTATTTTTCTGGAATTGAGCTGTAGGAGTTGCTTGTATATTTTTGAGATTAGTTGTTTGTCAGTTGCTTCATTTGCTATTATTATCTCCTATTCTGAAGGCTGTCTTTTCACCTTGCTAATAGTTTCCTTTGTTGTGCAGAAGCTTTTAAGTTTAATTAGATCCTATTTGTTTATTTTTGCATTTATTTCCAATATTCTGGGAGGTGGGTCATAGAGGATCCTGCTGTGATGTATGTCGGAGAGTGTTTTGCCTGTGGTCTCCTCTAGGAGTTTTATAGTTTCTGGTCTTACGTTTATATCTTTAATCCATTTTGAGTTTATTTTTGTGTATGGTGTTAGAAAGTGTTCTAGTTTCATTCTTTTACAAGTGGTTGACCAGTTTTCCCAGCACCACTTGTTAAAGAGATTGTCTTTAATCCATTGTATATTCTTGCCTCCTTTGTCAAAGATAAGGTGTCCATATGTGCGCGGATTTATCTCTGGGCTTTCTATTTTGTTCCATTGATCTATATTTCTGTCTTTGTGCCAGTACCATACTGTCTTGATGACTGTAGCTTTGTAGTAGAGCCTGTCTCTGCTTTTTTGATATGCTGTCTAGATTTGTCATGGCTTTTCCCTGGTGGCTCAGGTGGCAAAGCGTCTGCCCACAATGCCAGAAACCCGGGTTCGATCCCTGGGTCGGGAAAATCCCCTGGAGAAGAAAATGGCAACCCACTCCAGTATTCTTGCCTGGGAAATCCCATGGACAGAGGAAGCTGGTGCTCTACAGTCCATGGGTTGCATGCAAAGAGTTGGACACGACTGAGCGACTTCACTTTCACTTTTCTTCCAAGGATCAAATGTCTTTTAATTTCATGGCTGCAGTCACCATCCACAGTGATTTTGGAGCCCCCCAAAATAAAGTCAATCACTGTTTCCATTTCTTCCCTATTTATTTGCCATGAAGTGATGGGATCAGCTGCTGTGATCTTAGTTTTCTGAATGTTGAGTTTTAAGCCAACTTTTTCACTCTTCTCTTTCACTTTCATCAAGAGGCTCTTTAGTTCTTCTTCACTTTCTGCCATAAAGGTGGTGTCATCTGCATATCTGAGGTTATTGATATTTCTCCTGGCAAACTTGATTCCAGCTTGTGCTTCATCCAGCCTGGTATTTCACATGATGTACTCTGCATATAAGTTAAATAAGCAAAGTGACAATACACAGCCTTGACATACTCTGTAAGATTTCTCTTCACTTTGCACTTGGGAAGTCTAGGATAGGACTATCCCCTTCATTGACACTAAGAGTTCGGCAGGAAGTAACCACCTGGATGCCCATTTTAAGGCCTTGATTCTAAAGTGCACACTCTGTCTTAATTCCACCCCATTCCCAAGAGTATTTCATGAAGCTTTTAGCAAATTATATCCAAGTAAGAACGGAACCTTGATCCCTGCTTGCCAGTGACTTTTGTGAATATATGAGGAGGGAGTGACCAGGGAGTTACCATGCCAGGTATGTGGGACTTTCCCAGAATTCAGTACTGAAAGTTTCACTTTCTGGGAAAGGTTTTGTTTCCAGGCTAATGGAGATGAATCAGCACCCTAATGCAGAGCATTGTGGAAGGAATAGCTGTGATTTTAGGCTGAATTGGGGCATTCTGGGCCCCTTGGTCAAACATCATCTTAACACTACCAAAAATAAAATTATGGCACGTACACAATTCCCCAGTTTTTCTCCCACTGACGAAGAGTATCAGAATGCAAGTATGACTCAAGTCTTCTTGAATTCCCTAACACTTTCTACTTTGGAATTCTTCAAACACGTGTCCTCTTGAGAGGGTAACAGGCAAGAAGGCCAGGGGTCTCCAAATGGAGGAAATAGGCTGCAAGTGTCAGACATTTTTTTATATCTCTCTTAAGTGGCAGGAGGAAACAAACTACAAGTGTTAGATTTTTTCCCCTTCTCTATACAAATTTAAAAAGAGGTTTCTCTTAAAATTCTGTGTTGCCATGAGGACACCTGGCTTCATCTGAACTTAACTTTTCTCAAACTTTGAGCTAACCAATGCTTCTTTCTTATGGAAATGTTTGTCTTAAGCTATGCTAATGAACTATGTATTTACCCTAGACTCTGTCTTCAAGTCAGTTCTGCCTAAGACTCAGAACTGACTTAACAAACCAGTATGTTTTCTCATGCAAATGTTCTCTTAAGCTATGTTAGTGAGACTGTATTTGCTTGGAAAGCTGCCTTTCTTTAAGATTCATGTCAATCATTTTATGGCCAGGACAACTCAACTTGTGCCAATGTTATCTCAAAATGCATGTTGTGGGTGAGGGGCCTGGTGCCACTGTCTGAATTTTGAGACATTTCCTTTCTCTAATTAGCAGACTGATAGTAGCTATATAACATCTGGCTAAAGACTAGCAGGGGAGCAATCTTTCTGCCTCCTTCTGATGTCTATGTCAGAAGCTTTCTCTATCTCCTTTATACTTTATTAAAACTTTATTACACAAAATCTCTGAGCAATCAAGCCTCCTCACTGGCCCCCAAATGAATTCCTCTCCTCCAGAGGCTGAGAATCCTGGCATCTTTTGTGCTTCAGCAACAACCTGTCACTCTCATTATTGGTAGTAACTTACTTGGCACATAGCACCACTGACATGGACACTCCTTGACTGCAGAACATAGTCTGTATGCCCCAGTATGACTCCTTCCTCACACCTCTCATGCTCAGGGCTATGCACTGTGTGTGAGACTCAATATTTTACTCACTTTTCCTGCACATGCCTGGTACTTCTTAACCTTCATGATTTCCATTTGTTTTTCTCTCTGCTAAAGGCACTTCCCCTTTTCAACCTGATGTTTGCCTTTATTCCCTTGGGACATATTTTGTTTTAGTTATTATTATTATTATTTATTTTTTACTGAAGGATAATTGTTTTACAGAATTTTGCTGTTTTCTGACAAACCTCAACATGAGTCAGCCATAGGTATACATATATCCCCTCTCTTTTGAAACTCCCTCCCATCTCTCTACCCATTCTGCGCATCTAGGTTGATACAGAGCCCCAGTTTGAGTTTCCTGAGCCATACAGCAAATTCCCATTGGCTATCTATTTTACATATGGTAATGTAAGTTTCCATGTTACTCTTCATATAGCTCATCCTCTCCTCCCTTCTCCTCCATAAGACTATTCTCCATGTCTGTTTCTCCACTGTTGCCCTGTAAGTAAATTCTTCAGTACCATTTTTCTAGATTCCATATATATGTGTTAGAAGATATTTATCTTTCTCTTTCTGATTCACTTCACTCTGTGTAATAGCGTCTAGGTTCATCCATCTCATTAGAACTGACTTAAATGCACTCCTTTTTATAGCTGAATAATATTCCATTGTGTATATATACCTCAACTTCTTTATCCATTCCTCTGTTGATGGACATCTAGGTTGCTTCCATGTTCTAGCTATTGTAAATAGTGCTGCAATAAATAATGGAATACATCTGTCTATTTCAATTTTGGTTTCTTCAGGGTATATGCCTAGGAGTGGGATTTCTGGTCATATGTGGTTTTATTCTTAGTTTTTAAAGGAATCTCCATATCCTCTTCCATAGTGGCTGTATCAATTTACATTCCCACCAACAGTGCAAAAGAGTTCCCTTTTCTCCACACCCTTTCCAGCATTTATTGTTTGCAGACTTTTTGATGAGGGCCATTCTGACCAGTGTGAGGTGACATCTCATTGTAGTTTTGATTTGCATTTCTCTAATAATGAGTGATGTTGAGCATCTTTTCATGTGTTTGTTAGCCATCTGTATGTCTTCCTTGGAGAAAAATGTCTGTTTAGGTCTTTTCCCCACTTTTTGATTGGGTTGTTTGTTTCCCTAATATTGAGTTGTATGACCCTTGGGACACATTTGGGATTCCATCTTCTGGTTCAGTGTCCTATCTTTTTGCCTTTCATAATGAAAAGTGAAGAAATAACTCCAGAAAGAATGAAGAGATGTACAAAGAAAAACAACACCAAGTCGTGGATGTGACTGCTGATGGAAGTCGGATGCTGTAAAGGGCAATATTGAATAGGAAACAGGAACGTTAGGCCCATGAATCAAGGCAAATTGGAAATGGTCAAATAGGAGATGGCAAGAGTGAACATTTACATTTTAGGAATAAGTAAACCAAAATGGAGAAAACAGTGGAAACAGTGGCTGACTTTATTTTTGGGGGCTCCAAAATCACTGCAGTTGGTGACCGCAGCCATGAAATTAAAAGACGCTACTCCTTGGAAGGGAAGTTATGACCAACATAGACAGCATATTAAAAAGCAGAGACATTACTTTGCCAACAAAGGTCCGACTAATCAAGGCTATGGTTTTTCCAGTGGTCATGTATGGATGTGAAAGTTGGACTATAAAGCAAGCTGAGCACTGAAGAATTGGTGCTTTTGAACTGTGGAGTTGGAGAAGACTCTTGAGAGTCCCTTGGACTGCAGGGAGATCCAACCAGTCCATCCTAAAGGAGATCAGTCCTGAGTGTTCATTGGAAGGACTGGTGTTGAAACTGGAACTCCAATACTTTGGCCACCTGATGGGAAGAGCTGACTCATTTGAAAAGACTCTGATGCTGGGAAAGATTGAGGGCAAAAGGAGAAGGGGACGACAGAAGATGAGATGGTTGGATGGCATCACCAAATCAATGGACATGAGTTTGGGTAAACTCTGGGAGTTGGTGATGGACAGGGAGGACTGGAGTGCTGCAGTCCATGGGGTCGCAAAGAGTCGGACACATCTGAGTGACTGAACTGAACTGAATTGAAACTAAAATGGAAGGTAATGAGTGAATTTAACTGAGATGACCATTATATCTACTATTGTGGGCAAGAATCCCTTAGAAGAAATGGAGTAGCCATCATAGTCAACAAAAGAGTCCAAAATGCAGTTACTTGGATGCAATCTCAAAAATGACAGAATGATCTCTGTTCGTTTCCAAGGCAAGCCACCCAATATCACAGCTATCCAAGTCTATGCCCCGACCAGTAATGCTCAAGAAGCTAAAGGTGAACGGTTCTATAAAGACCTGCAAGACTTTATAGAACTAACACCAGAAAAGATGTCATTTTCATTATAGAGGACTGGAATGAAAATGTAGGAAGTCAAGAGATACCTGGAGTAACAGCAAATTAGCCTTGGAGTACAAAATGAAGCAGGCCAAAGGTAACGGAGTTTTGACAAGAGAATACACTGGTCATGGCAAACACTCTCTTCCAACAACACAAGAGATGACTCTACACATGGACATCACCAGATGGTCAACACCAAAATCAGATTGATTATATTCTTTGCAGCCAAAGATGGAGAAGCTCTATACAGGCAGCAAAAACAAGACTGAGAGCTGACTGTGGCTCAAATCATGAACATCTTCCTGAAAAATTCAGACTCAAATTGAAGAAAGTAGGGAAAACCACTAGACCATTCAGATATGATCTAAATTAAATCCCTCATGATTATACAATGGAAGTGACAAATAGACTCAAGGGATTGGATCTGACAGACAAAGTGCCTGAGGAACTATAGACAGAGGTTCATGACATTGTTCAGGAGGCAGTGATCAAGGCCATGGTGAAGAAAAAGAAATGCAAAAAGGCAAAAAGGTTGTATGTGGAGGCCTTACAAATAGCTGAGAAAAGAAGAGAAGTTAAAGGCAAAGGAGAAAAGGAAAGATATACCCACTTGAATGCAGAGTTCCAAAGTACAAAGGAGTAATAATAAAGGCTTCCTCAGTGATCAGTGCAAAGAAATAGAGGAAAACAATAGAACGGGATAGTCTAGAGATTTCTTCAAGAAAATTAGAGATACCAAGGGAATATTTCATGTAAAGATGGGCACAATAAAGGACAGCGATACTGTTGACCTAACAGGAGCAGAGGATATTAAGAAGAGGCGGCAAGAATACACAGATGAACTGTACAAAAATGATTCATTACCTGGATAACCACAGTGGTATAATCCGTCTCCTAGAAGCAGACATCCTGGAATGTGAAGTTCAGTGGGCATTAGGAAGCATCACTACAAACAAAGCTAATGGAGGTGATGGAATTCCAATTGAGCTATTTCAAATCCTGAAAGATGATGCTGTGAAAGTGCTGCACTCAATACACCAGCAAATTTGGAAAACTCAGCAGTGGCCACAGGACTGGAAAAGGTCAGTTTTCATTCCACTCCCAAAGAAAGGCAATGCCAAAGAATGTTCAAACTATTGCATAATTACACTCATCTCACACGCTAGCAAAGTAATGCTCAAAATTCTCCAAGCCAGGCTTCAACAACACATGAACTTCCAGATATTCAAGCAGGATTTGGAGAAGGTAGAGGAACCAGAGGTAAATTGTCTACATCCATTGGGTCTTCAAAAAAGCAAGAGAGTTCCATGAAAACATCTACTTCTGCTTTACTAACTTTGCCAAAGCCTTTGACTGTGTGGATCACACAAACTTTGGAAAATTCTTAAAGAGATGGGAATACTAGACCACCTGACCTGCCTCCTGAGAAATCTGTATGCAGGTCAAGAAACAAAAGTTAGAACTGGACATGGAAAAAAAGACTGGTTCCAAATCGGAAAAGGAGTGCATCATGGCTGTATATTGTTACCTTGCTTATTTAACTTATATCTAGAGTACATCATGCGAAATGCCAGGCTGGATGAAGCACAAGCTGGAATCAAGATTGCCATGAGAAATATAAATAACCTCAGATTTGCAGATGACACCACCTTTATGGCAGAAAGCGAAGAAGAATAAAGAGCCTCTTGATGAAAGTGAAAGAGGAGAGTGAAAAAGTTGGCTTAAACCAAACTTTCTGAAAACTAAGATCATGGCATCCATTCCTATCACTTCATGTAAAATAGATGGGGAAACAATGGAAACAGTGATAGAATTTATTTTGGGGGACTCCAAAATCACTGTGGATGGTGACTGTAGCCATGAAATTAAAAGACACTTGTTCCTTGGAAGAAAAGCTATGACCAACCTAGACAGCATATTTAAAAGCTGAGACATTATTTTGCCGACAAATATCCATCTAGTCAAAGCTATGGTTTTTCTGGTAGTAATGTATGGATTTGAGAATTGGACTGTGAAGAAAGTTGAGCGCTGAAGAACTGATGCTTTTGAACTGTGGAGTTGGAGATGACTCTTGAGAGTCCCTTCTATTGCAAGGAGATCCAACCAGTCAATCCTAAAGGAAAACAGTCCTGAGTATTCATTAGAAGGACTGATGCTGAAGCTGAAGCTCCAATACTTTGGCCACCTGATGGGAAGAACTGACTCATTTGAAAAGACCCTGTTGCTGGAAAAGATTAAAGGCGGAAGGAGAAAGGGACGACAGAGGATGCAATGATCGGATGGCATCACTGACTCGATGGATATGAGTTTAAGTAAGCTCTGGGAGTTGGTGATGGACAGGGAAACTGGCGTGCTGCAGTCCCTGGCATTACAAAGAGTTGGACATGACTGAATGACTGAATTGAACTGAACTTCTGGCTCAAACACCCATAGCTCCATCCTCTTCTTCTCCCGTTTTGAAGGTGCCCCCCACTGCCTCTCTCCTCAACTTACCCTTCTGTTCTCTATCCTTCATTGTCTGCCCTGAAAGAACTAAAGTTGTTCAAGTTCAGGCAGTTTGTTTTGTTCTTTTTCTAACTGGTATGCACCGACAATTATTACCCTTACTTTACAGTCCAGGGAGTTTGTGTATCAGATGCTGAGTTAAAGTAAATAAGCTCCAAGGACTCTGTACTGGAAACAGATACAGATGGGGCCAGTAGAACTGTGATCAAATCTCTGCTCTCTCCCTCATGTTGGACAGATTTGTAATTTTTTAAAAAACCTCTGGGCCTCAGATTGTTATGTAAAGTGAGACTAAACTCTTTGTTCATCTCATAAAAAGGATCAAAGTGGGGTTAAATATAAGTTGCTAAGGGTAATAAAATTTTATGATGAATGCTAATACTGATTCTATCATTTCTCTCCCCAACTTCCATCCTGGCCTAAGGCATTCCTCCTGCAAACTAAAGACAGAGGCAAAGATCTCTTGGCCAATGCCTTTGGTTTCTAGTCAGTTGGTTCCAATCACATGTTTTCTCTACATTATCCACTAGTTCAGATGCCTGGTGACCAGGGCAAAACGCTTACCATCAGATAGGATGATGGATCATGTAATGATCTTTTATGTTTAAATTAAGGAGAGTTACTTTTACTAATGTTTGCTGTGTTTAGATACTAAGTAATAATGTATGTATGCTCAGTCACTCATTCATGTCTGATGCTTTGTGACTCCATGGATTGTAGCCTGTCAGGCTCCTTTGTTCATGGGATTATCCAGGCAAGAATACTGGAGTGGGTTGCCATTTTCTCCCCTAGGAAACAACATGTGAAAATAAGTGAAGATGATAAAAAAGGAACATCTGTTTCTGAAATTGAAACCATATAAATTTCAAGGGATTATTTATATATTTTCAGCTTGCTGATAGGTAGACTTTTTTCCTCTTGATGTGTTTTGTAATTACACACATTGCATAGTTTCTGGAATTGCTAAAGTAAATAGTTTCTTCTTATGAATTCCTTGGGATTCATTTTAAAGACAGTCCTATTGAACTCACCCACTATTAATTTACGTGCAAAATACTATTTTACAGGCATGCTATTATAATTTGGGGATAATTTCATGGATAATTGCTTCAGTGTTGCTAATTCTAGCATATCTACACAAAACAAAGGGCAAGAGGAGTGATTCTAAATAAGCTTGGAATATTTATTGAAGCAGTGGAAATGACTTCTGATTTCAAACATCTTAGTTATGTGTGTGTTGTATTGTTACTTGAGATAAGGTGCTGTGGAAACACAAACTTGGAATCAGACAGGTCTGGTGGAGTCAGAGTTTTTCAGATGTCATTCAGTACTTACTTTGAGCCTCAGAATAATCTGTAAAATAGGGAATGTAAAACCAAGGGCTTAGTGTTTTTAATCACGATCCTAACTACTTTATATATATATATCCTCATTTAATATTCAGAACAATTGTATGTGGTTGGTGCTTATTTCACTTGAAAAGAAAGTTCTTTTATAAAGACTGTGTCTCCTACTCTGGTTGGCTCAGCCTCAGTTGCCCCTTTACCAGGATCCTGTAATTCACTCTATAAGAGCACCCATTCTTCAGGGCAGTCCTGAGGCCCTAGGACATGACGTAAGAGTGTGGAGAATGATGCGCAGTTTTGGGTGAGCACACGACTGCACTCTCCAACCCCTACCCTTGTTTTCCCCTTCACACAGGGGTGTAGAGTTTGTAGAAAACACTGAGTAGAATCATCATGAAAAATTAATAAGTGATTCCTAGTCCTTGCGGACCCAGGGGAAAAGGGTAATCATCATTTTTATTGCTACCAGTCCTCACAGTTGGGAGATTACTTATACCATAGGCACTCTGAGTCACAGGCTGTAGGAGAAGCAGAGGGTCTGCACCCCATGCCTGAAGAAATGCCTTTCTGCAACTGCACTTGTGCAGTGTGCACTTGGCATTGGGATCTAAGATGTGAAGCTGTTATATTCGTGTGTCCAAAATTGTGTCCCTACTCCAACAGTGCCCCATCATCATCTTTCTCGTGGTTTTATCTAAAAACAATCTTCTTGATAGAGTGAATCTGACCTCCTTTTTCCTTTATTTTCCTAGGCTAAAATGTCATTCTTGATAATGTGCTATTAAAAACAAGTTTTTATTCCTAATGGGTATTCTTTTCATAGAAAGTACTAACACAAACACATGTATACACACGCACAAACACAAAAAACCTTATTGCCTATATCAAAAGCAAACTGAGTATTTAAAAACTGAATCTGAGCATAGCTGAAGAAATAAGATGATATTATGGAGAAACATATTGTTCACACAAAAAGTTGCTGCCTAGAGTGGAGAGAAGAAAGAAAGTGAAAGTGATAGTCTGACTGTTTGTGACTCCATGGACTGACTCCATGGACTCCTGAATTCTTCAGGCCTTGTCCTTCTCCAGGGGATCTTCCCAACCCAGGGATTGAACCCAGGTCTCCCACATTGCAGGCAGATTCTTTAATAGCTGAGCCACAAGGGAAGCCCAAGAATACTAGAGTGGGTAGCCTGTCCCTTCTCCAGTGGATCTTCCTGACAGAGGAATCAAATCAGGGTCTCCTGCATTGCAGGCAGATTCTTTACCAACTGGGCTATCAGGGAAGTCCTGAGTAGAGAGAAGTTATTTATAACTGTTAGACTGGGTTGCAGATTATATTTTGAGGATGGCTTAAAAGATAATGGCAGAATGTATTTGACTCCAGGCAAGGGGCCAAGAGTTACTAAACCCATTAAATAAAGAAAAACAAAACAAAACAAAAAAACAGCAACTCACTTGTATCCACTTGCAAAGTAGCATTTTGAAACTGAACAGGACTCTTCAAGGCCTTCCCAGGGACAGACACTCTGGGGTCCTCTGCCTTTTTATAGAGAAGCTTTAACCTCCTAGGCCTTCCCTGCATTCTGAGGAGCACATTTAATCAAAGAAGTGAGAAAATGCAGAAAGAGAATAAAGTAGTCAAGCAAGACAAAATAAAAATAGTCATAAAACAAAGTCAAACAACTGTAGTTCCTCCTCAAGGGCTGTAGATAATATCTTGAACTATATACTTGAGTTGTTTTGCAGACACTAAAAGTCCCACCAGGTGTAAAAGGTTAACTGCATGATGACTGTGAGCATGTAGATACCACATAGGCTGGAGTCTAGAAGATTGATAATGCTGACTCTTGTGACCTTACCTGGTTATTTCACCATCAACCAATCAGAGAACTGTGCAGGAGCTGATCAGGCTCCCTGTAGCCCACACCACTAACTAACCTCATCTTTTAAAACTCTTCCTGAAAGCCATTGGGGAGTTTGGTCTTTTGCACCTATTCTTCTTTCTTGGCACCTTTCAATAATTGCTGCATTTTCCTTCACCACAACCTGGTGTCAGTAGATTGGTTTTGCTGCATGTCAGGTAAGTGAATCCAAGTTCAGTTAAGAAAGAATTTGAAGTAAACTATTTCTGCTGTGAGTAAGAATGAATTTGTATCTTCACTACAGAGAAGATGAAAAGGCTTGCACTAGAAATCTTTTAGCTTCCATTGTTTTAAATTGTGACTCTAATTTTGATGGTTATCATATCATACCAAATATTTGCAACTAAGTGGGCTCATTTCTTTTCTGAGCTGAAGTGTCCATTAAGAACAGTAGAGTTTAAATATCACCCTGGGCCTTGATAATGAATCCTGTAGCCATGATTCTTATAGCTCCAGTAGAGAAGATATATGTTTTCTGCCACTGGTAATCAGGAGAAAAGTGGAAATACCATTGTACTTACACATTTAATTCCATGAAAATGATAAATAAAGAAAAACCAGTGTTTAAACTGAGTGAAAGTTTTTAAAAAGGTGTTTTTGAAGAGGAAGTTTTGAGTGACAGTTGAATAGTTCAAATATGTTTTAATTAAACAACTGGGATTCAGCTATTTGTATTTGTAAATGTTAGAATTTGACTATATTAGTAAAACTATGCTTATTAATGTAAATTGTGTGCAGTTAAAACCCTGTCTTTATTTTGTTTATGTAAACGCTTTTCCTGCATTCACATGGCTCACAGTAATTATAGATACATTCAGATTTTGAAGCTGAATGCACTCTATCCTGCAAGTCATTTGGTAGTGATTCTCTCATGTTGCTCATTGTCAAATTGCTAAGTAAAACAAACAGTGATTTAGCACCCTCTAGGTTGATATTCTTTTAGCCTTCTGAGCAGCTTATTGTACTGGGCTGCCAGAGATTTCACGTTGAAGCAGCTTCTGGTTACACTTCTCACACTTTCTGAGTTTACTTGAAATGTATAGGACTAGAAGATGACAACTCTGGAGGAGGGCATGGTAACCCACTCCAGTATTCTTGCCTGGAGAATCCCCATAGACAGAGTCACCTAGTGGGCTACAATCCGTGGGGTCACAAAGAGTTGGACACAACTGAGCAACTAAGCACAGCATAGCACAGCACAGCACAGTAGATACCAAACTCGGTCCAAGTAGCAAATACTTCTTGTTGGAGTGTGTTTGCAGAAATACTTCCACAAAATTGCTTTGATTCCAATCCTAAAAATCTTCCTAATTTTCCTTCTTATCTTCACTCATGTTATAACACATCACGCCTCATCACATGTTGTTTGGGTACTTTAAAAGAACAAGATGTTCCTGCTTCAGGTGTTTATCCATATCTGGAGTTATTGTGGCAGATCCAGCTTGTGGTCTTCTCAACAAGTACCTCACTCCTGCCTCCTTGTGAACAGAATTCCACTTTTTAAGGTATTCCTCTTCTTCTGGTAAACCATGAAACATCCAGACTCAAAGAGTGTGCCTAATTCAATATAAGTCAACTGTACTGACCAATCAGTCATTTAGGCATAAGAGTGGATGCAAATCTGGCTGTGAGACACAAGAAGTCTACTTAGGGTTGTGTATAGAGTAAAGATTTTTTTCCCTCCTACAGATAGAGTTGAAAAATAGATTGTACTGCATGTTGGACGAAAGTATGCAAAGGCTGGAACTGCTGCAACCACTTTGCAACAGTGAAGAATTCTCACATAAGAACAATTCAGCATGTAGAGTGAAAAGATGAAAAGATTTTGAGGAGACTTTTGAGTTGCCAATTAACTGATCATCAACCAAGGTTTCCTTTATATTAAAACCAAAAAAATCATGATTTTCAATTGCTTGAAGCTGATGAATCCAAAATAATCATCTTTGCTAAAAGCAAACTGCTTATTTTTACTTAATTATTGTGTTTAACACCCCTTGATTCCCCAGTGTGTCAGCAGAGGTCTGAATTCCTAGATATGGCCTTTGAAGTCCTCTGAGACCTAGTTCACTTCCCCATCACTAGATTTTTTTCTCATCTTCATTCCTTATACTCCTTACTCATACAAACAGTAGCCATAGAAAGACTAGTTGCAGAATCCTCAATTCACTATGTGTAATCCTGTTGAAATATCTTCATATAAAGCCCTACTACCTTTCTAGAATATACTACCTACTTCTGAATGATGTGTATTATTTCTAATCACTTTGAGCTCAGCTTGGATGTTGTCTCCTGAGGTATATTTCTCCAGCATGTTATGCTCAGCTGGGTGGTCCATGCTTTGCATTCTCTAGGCCTTTTGTTTATCCTCCAACCTTGAGTCACCTTCTATACTATTTACTGTTACTGATATCAGAATCTATCTTTAAGGTCATGGCCATGAAAACCAGAGATCAGCCTGGTTTATAGATTATTTCTAGGCCTTAATGAGTTCACAATGCTTAATGGGCATATGTAATGTGACAGTTTAGAAAATTGGTGTTTTATTACTATATATGACATCAATGTATTGCTGAAGCCTGGCTTGGAGAATTTTGAGCATTACTTTACTAGCATGTGAGATGAGTGCAATTGTGTGGTAGTTTGAGCACTTTTTGGCATTGCCTTTCTTTGGGATTGGAATGAAACTGACCTTTTCCAGTCCTGTGGCCACTGCTGAGTTTTCCAAATTTGCTGGCATAATGAGTACAGCACTTTCACAGCATCATCTTACAGGATTTGAAATACATGAACAATATGTGAACAGTGAACTTCCAGTTGTTCAAGCTGGTTTTAAGAAAGGCAGAAGAACAAGAGATCAAATTGCCAATATCCACTGGATCATCGAAAAACAAGAGAATTCCAGAAAAACATCTATTTCTGCTTTATTGACTATGCCAAAACCTTTGACTGTGTGGATCACAATAAACTGTGGAAAATTCTTCAAGACATGGGAATACGAGACCACCTGACCTGCCTCTTGAGAAATCTGTATGCAGGTCAGGAAGCAACAGTTAGAACTGGACATGGAACAGCAGACTGGTTCCAAATAGGAAAAGGAGTACGTCAAGGCTGTATATTGTCACCCTGCTTATTTAACTTATATGCAGAGTACATCATGAGAAATGATGGGCTGAAAGAAGCACAAGCTGGAATCAAGATATGCCAGGAGAAATATCAATAACCTCAGATATGCAGATGACACCACCCTTATGGCAGAAAGTGAAGAGGAACTAAAAGGCCTCTTGATGAAGGCTAAAGAAGAGAGTGAAAAAGTTGGCTTAAAACTCAACATTCAGAAAACGAAGATCATGGCATTCAGTCCCATCACTTCATGGGAAATAGATGGGGAAACAGTGGAAACAGTGTCAGACTTTATTTTTCTGGGCTCCAAAATCACTGCAGGTGGTGACTGCAGTCATGAAATTAAAAGACGTTTACTCCTTGGAAGAAAAGTTATGACCAACCTAGATAGCATATTGAAAAGCAGAGACATTACTTTGCCAACAAAGGTCCGTCTAGTCAAGGCTATGGTTTTTCCTGTGGTCATGTATGGATGTGAGAGTTGGACTGTGAAGAAAGCTGAGTGCCGAAGAATTGATGCTTTTGAACTGTGGTGTTGGAGAAGACTCTTGAGAGTCCCTTGGACTGTAAGAAGATCCAACCAGTCCATTCTGAAGGAGGTCAGCCCTGGGATTTCTTTGGAAGGAATGATGCTAAAGCTGAAACTCCAGTACTTTGGCCACCTCATGTGAAGAGTTGACTCATTGGAAAAGACTCTGATGTTGGGAGGGATTGGGGGCAGGAGGAGAAGGGGACGACAGAGGATGAGATGGCTGGATGGCATCACTGACTCGATGGACGTGAGTCTGAGTGAACTCTGGGAGTTGGTGATAGAGAGGGAGGCCTGACGTGCTGCAATTTAGTGGGTCGCAAAGAGTCGGATACGACTGAGCAACTAAATTGAACTGATGACATCAACACACTTTCAGATTGCAGCACTTTTTACAGTATCTGAGTGTCCAGTTTATTACCTTGTCAACTCATGCCCCTTAACAATTTTTTAGAGACCACATTCTTTGAGGTTCATTACGCCAGCTCTTCTTGGAATTTATATCTTTGCATCCCAAATCACCTACAACCTCAAGAATAGAGGCTGTAAAGCAAGAATTAGACTCTTCAATTCCTAGTTGCTGTCTGGAGAATGTAAGGAAAATGGAGCACCTATTATGTGTTAGGCATTTACATGATTCCTGTTTTTATAAAACATAGACTCCCCAGTGATACAAATATATGTGCCTTTGGAGGCCTGGGATGGCAGCCGGGAGGGCCAACCCCACGTCCAAGAAGCCGGGGCTACATGGGCACAGGAGGGCCTAGAGGAGATATCCCATGTTGAAAGTCAGGAAGGGCAGCGGTAAGGAGATACCCCTTGTCCAAGGTAAGGAGCAGTGGCTGCACTTTTAGGAGCCATGAAGACATATCCCACACCCAAGGTAAGAGAAACCCAAGTAAGATGGTAGGTGTTGCAAGAGGGCATCAGAGGGCAGACACACTATAACCATACTTACAGAAAACTAATCAATCTAATCACACTAGGACCACAGCCTTGTCTAACTCAATGAAATTAAGCCATGCCTGTGGGGCAACCCAAGATGGGCAGGTCATGGTGGAGAGATCTGACACAATGTGGTCCACTAGGGAGGGGAATGGCAAACCACTTCAGGATTCTTGCCTTGAGAACCCGATGAATAGTATGAAAAGACAATATGATAGGATACTGAAAGAGGAACTCCCCAGCTCAGTAGGTGCCACAGTATGCTACTGGAGATCAGTGGAGAAATAACTCCAGAAAGAATGAAGGGATGGACCCAAAGCAAAAAGAATACCCAGGTGTGGATGTGACTGGTGATAGAAGCAAGGTCTGATGCTGTAAAGAGTAATATTGCATAGGAACCTGGAGTGTCAGGTCCATGAATCAAGGCAAATTGGAAGTGGTCAAACAGGAGATGGCAAGAGTGAATGTCGACATTCTAGGAGTCAGTGAACTAAAGTGGACTGGAATGGGTGAATTTAACTCAGATGACCATTATATCTACTACTGCGGACAAGAATCCCTCAGAATAAATGGAAGAGCCATCATGGTTAACAAAAGAGTCTGAAATGCAGTACTTGGATGCAATCTCAAAAACGACAGAATGATCTCTGTTCGTTTCCAAGGCAAACCATTCAATATCACAGTAATCCAAGTCTATGCCCCAACCAGTAACGCTGAAGAAGCTGAAGTTCAATGGTTCTATGAAGACCTACAAGACTTTTTAGAACTAACACTCAAAAAAGGTGTCCTTTTCATTATAGGGGACTGGAACGCAAAAGTAGGAAGTCAAGAAACACCTGGAGTAATAGGCAAATTTGGCCTTGGAATACGGAATGAAGCAGGGCAAACTCTAATAGAGTTTTGCTAAGAAAATGCACTGGTCATAACAAACACCCTCTTCCAACAACACAAGAGAAGGCTCTTAACATGGACATCACCAGATGGTCAACACAGAAATCAGATTGATTATATTCTTTGCAGCCAAAGATGGAGAAGCTCTATACAGTCAGCAAAAACAAGACCAGGATCTGACTGTGGCTCAGATCATGAACTCCTTATTGCCAAATTCAGACTTAAATTGAAGAAAGTAGGGAAAACCACTAGATCATTCAGGTATGACCTAAATCAAATCCCTTATGATTATACAGTGGAAGTGAGAAATAGATTTAAGGGCCTAGATCTGACAGATAGAGGGCCTGATGAACTATGGAATGAGGTTTGTGACATTGCACAGGAGACAGGGATCACGACCATCCTCATGGAAAAAAAGTGCAAAAAAGCAAAATGGCTGTCTGGGGAGGCCTTACAAATAGCTGTGAAAAGAAGAGAAGCGAAAAGCAAAGGAGAAAAGGAAAGATATAAGCATCTGAATGCAGAGTTCCAAAGAATAGCAAGAAGAGCTAAGAAAGCCTTCTTCAGCAATCAATGCAAAGAAATAGAGGAAAACAAAATAATGGGAAAGACTAGGGATCTCTTCAAGAAAATTAGAGATACCAAGGGAATATTTCGTGCAAAGATGGGCTCGGTAAAGGACAGAAATGGTATGGACCTCAAAAGCAGAAGATATTAAGAAGAGATGGCAAGAATACACAGAAGAACTGTACAAAAAAGATCTTTATGACCCAGATGATCACTGACCTAGAGCCAGACATCCTGGAATGTGAAGTCAAGTGGGCCTTAGAAAGCATCACTACGAATAAAGCTAGTGGAGGTGATGGAATTCCAGTTGAGCTATTTCAAATCCTGAAAGATGATGCTGTGAAACTGCTGCACTCAATATGCCAGCAAATTTGGAAAACTCAGCAGTGGCCACAAGACTGGAAAAGGTCAGTTTTCATTCCAATCCTAAAGAAAGGCAATGCTAAAAAATGCTTAAACTACCACACAATTTCACTCCTCTCACATGCTAGTAAAGTAATGCTCAAAATTCTCCAAGCCAGGCTTTAGCAATATGAACTTCCTGATGTTCAAGCTGGTTTTAGAAGAGGCAGAGGAACCAGAGATCAATTTTCCAACATCTGCTGGATCATGGAGAAAGCAAAAGAGTTCCAGGAAAACATCTATTTCTGCTTTGTTGACTATGCCAAAGCCTTTGTGCGGATCACAATAAACTGTTGAAAATTCTGAAAGAGATGGGAATACCAGACCACCTGACCTGCCTCTTGAGAAATTTGTATGCAGGTCAGGAAGCAACAGTTAGAACTGGACATGGAACAACAGACTGGTTCCAAATAGGAAAAGGAGTACGTCAAGGCTGTATATTGTCACCCTGCTTATTTAACTTATATGCAGAGAATAT
>NW_011494660.1:2698059-2720546 GCF_000754665.1 Bison bison bison | reverse complement strand
TCATGCGAAGAGTTGACTCATTGGAAAAGCCTGATGCTGGGAGGGATTGGGGGCAGGAGGAGAAGGGGACGACAGAGGATGAAATGGCTGAATGGCATCACTGACTCGATGGACGTGAGTCTAAGTGAACTCCGGGAGTTTGTGATGGACAGGGAGGCCTGGCGTGCTGCGATTCATGGGTTCGCAAAGAGTCAGACACGACTGAGTGACTGAACTGAACTGAACTGGAGGAATTTTAGAATGACATAGACCATGATGCAACCATTTCAACCAACTGGATAAGGAACTTCAGAGAAAATTTTAGAGAGGAACTGAGATGGGAGCTGATCTTTGAAGGAAACTTGGGTATGTCCAAGGCAGAAAGCCAGGAAAGGGCATAAATGTCAAAGGAAACACTTGAAGTGAGGATGTGAATGTGATGGCTAAAGTGTGAGCTGGAGGTGATGTGCTTTACTGGCCACAGTCCTGCTGCCCCAGGGGTTGTGCTCCATGCCAAAAGCCACTTCCTCCCTTCCTACCTCTGCCAACCAAATTCAGTTGATATTAAAGTGAGTACACAGTCCAAGAGCCAGAACCTCTGATTTGTGCATAGACACACATTCTCTCTATTCTCTCATGAATGAGAACCAAGAGGCGCTAGTGTTGATGACTCCAATTAACATGGAAAGCCTGGAAATACTAGGGGGAAGTAAGAAAGTTAAGAAGGGGAGATGAACTGGCAGAGAAGAATGAAGCAGACATACAGAGGAACACAGAGAGGGAATAGTAACCTTAGCTCTTGAGAACGGACCACCTATATTTGTTCCCTTATTACCCAAATGTAAACAGACTCCCTCAAGGCTGTAGAGCTAGTATGTGAGTGGACTGGGGTTAGAATTCAAATCTTCCTAACTCCGAAATGTCTGCTAATGATATTACATGAAAATGAAAAAAATAAAAAGACAGCAAATATACACAACAGAAAAGATGTTGCTTACTGATTCTTAAATGAATGCGTAGAGTCATGTAAGGAAATATAGGATTATTCCTAAGCACAAAACTGACTTTTAATACTTATAATAGCAATAGCTAACATTTTTTGGGCAACTACTATGTGCCAAACACTGTTCTAAGTACTTTACACGGATTACCTCATTTTAGGGGGTTTTAAGGCATGCTGCATTCTAGAACTTATCTTTCCATAAGTTACTTTTCAGGGAACTTGGACTGATTAGTAATGCACAGTAGTCTTTTTTCAAAGTATCCTCTATTTAAGTGTGTTTGTTATATATGTGCTTCTAGTTCCAGATTTTTTTTTTTTCATTCCAGCCTCAATACAAATAGGAAAAAAATCAGTAGAGAAGAGACTGACCAGTCCAATGATAATTTAATTAATTTTTAGTAAAATTATTAGTATACATGATCCTTTATATTTGTAAAACTGATTTCTCAAAGTATATTCACAATTATATCATTTTAATCTTATAAAACTCTGTGAGTTCAGGAGACTATGATATCATGTTACTAAGACCAATCTTTGCACCTGGAATCCAGACAGTGGATGGGGAAAGCAGCTGGTCTAAGGCCTGAGTAGGTGGAGAGCTCACTAAGGCAGAAAGCTGCCTGATTTCTCAGGTTCTAGCTACAGCTCTATGTCAGGGACTTTGTGTAGATGAAATGCTGTGATTTACCCTATAGCCAATCTGTGATTTGATGTTGATTTCTTTCTGATTTGGGTGGAGTTGTTCTGAGCAGGATAAAATAAAATCAATGTAATCTAATACTTTTCACTATTTTTAAAACTCAGCCAGCCCATGTCAGATTAGGTGCCTTCCTGTGGTTATTAGGGTCTCTTGTTTCCACTCTACCATGGGATATGTTGACGGTGACATCAACAAGATGGCAGAAAAAAAGGCCTCAGCCCTTATGCCCCAACCAAAACAATAATTTAACAGCTACCCATGGACAATAGTTGTCTTGGGAAAGCTCTGAAGTAAAATTAACAAGTTTAAGCAACCAAGAAGAAGATAAAAAACTGATTGTGGCCACATAGAAAATCAAAGACGCATTTACCAGCATCACACAAACCCATAGGCTGGTACAGCTTGGCACCAAGAAGGACCCCTTGGTTTTGACTTTTCTCCATAAGACAAAAGGAAAGCAATAAGACCCAAGCAGACTTTGCCACTGAGAACCTGAGGAGCCTTTGCCACCACCAAGGGCATTGGCAGCCTTTGCTGCTAAGGACTTCTGTAGTCTTGATTTATGCTGACACTACTTCAGATGTTGAAGCTGCCTTGAGGCTTTGCTGTTGTGTTTCACTGGAGCCTTAGCCACTATTGTGGCCCCTTGGAGACATAGCTGCCACCACTGCCAATTGCCCAGAGTTGAAGTCACAGTCTTACATATCTATGCCCAGGCCATGGGTACCCAATCATGTCTCCCTGGCAATAGTGCCTTACACATCCCTGTGTGTGTTCTCAGTCCTGGTAATATCACACACCCCACTCAGACAGCCCATAGGAGTGAAGGTCTATCCTCAATGAAGCCAGTCCTTAAAGTCTGAAAGAGGTTATATCTTCTTCAAATGTGCAGGCACCAATTCAAGATTATAAGAAACAAGAAAAATCAAGGTGACATGACACTACCAAAAAGCAAAATAAAATTTAAGAAACCAATTTCCAAAGAAGGTGATAGCCACAAATTGCATGATAGAGTTAAAACAGTTGTTTTAAATAAATACAGTGAGCTACAGAACACAGACAAATTAACAAAATCAGAAAAACTTTACATGGACAAAATAAAAGTTTAACAGGGAGATAAGAATCATAAAAATGAACCAAAGATAAATTCTAGACCTGAAGAATACAATGAATAAAATGAAAAATGTAATAGAGAGCTTTGATATAAGACTTCATCAGGCAGAAGAAATAATTAGTGAACTCAAAGACTAGTCATTTGAAAACTACTCAGTCAGTGGAGAAAAAAAAGAAAGAAGAATATAAAAAAGTGATGACATCAATGAGATATGGAAAATCATCAAAAGAATCAATACATGCACTATAGGAAGCTCAAAAAGATAGAGAGAGAAGTGGCAGAAAGTACTTAAGGAAATAATAACTGGAAACTTCCAAATCTTTTGGGAAGAAATGGACATCCAGATTAATGGGGGTCAAAAAAATCCTAAATAGAATCAACTCAAGTAAGACTATAATTTTGCATATAATAATATTGTCAAAAGTAAATGATTAAAAGAGAATTTTGAAAATGTCAAGAGAAAAGCAACTACTCACATATAATGAATGGAATCACCACAAGACAAAATGCAGTATCTCAGTAGAAGTTTTGCAGGCCAGCAGAGAGTGAGTTGATATATTCAAAGTATTTCAATTAAAAAAAAAAATCCTGCCCATCAAGAATACTATACTAAACAAAGCTATAATTTAAAAAATGAAAGAGACATAGTGGCACAGATGAGCAAACACTGAGGGAGTTTGAGTGGACATCCTTAGGTCTGTCTTATAAGCTATGTTTAAGGGAGTTCTTCAAATTGAAGCAAAGACATACACAACTATATGAAAACATAATCTCACTGTTAAAAGTAGATATACACACAAGTACAGAATAATGTAACACTATAATAATGGGAAATAGATAGGGAAACAGTGGAAACAGTGTCAGACTTTATTGTTTGGGGCTCCAAAATCACTGCAGATGGTGACTGCAGCCATGAAATTAAAAGATGCTTACTCCTTGGAAGGAAAGTTATGACCAACCTAGATAGCATATTCAAAAGCAGAGACGTTACTTTGCCAACAAAGGTCCATCTAGTCAAGGCTATGGGTTTTCCAGTGGTCATGTATGGATGTGAGAGTTGGACTGTGAAGAAAGCTGAGTGCTGAAGAATTGATGCTTTTGAACTGTGGTGTTGGAGAAGACTCTTGAGAGTCCCTTGGACTGCAAGGAGATCCAACCAGTCCATCCTAAAGGAGGTCAGTCCTGGGTGTTCATTGGAACGACTGATGCTAAAGCTGAAACTCCAATACTTTGGCCACCTCATGCGAAGAGTTGACTCATTGGAAGAGACCCTGATGGTGGGAGGGATTGGGGGTAGGAGGAAAAGGGGATGACAGAGGATGAGATGGCTGGATGGCATCACTGCCTCGATGGACATGAGTTTGAGTGAACTCCAGGAGTTGGTGATGAACAGAGAGGCTTGGCATGCTGCGATTCATGGGGTTGCAAAGAGCCAGACACGACTGAGTGACTGAACTGAACTGAACTGAATAATGGTGCATAGATCAGTTTTACCTTAATATAAAAGTTAAAAGACAAAAATTTGTTAATGTATACATAGTATAAAACAGAGCAAACTCTAACACAAAATGTGTGTTATGGGAAAGTAAAAGTGTAGAGTCCCTGTATGTTATTGAAGTTCAATAATTACTAAAATAGAGGGTTATATCTATAAAATACTTTATGCAAGCCTCAAGGTACCACAAAGAAAAAACTTACAGTAGTTTCATCAAAGATAAGGGAAAAAGAATCAAAGCAGATTACCACAAAAGGTCATCAGGTAATAATTACTTTAAATATAATTAGATTCAGTTCAGGTAGTTCAGTTGGTAAACAATGCATCTGCAATGCAGGAGACTTGGGTTTAATGCCTTGGTTGAGAAGATCCCCTGCAGAAGGGCATGACAACCCTCTCCAGTATTCTTGCCTGGATAAGTCCATGGACAGAGGAATTTGGTGGACTACAGTCCATGAGGTTGCAAGCGTTAGACACAACTTAGTGACTAAACCACAACCAGGTTAACTTCACAATTAAAGCCATAGAGTGGCCATATAGATTAAGAACAAAAACAAAAACAAGATCAGCTATGTGATGTCTATGAAGAACTTACTTACTTATATTTATTTATTTATTTTTATTTAGGAATACTGACATATAAAAATTATCTTAGTTTTGGGCATATAACATGATTCAGTGTTTGCATATATTATGGAGTGATCAACACAATAAGTCTAGTTAACACCTGTCATACATAGTTACGATTTTATTTTTCTGTGATGAGGACTTTTAAGATCTACTCCCTTCAAATAGGCAATGCAGTATAGTTAGCATATTGTACATTACATCTCTATGATATATTTATTTTATAAAACGAAGTCAGTACCTTCTGATCTCCTTTCCCCACTGTGCCAAACTCCCACCCAAAAAAACTCACCTTAGATTTAAGGACATATATAGACTTAAAGTGAAAGAATGGAAAACAATACACCATGCAAATAGTAACCAGAAAAAGCAAGGGTGATTATTCTTTTATCAGAAAAAATAGACAAAACAGACTTTAGAATTACATAAGAATATTCTATAATGGTTACAAAGCCAATTCAAAAGGAAGACACAAGAATTAAAAGTATATATATGGTAGATATCAAAGAACCTAAAGATATAAAGAAAATATTGATTTGAAGAGAAAAATTGACAGTAACACTTCAATACTCCACTTTCAATAATGCATAGAGCATCAAAACAGAAAATTAGTAAAACAACAACAACCCCCCCCAGCAGTCTTGAATATTCCTATAGTTAAAATAGATCAAGCAGACATAAACAAAACTTTCCAGAAACAAACAGAATATTCTTCTCAAGTGTACATGGAATATTATTCAGGATAGATCACAAGACAAATGAAAATGATAATACAATATATGAAAAGGTATAGGATGCAGGAAAAGCAGTACTGAGAAAGAAGCATATAGCATAAAATCTCTACATTAAAAAAGAAGAAAATATCAAATAAAAAATCCAACTTAACACATCAGGAACTAGAAAAATAACAAAGTAAGCCCAAAGTTAGAAGAGAGAATGATATAGTAAAGATTATACCAGAAATAAAATTAATAGATAATAAGAAAAGCTATTATGATAGATGCCTTAAAAATTAAAAAGATCATAAAGGACTATTATATGATAACAAGTTGGACAAACTAAAGATATGGATGAATTCCTAGATTAATAAAATAGGAATAAATTTCATTAAGTATGTGAAAGACATATACTCTGAAAACTACAAAACATTGCATTATTTGTTGAAAAGGCTCTCCCCTGAATTGTTTCCTGCATCTTAGTAAAAAACTCAATTGGGTATATTTGTGTGGGTCTATTTCCTAATTCTTATTTCATTCCATTGATCAATATGTCTATATCCTTGTCAATACCATGGTGTTTTTATTGTTGTATTTATATAGCAAATCTAATATCAAGTAGAATACTCCCTCATGCTTTGTTTTTTCAGTAAAGGTTGTTAGCTATTCTACAGTCAGACATTTCCAGATAAATTTTAGGATAAGCTTTTATGTCTATGAAAAAGCTTGGTAGGAGTTTGATAGGAACTGGATTACATATATAGATCAATATTTGGAGAATTGAATTTTCCTATATTGAGCCACATAATCCGTGAACATAGTATGTTAACCTATTTCTTTTTTAAAGATTAATTAATTTTAATTGGAGGATAATTACTTTACAATATTGTGATGGCTTTTGCCCTACATCAACATGAATCAGCCACAAGTGCACCTGTGTCCCCCAATCCTGAAACCCCCTCCCACACCTATCCCCACCCCATCCCTCTGATTTTTCACAGAGCACCGGCTTTTTGTGCCCTACTTCATGCATTGCACTCGCATTTGTCATCTATTTTACATATGGTAATATGCATGTTTCAGTGCTATTCTCTCAAATCATCCAACCCTCGCCTTCTCCCACAGAGTCCAAAAATCTGTTCTTCACATCTGTGTCTCTTTTGCTACCTTGCATATAGCATTGTCATTACTGTCTTTCTAAATTTCACATATGTGCATTAATATACAGAGTTGTGTTTCTCTTTCTGACTTTTCACCCTATATCATAGGCTAAAGTTTTATCCTCCTTATTAGAACTGACTCAAATGTGTTCCATTTTATAGCTGAGTGATATTCCATTGTGTGTATGTACCACAATTTCCGTATCCATTCGTCTGCTGATGGACATCTAGGTTGCTACCATCTTCTAACTATTCTAAATAGTGCTTCAGTGAATATTGGGGTACATGTTTCTCTTTCAATTCTGGTTTCCTCAGGGTGTATGTCCATCAGAGGGATTGTTGGGTCATATGACAGTTCTATTCCAGTTTTTTTTTTTTTTTTTAATTTTTTAATTGAAGGACAATTGTCTTACAATTCCCAGTTTTTTAAGGAATCTCCACACTGTTCTCCATAATGGCCATACCAGTTTGCATTCTCACCAACAGTGTAAGAGGGTTCTTTTTTCCTGTACACCCTCTCCAGCATTTATTGTTTATAGACATTTTGATGATGGCCATTCTGACCAGCATGAGATGATACCTCATTGTGGTTTTGATTTGAATTTCTCTAATAATGGATGATGTTGAGCATTTTTCTTGTGTTTATTAGCCATATGTATGTTTTCTTCAGTGAAATGTCTGTTTAGTTCTTTTGCCCACTTTTTGATTGGGTTGTTCATTTTTCTGATATTGAGCTGCATGAGTTACTTGTATATTTTAGAGACTAATTCTTTGTCAGTTGTTTAATTTGCTATTATTTTCTCCCATTCTGAAGACAACCTTTTCACTTTGCTTATAGTTTCCTTCATAGTGCAAAAAGCTTTTAAGTTTAATTAAGTTCCATTTGTTTATTTTGGTTTTTATTTCCATTACTTTGGGCAGTGGGTCATAGAGGATCTTGCTGGGCCTTATGTCAGAGAGTGTTCTGTCTATGTTTTTCTCTAAGAACTTTATAGTTTCTGGTCTTTCATTAAATCTTTAATCCATTTTGAGTTTGTTTTTGTGTATGGTGTTAGAAATTGTTCTAGTTTCATTCTTTTACATGTGGTTGACCAATTTCCCCAGCACCACTTGTTAGAGATTGTCTTTTTTCCATTGTATATTTTTTCCTCCTTTGTCAAAAAGAAGGTGTCCATAGGTGCATGGATTTATCTCTGGGGTTTCTATTTTGTTCCATTGATCTATATTTCTGTCTTTGTGCCAGTACCATACTGTCTTGATGACTGTAGCTTTGTGGTATAATCTGAAGTCAGGAAGATTGATTGCTCCAGTTCCATTCCTCTTTCTCAAGATTGCTTTGGTGATTTGAGTTTTTTTTGTGTTTCCATACAAATTGTGAAATTATTTGTTATAAGTCTGTGAAAAATACTGATGGTAGCTTGACAGGGTGGAGAAGGCAATGACACCCCACTCCAGTACTCCTGCCTGGAAAATCCCATGGATGGAGGAGCCTGGTGGGCTGCAGTCCATGGGGTTGCTGAGGGTCGGACACGACTGAACGACTTCACTTTTACTTTTCACTTTAATGCATTGGAGAAGGAAATGGCAACCCACTCCAGTGTTATTGCCTGGAGAATCCCAGGGACGGGGAAGCCTGGTGGGCTGCTGTCTATGGGGTCGCACAGAGTTGGACACGACTGAAGTGACTTGGCAGTAGCAGCAGCAGCTTGACAGGGATTGTGTTAAATCTATAGATTGCTTTGGATAGTATGCTCATTTCCACTACTTTGATTGTTTCAATCCATGAACATGGTATATTTCTTCATCTATTTGTATCATCTTGATTTTTTTCATCAGCATTTTATATTTTCTATGTATAGGTCTTTTGTTTCTTTAAGTAAATTTATTCCTAAGTTTTATTCTTTTCTTTGCAATGTTGAATGGAATTATTTCTTTAATTTCTCTTTCTGCTTTTTCACTGTTAGTGTATAAGAGTGCAAGGGATTTCTGTGTACTAATTTTATATCCTGCAACTTTACATATTCAATCAATAGCTCTAGTAATTTTCTAGTGGTATCTTTAGGATTTTCTATGTAGAGGATCATGTCATCTGCAAACAGTAAGAGTTTTACTTCTTCTTTTCCAATCTGGATTCATTTTATTTCTTTTTCTTCTCTGATTACTCTTGCTAGTACTTCCAAAACTATGTTGAATAGTAGTGGTGAGAGTGGGCAACCTTGTCTTGTTCCTGATTTTAGAGGAAATGCTTTCAATTTTTTGCCACTGAGGATAATGTTTGTTGCTGGTTTGTCATATACGGCTTTTATTATGTTGAGGTATGTTGCTTCTATGCCTTCTGGAGAGTTTCTGGAGAGTTTTTATCATAAATGGGTATTTAATTTTGTCAGTGGCTTTCTCTATATCTGTTAAGATAATCATCTGACTTTTATCTTTCAGTTTGTTAATATGGTATATTACATGGATTGATTTGCAAATATTGAAGAATCCTTGCATCCCTGGAATAAAGCCCACTTGGTCATGATGTATGATCTTTTTAATATGTTGTTGGATTCTGTTTGCTAGAATTTTGATAAGGATTTTTGCATCAATATTCATCAGTGATATTGGCCTATAGCTTTCTTTTTTGTGGCATCTTTTTCTGGTTTTGGTATTAGGGTGATGGTAGCCTCATATAGTGAATTTGGGAGTTTACCTTCTTGTGCAATTTTCTGGAAGAGATTGAGTAGAATTGGTGTTAGCTTTTCTATAAATTTTTGGTATAATTCACCTATGAAGTCATCTGGTCCTGGGCTTTTGTTTTTTGGAAGATTTTTGGTTATAGTTTTGATATCCGTGCTTGTGATTGGCCTGTTCAGATTTTCGATTTCTTCTTGTTTCAGTTTTGGAAGGTTATACTTTTCTAAGAATTTGTTTATTTCTTTCAAGTTGTCCATTTTATTGTCATATAGTTGCTCATAGTAGTCTCTTATGATCTTTTGTATTTCTGTGTTTTCTGTTGTGATTTGTCCATTTTCATTTCAAATTTTATTGATTTGATATTTCTCCCTTAATTTCTTGATTAGTCTGGCTAACAGTTTGTTTAGTTTATTTTTTCAAAAAGCCAACTTTTAATTTTACTGATCTTTGTAATAGTCTCCCTCATTTCTTTTTCATTTATTTCTGCTCTGATTTTTATGTTTTCTTTTCTTCTAGTAACTTTGGGGTATTTTTGTTCTTCATTTTCTAGTTGTTTTAGGCATAAAGTTAGGTTGTTTATTTGATGTTTCTCTTGCTTCTTGAGGTATTCTTGTATTGCTATGAACCTCCCTCTTAGCATTGCTTTTACTGAATCCCATAGGTTTTAGGTTGTCATGTTTTCATTATCATTTTTCTATGCATAGTCTGATTTCTTCAGTGATCTGTTGGTTGGTTATTCAGGAGTGTGTTTTTTAACCTCCATATGTTTGTGTTCTTTATAGTAGTTTTTTTTTTTTTCCCTGTAGTTGACATCTAATCTTACCACACTGTGATCAGAAAATATGCTTGAAATGATTTAAATTTTTAAATATTTACCAAGGCTAGATTTGTGGCCCAGAATGTGATCTATCCTGGAGAATGTTCCTTGTGTACTTGAGAAAAAGTGAAATCCATTGTTTTTGAGTGAAATGTCCCATAGATATCAATTAGGCCTAACTGGTCAACTGTATCATTTAAAGCTTGTGTTTTGTTGTTAACATTCTGTTTGATTGATCTATCCATAAGTGTGAGTGGGGTACTAAAATTCCCCAGTATTACTGTGTTGCTGTTTGTTTCCCCTTTCATACTGGTTAGCATTTGCCTTATGTGCTGAGGTGCTCCTATCTTGGGTGCATATATATTTATAATTGTTATATCTTCTTCTTGGATTGATTCTTTGATCATTATGTAGTGTCCTTCTTTTTCTCTTTTCACGGCCTTTATTTCAAACTCTATTTTATCTGATATGAATATTGCTATTCCTATTTTCTTTTGGTCTCCATTTTCATGAAATATCTTTTTCTAGCCCCTCACTTTCAGTCTGTATGTGTCTCTAGGTTTGAGGTGGGTCTTTTGTAGACAGCATATATAGTGGTTTTGTTTTTGTAACCATTTGGCCACTCTTTGTCTTTTGGTTGTATCATTTAACCCATTTATGTTTAAAGTAATTATTGATAAGTATGATAATGTTACCATTTTCTTTATTGCTTTGGATTCATTTTTATAAACCTTTTCTCTGTTTCCTGTCTAGAGAAGATTCTTTAGCATTTGTTGAAGAGTTGGTTTGGTGGTGCTGAATTCTCCCAGCTTTTGCTCATCTGTAAAACTTTTGATTTCTCTTTCAAATCTGATTGAGATCCTTTCAGGGTAGAGTAGTCTTGGTTGTAGATTTTTCTCTTTCATCACTTTAAGTATGTCTTGCCATTCCCTTCTGGTTTCGAGAGTTTCTATTGAAAGAGTCCATATGTTCACAGAGTCAGTGATGTCATCCAGCCATCTCATCAACTGTCATCTCCTTCTCCTGCCTTCAATCTTTCCCAGCATCAGGGTCTTTTTCAGTGAGTCAGCTCTTCACATCAGGTAGCCAAAGTACTGTTGCATTAGCCCCCTCAGATTGTTCTCAGGGCATTCAAGCCCAGTTCTTACCCTAAGGACAGACGATGTAGCCTATGCTTCCCTGCCCAGCCCCCACTTGCTGCTGGCAGACATGAGTTTCTGAGCAATTTCTCCACTGGTAATGTTGGTTAAGCTTTTTTTTTTTTTTTCTGGTGATGTTGCCCTTTGAGATTCCAAATCTTCCCACCAACCCGCCTGTGAAAGGGTTTCCTATTATATGGAAACTTGTCCTCCTTCACAACTCCCTCCCCAGGATGGATCTCCTTTGGTCCCTAAATTCTTTGTCTTTATTTTTGTCTTTTATATTTTGTCCTACCTCTTTTTGAAGAGATTGGCCTGTCTTTCTGGTTGTCCGATGTCCTCTGCCAGCATTCAGAAGTTGTTTTGTGGAAGTTGCTCCACATTCAAATGATCTTCTGATGAATTTATGGTGGATAAAGTGTTCTCCCTGCCCTATTCCTCTGCCATCTTGGGACTGCACCTCTAAAACCTATTTCTTTAGGTATTGTTTCATTTCTTTCAAATTATAGTTTTGCTTATAAGTTTTCTTGGTTTTCATGCATTTGTTGGTACTGTATAGGCAATAAGTTTGTTTTCCTGTGTTGATCTTGATTTGAAAACTTCCTCCTGCTAAACTCAGTTACTAGTTAGAGGAGTATATTTCTGTACTTTTGTATGTCTATGTAGACTATCACATCATCAGCACACAGGTCCACTTACCAAGTAAAGAAATGCAAAATACATTTATTTCTTTCCTTTCTGCTCTGTGTATCTATTTTTCTTGCCTTTATTCAATAGATAGAACTTTTATTTTTTTATTATTTTTTTAAATGTAAATTTATTTATTTTAATTAGAGGCTAATTACTTTACAATATTGTATTGGTTTTGCCATACATCAGCATGAATCTGCCACAGGTGTACACATGTTCCCAATCCTGAGCCCCCCCACCCCCCACCTCCCTCCCCATACCATCCCTCTGGGTCATCCCAGTGCACCAGCTCCAAGCATCCTGTATCCTGCATCAAACCTGGACTGGTGATTCATTTCTTATATGATATTATACATGTTTCAATGCCATTCTCCCAAATCATACCCCACCCCTCCACCCCACAGAGTCCAAAAGACCTTTTTAGAAGATGAATTAGATTGGTGAGCATGGACATCCTTGGTTAAGTATGAGAGTTTTTGTAGTTGTTCCTTATTAAATTGAGCGAATTATCTTCTATTTATTCCTCCTTTTTTGAGAATATTTATGTTAAATAAACTGCCTGCTACTTTCTCACTCTGTTTTCCTTGTGGGACTCCAATAATGCACAGATAATTTCACTTGATGGTATCTCACAACTCACATAGGCTTTCTTCACTACTGTATATATTGTTCTCCTCTGATTGAAAAATGTCAAATGGTTTTCTTCAACTTCACAGATTCTTTCTTCTGAATGATCTTGTCTGTAAATGCATTTTTAATTTAATTCATTATATTCTTCTGCTCCAGAAGTTCTATTTCTTAATTGTTAAATTAATTTTATTTATTGTTTTCCCAAATTCATTACATTGTATTCCTATGTTTTCATATAGTTAACTAAGTTTCCTTAAGACAACTATTTTGAATTCTTTATTAGGCAAGTTGCAGATCTTCATTTTTTGGGCTTAGTTAGAGGAAAATTATTGTGTTCCTTTTGTGATGTTAGGTTTCCTTGATTTTTCATTGCTGTTTTCACATTTGAAGAAAACATCACTTCCTCCAGTCATTACTGACAATCTTTAAGAGACAAATACCTTTTGTTTAGCCCTTCTAGGAATTAGGAAGTTTTCTCAGATCTTGTCTCAGATCTGATTCCATTTCCCAACCCACAATTCTTGTTCTTTCTTGAGGGAAGAATTCATAGGATTTTATGCATTCTCCTGATCCTGCAAAGTCAGCCTGGGTGCTGATAGTTTTCTGTTTGCTTTCTGTTAGGATGGTGGTGAATTCTCAAATTTGTGTGCTTTCTCCTAGTCTCATAGAGTTGGTCCAGTTTTCCTCATGCACTTACTAGCATCTAAAAATTCTCATACTTGCTACCCTTGGGAACCTACCCAGGGAGCAGGCCGTAGTTTGTGTGCGTGTGTGTCTATGTGTGTGTATGTGGCACATGGTGTATTGGGATTGCTCATAAGACAATTGGGGGACGTTTGGGTGAGACATTCTCAGAAGATTATTGGCAGGCTTCCTGATGGAGTCTACAAAGCATTCAGTAGGAGCCATTTCTTTCTGATCTCTTCTGAGAACCTTGGCTCCTATTATCCCTGTCCTTCCCCTCTCCTTGGTCAGGGAGCATATTTAGTATTCTGAACGGAGTAAGAAGTGGGTGTATCTTTGGAATGTCCTACATAGCTGTGGAAGCTGAGAACATCACTCACATGTTCTCAATTTTCTCCCAATAGAGAAATAAAGTTTGATAAGGTTTTGGCACTGAGTTGATCTCTTTAAGGGAAGGATGACACAGATAGTGTAAATGTTTATCTTACCCCCATCAGGACATCCGATCTTGGATTTTACTTGTTTGAATCATGGGCTGAAACTTATTTGCTGGATTTGCAGACTTCCACAAATGTGCTATCATCCAATATTTGTCAAAATTAGCCTTCTTTTGGAGAAGGCAATGGCACCCCACTCCAGTACTCTTGCCTGGAAAATCCCATGGATGGAGGAGCCTGGAAGTCTGCAGTCCATGGGGTTGCTAAAAGTCGGCCACGACTGAGTGACTTCACTTTCACTTTTCACTTTCATGCATTGGAGAAGGAAATGGCAACCCACTCCAGTATTCTTGCCTGGAGAATCCCAGGGACAGCGGAGCCTGGTGGGCCGCCGTCTATGGGGTCGCACAGAATTGGACATGACTGAAGCAACTTAGCAGTAGCCCTCTTTGGGCTGAAGACAGTAAACAACTCCTATTCCAATATTTTAAAAAAACTCAAAAAATGTGGATGTGGGTGGGAAAAAAATAAAGCAAGATTGACAAAGAGTGAATAATTTTTGACTCAAGGACATGGTTAAGAAGAAGTTCATTGTAATGTTATTTTTTAATTTGTATATTTTTGAAATTTTCAAAAATAAAAATATTGAAAGTATTTCATAAGGTGTTCACTCATTCACTTATACACACCTTGGTTTCAGATTAACTTAGTGTTTTTTGAGACACCCAGTTGTGTCATTATTTCACTTTTCTCAGTCTGTTAAAGTCAAAAGGAATTTGAAATCTCTATATGTAATAGCTTTCTTTGCAAGTGTACTCCATGTCAGTTGGCTTTTCATGGGTCCAAATTGCTCTCTGAGTTTGGGTAGAGACATCTGGCTGTTCCAGGTAAGTACACCTACTGGCAGATGTACAACTTTCTCCATATGGATTCTAACATTTACCATAAATTTATATGCATAAATATACCTTTAATAGGTGCCATATGTTGGTTCACTACTTAACATTCATAGAGTAGACTTCCTCCTTACTCTTTTCTCTCTTTTTTAATCTATCCCTTTTGCTTAATAATTGGGGTACCTGACTTAATTCTGTGCTATTTATTAGAGTTCCTTTCTTAGAGTTCTTGTGTCTTTAGGGGAAGAAGTAATGTATCAATCAAGACATATAGGCAGCCATGCTTATTGCCTGTGTGGAGGCCATGGAACCATCTTGAAGAAGAGAGGGAGGAGATGTTGGAGAACTAGAGGGTGGTCAATGTACACAATGAGCCTGGGAACTTCTGGCATAGAATGGATTAAACCACTAACTATTCTGGATTCCTACTGCTGCATAAAAATCCATCCCTAAAAGTAATGGCTTAAAACAAAAATAATTTTATTTAGGGGTTTAGCTGGGTTATTTTTGTGCTCCATGTGAGATTGACTGGGGATGTGATTATCTGAGTGGTCACTGGACTAGAATATGTAAGACGATTTACTTCCACATATGGCACCTTCGTAGAGATTGCAGGAAGTTTAGACTCAGTTGAGATGTTTGCAATGTCTGGCCCATTCCCTCTTCTACTATGTGGTTTTAGGACTTCTCTATTTGACCTCTATATCATCTCTCACAGAAGATAGCCAGACTTTTCACATGATGGTCTAGGACTCCAAAAAAGGCAAAAAAGTAACCGTCAGGCCTTTTGAAGTCCAAGACCCCAAATTGTCACAACTTCATTTGTGTCACATTCTATTTTTCAAGGCAAATCACAGAGTCATGGACTATAAAAGAATCAATGGGGGAGGAGCAAGTATCACTGTGGAGCATGATTGCCAACTAGTTTTCATGTTTCCCCTTTTGGTATTCAATAATTCATATTTTCCATATACAAGACACAGTCACCTCCTCCAAAATTCTCCAAGTCTTGTTTCAGCATTATATCAGGTTTACCTATGAAGCCAGGATCTCATCACACAAATGAGGTCCAGATGTGGACAAAGCTTTTTGGATGTAGTCTCTCAGATACACCTCAGGTATTGTCCCTCCTGAATAGAACAGCTGTGAAATGAAGAGATAACTTTTCTATTCCTCATCACCAAACAGATAGTGATACAGAAATCAGTTCATCACAATCCTGGAATTGATTCATCGCACATATCTTTAATCCTGCACCCTGGGAATGGTCTTCCATGGTTCTTGGCTCTGCCTTCTTCTTCTTTCATAAGAAATGCCCCTGTTTGTAATTGAGAAGCATTCTTAGGCTGTTTTCTTCCCAGAAAAGGTTGAGGTCTCAAAGAACAATTTTCATTATGAACTGTATTATCTCCTATCAGGCCAAATTGGTACAATTTCTTTAAAAGTATATACATTCAGTGTGGAGATTCCTTAAAAAACTGGAAATAGCAACAAAAATACAAACTGAAAGAAGCAAACATCCATCACTGTGCCTTTCTCCTATTGGGTTAATTTTTTAGAGAGACATTTAAATGCACATTTCAAACTTTTCCCTTCCTTTTTGTTAAAAGAAGCCCATAGATTGTATGAACAGCACTTGGAAAATTCAGATGAGATGCTGCAGAGTTTATTTTTAAGAATCGACATTTGTGGCCCCCCAAGCACCACTATAGTCTATATATGTACAACTCTACTATGAACTCCGTGAAATCTCAATCTCACTTGTTCCTCAGAAAAGGTAGAAAAAATTGCATGAAATAAATGAACTAAATGAGAAATTTTATCTTTAGATTCTATCCTAAATATCACCAAAGCCTTGGAAGCCAGAGATCACATCTTATAATTCTTTTTCTTTTCTGTGCCAAGTACAAAACCCCACACAAAGCAGGGCTCAACAAATAAGTATAACAGTAACAATGATAAACATCACTATGGAATTATACAAATAAAATCACTTTCTTAAGTACTTTTGAAGTCAACTTTACTGAGGAAGGCCATACATTGTTCAAAGATCATCTCCTCAGCATTGATTCTTTTGCTGGAGTTGCTGTAAGGGTATTGCTCTTTTTAGAAAATTTTAATATCTGGCAGTTCATGTTTTCTTATTGTTCATTTTACTTAAACTTTCCTGAGTAATTTTCAAATATATGTTTTTTTAAAAAATTACTCTTTTCCAGTGTTTTTTATATGAGGAAAATAAATTAAAAATAAACCCTAAAAAAAAAAAAAAAAAAAACTGGAAATAGAACTGCCTTATGATCCAGCAATCCCATTGCTGGGCATACACACTGAGGAAACCAGAAGGGAAAGAGACACGTGTACCCCAATGTTCATCACAGCACTGTTTATAATAGCCAGGACATGGAAGCAACCTAGATGTCCATCAACAGTTGAGTGGATAAGAAAGCTGTGGTACATATACACAATGGAGTATAACTCAGCCATTAAAAAGAATACATTTGAATCAGTTCTAATGAGGTGGATGAAACTGGAACCTATTATACAGAGTGAAGTAAGCCAGAAAGAAAAACACCAATACAGTATACTAACACATATATATGGAATTTAGAAAGATGGTAACAATAACCCTGTGTACGAGACAGCAAAAGAGACACTGATGTATAGGTCAGTCTTATGGGCTCTGTGGGAGAGGGAGAGGGAGAGGGTGGGGAGATTTGGGAGAATAGCATTGAAATATGTATAATATCATGTATGAAATGAGTCGCCAGTTCAGGTTCAATGCACGATACTGGGTGCTTGGGGCTGGTGCACTGGGACGACCCAGAGGGAGAGTACGGGGAGGGAGGAGGGAGGAGGGTTCAGGATGGGGAGCACGGGTATACCTGTGGTGGATTCATTTTGATGTTTGGCAAAACTAATACAATATTGTAAAGTTTAAAACTAAAATAAAATTAAAAAAAGAAAAAAAAAACATAAAGAGACTCAAAGAACAACAACAACAAAAAAGTATATACATTCATTTCATATCAAATTAAAATTCTGTTCCATTTCTTCTTGAGACAGGCTGTGTGTGAGAATGATGTTGGACAGTACCTAAAGACTTCGAGAAACCTTTTTGTCCCGCTAAAAAGTATCATACGACACACCTTCTGTGTCAAATCTAAAAAGAAATGATACAAATGAACTTACTTATAAGACAGAAAGAGACTCAGAGACTCACAGATTTCGAGAAGAAACTTATGGTTGCATGGGGAAAGAATAGGAGGAAAGGATACTCAGGGAGCTTGGGGTGGACGTATGCATACTCCTATATTTAAAATGGATAACCAACGAGGACCTGCTGTATAGCACAAGGAACTCTGCTCAATGTTATGTGGAAGCCTGGAAAGGAAGACAGTTTGAGGGATAATGTGTACATGTATATGTATGGCTGAGTCCCTTTACTGTTTATTTGAAACTATCACAATATTGTTAATCAGCTAGGTGTGTGTTAGTCACTCAGTGTTTGTTGATTTTTTGTCACCTCATCAACGGTAGCCCACCAGGCTCCTCTGTTCATGGAATTCTCTAGGCAAGAATACTGGAGTGGACAGCCATTCCTTTCTCCAGGGAATCTTCCAACCCAATGATCAAGACCGGGTCCCCTGCATTGACAGGCAGATTCTTTACTGTCTGAGCCACCAGGGAAGCTTCTTAATCAGCTATACCCCAATATAAAATTACAATTCTTTAAAAACAATTAAATAAATCTTAACAGTTGTACTTTTGATCCCTGCTGAGTCTTGCCCCCAAGGCCACAAGTGCGAGACCTTGCACCTGTGACCTTGGGGGCAGGACTTAACATTCCCCCCTCTTCTTATCAATGGGCCAAATCTTTGAAATCTTAACACCCTGTTCATGTCTAATTACCTGTCTATCCCTGTCTAGGGTCATTGGGACCCAGATCATTGAGGAAAGGGGTGGAGACCACGCTGGCTTCTTCCTACTAGAGGGGTGTTGTAGGGTCCTGTGTCCCAGGGATCAATCTCTGTCAGGGTGCATTTGTGGAGAGAGATGAGAGTCCATGGAATGATAAAAGTGCTTTCTCAGAGTAGTACATGTATTAACCTGCTGGTATCCTGGTTGTGACAGCATCTGGAGATTTTACTTATATTCTAGAAGTGACAAACTTATCAGGAAGGTTAGAGACACATAGCACAGATTAACAGAAGTAGAAAAGCTGCCAAGGGACCTAGAAGAGGGGCTATGCAGGATAACCAGGGCCAGACATTGGCCTGTGATGCTGGTGTTTCTCTAGGTATGAGAAAATGCAAGAATTGGGGCTCATGAAAATTTTTACTTGAAAATATCTAACAAACTGAAGCCCTGTCCTGCTTGTTTTCCCCAGAGCACAGAGTGCCTCATTCCTGATTTCTACCCTGAACTCCTTTCAGTGGATATTTAAGGTCAGCAGCTGTAGTTCAGTTCAGTTCAGTTCAGTTCAGTTCAGTTGCTCAGTCGTGTCCGACTCTTTGCAACCCCATGAATTGCAGCACGCCAGGCCTCCCTATCCATCACCATCTCCTGGAGTTCACTCAAACTCACGTTTATCAAGTCGATGATGCCATCCAGCCATCTCATCCTCTGTCATCCCCTCTTCCTCCTGCCCCCAATCCCTCCCAGCATCAGGGACTTTTCCAATGAGTCAACTCTTCGCATGAGATGGCCAAAGTACTGGAGTTTCAGCTTTAGCATCATTCCTTCACAAGAACACCCAGGGCTGATATCCTTCAGAATGGACTGGTTGGATCTCCTTGCAGTCCAAGGGACTCTCAAGAGTCTTCTCCAACACCACAGTTCAAAAGCATCAATTCTTCGGCCCTCAGCTTTCTTCACAGTTCAACTCTCACATCCATATATGACCACTGGAAAAACCATAGCCTTGACTAGATGGACCTTTGTTGGCAAAGTAATGGCGGCAGACTTAAGGAGACACAAATTCCATCTTTGGGTTGGGAAGATCCCCTGGAGAAGGGCATGGCAATCAACTCCATCATTTCTGCCTGGAGAATCCCATGGACAGAGGAGCCTGGTGGGCTACAGTTCATGGGGCCTCAAACAAACATTAATACCAGGTATTAATTTAATAGTGAATATTAGTCATTTAGTTTAATTTTTCTTGAATTTAGAATTGCTTAGTTTGCAAGTGCTTACTTTCCTTTAGGTCAATTAAATAGAGCTCTTTGACAACCTCAGCAATATTATCAAAAGGCAAAGACACACATTGAGACATACATAAATCTGGACAGACAGCAATCTCTGAGAGACAGAGGGATTTGAGAGGAGAAAGTGGCAACAGAAAGACATATGTGGCATGAGTCCCTAAGATCCAGATTCTGACTGAGTGCCATAAAAGTTTGAGCATAAAGAACACAAAAGAGATAAAGTTGGGGGATTGTTGTAATTTAGTGTGCCATTAAAAGGCTGATTTTTCTTGGTTCCCAAATTTGTATCAGCTCCAAGTTTTGTTACAAAAAAAAATATGAGCTTTTCCTTTCTTTCTTTTCTTTTTTTTTTTTAATGAGACTTTTGTTTTTTAACTAACTGTGTGACTTAGAGGGTCATAGTTCCCTGACTAGGAATAGAACCCGAGCCTTTGCAGTGGAAGTGTAGTTTTAACCCCTGGACCACCAGGGAAGTCCCATGTGTGATTTAAAAAAAATTAATTTGATTTTATATTGGGGTATAATTGATTATAAATATTGTGTTAGTTCAGATGTACAGCAAAGTGATTCAGTTATACATATACTTGTATCTACCCTTTTTCAGATTCCCATTTAGGTTATTACAAAATATTGAGCAGAATTTGGAATTAAAGAAAATCATAAAATACATTTTGAGGACAATTGGGAAGTGTGAAATGCAATATTATGTTAAAGAATATTATTTTATGAATATTACGTTTTAAGCTGTAGAGTAGGAATGCTGTTATGTGGAAGAGGGTCTTCATTTTTCTCAGATACATCAAAAAGCGTTAGAGCAACAATGGTCTTTTGTTTGCAGTCTAAACTCAAATTTAATTTTAAAATAGGTAAAGAGAAGATTAAATATGAGTGTAAACTGCAAACAAAAGTCGGACACGACTGAGCAACTGAACTGAACTAAACTACACTCAAATAATTCAGAAGGAAAAATCCAAAGCAAAACAAGAGAGAAGCAAATATGGGAAAGTATTAACAGTTGCTGAATAGATGAAGGGCTTCCCTTATAGCTCAGTTGGCAAAGAATTCACCTGCGGTGCAGGAGACCTGGGTTCAATCCGTGGGTTGGGAAGATCCCCTGGAGAAGGGAAGGGTGCTACTCACTCCAGTATTCTGGCCTGGAGAACAGATGAAAAGCATATAAATGTGTTAACTGTACTTATTCTTTCAACTTTTCTGTAGTTTGAAATATTTTAAATAAAACATAGCAGTGGGGGGAAAATTATTCAAGGGGTGGTGGGAGGATCGTCATGTGCCGAATGCCTTTTGTGGGCCCAGCACTGGCATGAGCTATCTCACTTGTTTCTCACAGTCTCTGCAAAAAGTAGGTATTCTTATTCCCATTTTACAAACAACCCAACGAAACTCAGAGAAGTTGAGTGACCTTCCTATGGTAACTAAGCATGTGAATGGTGAGCTACAGGTGCACATGAAACATTTTTAAACATTTATTTATTTATTTTATTTTTTTAATTTTATTTTATTTTTAAACTTTACATAATTGTATTAGTTTTGCCAAATATCAAAATGAATCCACCACAGGTATACATGTGTTCCCCATCCTGAACCCTCCTCCTTCCTCCCTCCCCATACCATCCCTCTGGGTCATCCCAGTGCACTAGCCCCAAGCATCCAGTATTGTGCATCGAACCTGGACTGGAATCTCGTTAAATGAATATTTTATTTTTTAAAATTTATTTATTTTAATTGGAAGCTAAGTACTTTACAATATTGTACTGGTTTTTGCAATACATTGACATGAATCAGCCATGGGTGTACATGTGTTCCCCATTTTGAGCTCTCCACCCACCTCCCTCCCCATCCCATCCCTCAGGGTCATCCAAGTCCACCAGCCCTGAGTGCTCTGTCTCATGCATTGAACCTGGATTGGCGATGTATTTCACATATGATAATGTACATGTTTCAATGCTATTCTCTCAAATCATCATACCCTCGCCCTCTCCCACAGAGTCCAAAAGTCTGTTCTTTACATCTGTGTCTCTTTTGCTGTCTTGTATACAGGGTCATCATTACCATCTTTCTAAATTCCATATACATGTGTTAGCATACTGTATTGGTGTTTTTATTTCTGGCTTACTTCACTCTGTATAATAGGCTCCAGTTTCACCCACCTCCTTAGAACTGATTCAAATGCATTCTTTTTAATGGCTGAGTAATATTCCATTGTGTATATGTACCACAGCTTCCTTATCCATTCATCTTCCGATGGACATCTAGGTTGCTTCCATATCCTGGCTATTGTAAACAGTGCTGCAATGAATATTGGGGTACAAGTGCCTCTTTAAATTCTGGTTTCCTCTGTGAGTATGCCCAGCAGTGGGATTGCTTGGTCATATGACAGTTCTATTTCCAGTTTTTTAAGGAATCTCCACACTGTTCTCCATAGTGGCTGTACTAGTTTGCATTCCCACCAGCAGTGTAAGAGGGTTCCCTTTTCTCCACATCCTCTCCAGAATTTATTGT